>NW_006913264.1:600000-975771 GCF_000281105.1 Coniosporium apollinis CBS 100218
AGTCTCCGTCGTCGTAAGTCCCGAAACACAATCACTCGATTAGCGCGTTGCTAACGACTTCGGAAGACCAGTGCCCTGAGTGTCTCGAGCGTCTCTTTCGAGAACCCTTTCACATCCTACACAAGCCTCACCAACTCCCTGGGCGTCATAACCGGCATGCCTCCTGTCGAGACTTCTCAGCCCTCCGTCCCAGCCGTCGTTACCTCCCAGCCCGGTGTCGTCACCACCCAGCCTAGTGTCGTAACCACGCAACCGATCGTCGCAACAATTCCAGCCATCGGTACCGGTCTCACAACAGTACTCGTTGGTAACTCGTCGGTCGCCGTATCTGCAAACAACAGCACAACCATCATCGTATCGACCACCTCCTCGACTGTGGCATCGAACTCTGCTTCGACCAGCCGCGCGACATCATCGGGTGGTTCGTCCGTTGCCGCCTCCGGAACGTCTGGCAGTGCAGCTGCCTCCTCGAGCGCGGCTGCTGCGGCTCACGCTAGGGTCGCGAGCGGTGCGCTGGTCGGTGCTGGCGCGTTTGCTATCATGTTCTTGTAGAGCTGTGGCGCCATCGTATCGCATGTTGGCTGTTTGATGAAAGCGAAGGACGTTGGAAAGGCACCTCTCGTACGCTTGTTGTCTTTGCCGGCCATTCAGTGTCTGACCACTGTGTGCGCCGAGTCTTGGATATCGCTCAGTGTCTGGGTTCGTTTCTGTTGTCCGTTGAGCGTGCATAGCTCGGCGCCGGATGGAAGTAATGTAATGAGTACTTATATCTGGTACTGGATGTTTGTCCGGTCACCGTGTGTCGAGCAAGGCAGAGTAGATAGTAATACAAAAGCTCATACTGACATGCGGTCTCCGGCTTGACGCTCTTCGTACGACTAATTCCGACTGTTGAAACGAGCGTGCGCGCGTACCGTGGATCGCTTGTCTATGAGAGCTGTAACTCCACGTTCGATACCCTTTTGGGTATCTCACCCTCAGTCTTGGTAATCGACACTACATCAAAGCGTACAGAAACACAACCTTGAATACGGTTGACAGATATACACGCTTATGAAGAACGGATGCCTGGCTCGGAAAAAGCCCAGATCACGTGCCAGGGACGGGAGCAGGCGGGATGATCGAGGCGCATCCCCGCGGAGTGCAGGGGACAGGGTCCAACCAATATGGGGAAGCCACAGGGGCCAAGTTCATAAAGTACACAAGACCACCTTAGACAACTCCACCACCCCGCCGATGCTCTTCACATTACACCTTCTAACAGACGTTCAAGACCTTACTTGAGCCTCATCCAGCCTGGTCAGTGGTTTTTGCGCCAATTGGTCTGTTGCATGCGCTGCCAACAACAATACTTGGTGATACTTTCACATGCCAATTTCTTCCCACAACAAATTATAGCAATTGATGACGAAGCTGATAGTTGTTCACTTGCAGGAACGTCACAAAGAACATTTGCAGAGCCTCTGTTCTACGACAGCCCCCTAGACTGAATGGATCCCTCCAGCGACCCACCCTCACCCCTTCGGCACATTCCCCTATGTTACGGCAACGCCGACTCTGAAGCCTCCGCCCTACGCCTCGTTCTCGCCCTGGAGCCGAGTTGGACGCAACATCAAGACTGTATCGAGTTCATTAAGTTCACTGATGGCATCACGAATACTGTACGTCAAAGGCAAGCAACCAAATCCGAACAATCTTAGGAACGTATCGACTGATGTCATGTTTGCCAGCTCCTAAAAGCGGTGAACAAGCGGGCGGGACAGTCGCAGGAATGTATTGACCAAGAGGCCATCATGTTGCGAGCATACGGTGAAGGGACGGCGGTGCTCATTGACCGAGAGAGTTCGTTACGTCCCTGAAGCACGCACTTGATCGAAAGACTTATGTTCTGTGCTCAGGAGAACGACTCTCCCACTCGCTTCTAGCCAGCCACGGTCTCGCACCTCCCCTTCTTGCATCATTCCACAACGGCCTACTCTATAAATTTATCCCAGGCGAGGTTTGTTCGCCCTCGGACTTGCGCCGTCCTGAGATCTGGCGAGGTGTAGCCCGTCGGCTTGCAGAATGGCATGCTACTTTACCAATCTCGAGCATCAGCTCTGAGCCGGCTGTCGAGGCCCAGAATGGCATTGCCAATGGCCACCGAAGGAGTGACAGTCCTGTTCCAATGGCTCAACAGAAGCGAGGCCCGGGGACATCTGACCGAACCCAAACTGAGGAAGTGAGTGCTCGCAAAATCTGTGACTTACCTCCTCACGCGATCTGTACTCTCCTATGTGCGTTCTGGTTCAAAAGTTTTCGTGGTGAAACGTATCCCATTACGCGGCTAAAATTACCGGAAAGGACCAGCGGAGCAGACGAACCCCATGGCGGAGTTGCTTCGTGCGTACCACTAACATGTCCAATCAGGCGCTCACCACTCCTGGAAAGCCAGTGCCGAACCTCTGGACGGTGATGCAGAGATGGATCTCCGCTCTTCCAGCCGGCTCAGAAGCAGAGCGAAAGCGACAAGCGATGTTGCGGACCGAACTCACATGGCTCGCTCGGAGGCTAGCCGACACGCCAGGCATTGGGGGCAAACCGCTCGTATTCGCCCACTGTGACCTCCTGAGCGGCAATGTCATCATCGAGCCAACTACCTCCCCCGAAAGCTCTAGTGCCAGCCTATCCAGCCAGCAGACCAACGGCTCCGACGACGCACCAACCCCCGTTTCTTTCATCGACTACGAATATGCCACCCCGGCGCCCGCAGCTTTCGACCTCGCGAACCACTTCGCAGAATGGGGCGGCTTCGATTGCGACTTCTCCGTCTTGCCGACCCGAAGCCAGCGCCGGGATTTCTTGCAGGCGTACCTTGTGTCCTTCAACCAGCACCTGGACCGACCTTACCGCGAAGAGGAGCTTGAACAGCTCTTCCAGGACGTCGACGCCTTTAGAGGCGTCCCTGGCTTCTACTGGGGTATCTGGGCTTTGATCCAAGCCACGATCAGCCACATCGATTTCGACTACGCTTCTTACGCTGAAGTCAGGCTGGGGGAGTACTGGGCCTGGAAAGAGAGTCTCGAGAAAAGAGCGGTCAACGGGAAGGAGAAGCCGTTGAGGGAGCGGCGCTGGGCGGAGGAGTAGAGCTCGATGAACTCGTGATGCGGTTGCAGAGCGGCGCCAACGGTAACGGGTAGGGAAATGGTATAGAGAGAACCACCTGGGGATCTTAGAGATGCCACAGGCGGGTTTCAACAACCTCAGGGCTTGCATTTTATTCTTGGTGGAGGCGGAAGTGCATCGGTCGGTTGGGGAGTTATTACACAGCATCATCTCGGCGGCGCCTTTCAACAGCGACGATACCCTTGAAAGTTTTCTTTTTCTGCGTATCAAATCGACATCGGTCATAAGTCTATCTTGAGCAGAAACAGGAAAAATTACAAAATCTAGAATTGAGGTCTCCTTGACTCAGCCCGTAGCCTTATAGTATCTTCACCACTCTAGGAACGCGATACTTGAACCAATCGCATTCCCGGCGCACGCGAATGTCATAAGCTGCTTGATCCCGAAAATTTGAAATGTAATCGAACATGCCCACGCGGTAGAATACCTGTTCCTCAGGCTCGCTTCGCTGTCGATTCTCCTTTGGTTGCATACGAAGTAGATCGCCACTTTGGGTTCGGGCGTAGTCCCAAACTTGCTCTGTGGACCACTCGTCGACTTCGACCCCCAAATAGCGACGAAATTGATAGCGCAGGGCGGCCGTCTGTATTGCGGAAGGTCTTGGTTGTGTGTCAACTTCATCATCCACCACTTCCCCTCTGTCCTTCTTTTCTTTGGCTGCTAGGCGCCGTTTCATTGCTTCCTTTTGAAGATGAGAGATTGTCTCTGACCGCAGTACCAGACCTTTGGTACTCCATTGAGCTCCCATGAATACGCTGTGTAGCTCTAGAAGCACGACTTCCGTAATGCCTGAATTTACATGTGGCATGCGGGTTCTGAAATCCGAAGTATCAATATTGACCTTGACTTGTTGCGTCTTGCCATCTTCACTCATCTTCATTATGATAGCGTGGTTCTCTTCAGCTCCGGTGTAGCTGTTCGAAGCCTGCGGGGGAAGGAGAAGCGCAGGTATCAATCTTGCTTCGAGAGTCAGGCTGCTCAGGTTTTCTTCGACTGCTCCAAATGGTGCGCTGTCTTCAATGAGCATGAGCTCACACTCTAATACCTTAGCCCTGGCTTGCTCTTTAGTCCCGTGTTCGGACCCGTACTGGCCCTTGAAGTCGATCACGCCGTTCACAGACGTCCAAGACCATGAAGGACCTTGGAACGAAGTCGGTGCAGGATGGGTGGTTCCTTGCACGGACCATAATAGCTCTGTGAGCAGTGATCTGCGCCACATGCCTGCGAGATATTCATCGTCAAGCGCAGCGCTGTACTCTTTCGCGAGTCCGGACAAAGCCAAGATTCGATCCGTTGGTCTTGTGAGTTTGCGGTGTGTATAGGCCTGAACGAGACTATACCAATCTCGTTTGCTTCCTCTCAGATTTGTCTCGTTGTCAACCTGTGAGGCTGATCGAGCAATGTCGAAGACTCGGTTGAATACCTCTCTCGGTAAGATGTTCTTCGTGCTAGAACTACTTTCAGTCCTCATGACCCATCCGTCTGTCCACCCTGGTTTATCTAGAGAACCACGACACAACCAGCGTACTTGATGCTCCGAGAATTCCAGCATGCGTGGTGAGAGTAGTCGCTCTTGCAATGTCCACGCTCTCGTATCAAGTGGGTTTGATTCTCTGTCGAGAGAGAACATTGTTATATTCCCCCTTTTAGAATTGGGACACACGTAAGGTAAAGTAAAAGCCGGTGTCTCTGAGTTGGGCGAATACCGTTGATGGAGGAATCCCTTAGACGCATCACTAGCTGAAGCAGCTGCAATAGTGATATAACCATTTCTGTATATCTGTGGCATCTGAGCAATCTGTTGGGATCGATCTCGATCGTCATCTTGTAAGATACATAGCGCGTCGACCCACAAGAAGCGTACTTTGAGGTTGCGACAAATGGTAATTGCGTCTTGCACAGTCCTCGACAGTTGAGCATACGGTATCGATTCCATCCACGCGGAAACAGTCGCCGTTGTCGATGTGATCGCTTGATCTTTCCCCCAGCAGTAACTCAACGGGATATAGGGTGAGTGGGCTAAGTGCTGAGTTTCGCACAAGCGCAAACAATCCGACCCGTTGGAGTCTTGCACCTTGATTAGTCGTTTAGGCACAAATGCGGAACTGAGAGTTGGGCAGCTATCGTTGTGTTCTTTAAGACAAGAGTCTCGCCAGAGGGATATCTTTGCGGCTGTCTCCAAGGATCCAGGTTCATTGTCTATCGGTCTGGTTGTTATGTATGCGGCAGCGGGATTGCCTGTTGACACGTCAGTTCAAATATAAGAGCACTTTGCTCAGATGGACTGTACCCTCAGAAGCCTGCACTCGGAATCCGCGCCGCGTTCGATATGCAACCTGTTTATTTGCTCGGTCCCAGAGGCCGAAGAACTGAACTTCCAAGATGTCGTGGTCCTGTGCGCCGAGGAAAAGGCACACGTTCTCAAAAGCTTCTGGTCTCTCTGTCGCTAGTTTACGCATCGTTTGTTCTGGACAAGATGGAGTCGTCCTAGAAACCCACATGGTGGCCTGTTCCAATACCTTTCGGAGCTGGTCATCCGCGATCTCGCTGCAATGTGCCGATACATCCTCTAGGGTTATACATTCTTCATCTAGAATCCATGAACACAGTCGACAACCGTTGCCGCTGGCTTTTACGAGATCGACCAAGGTGAAGTCGAAGAGAGCTTTAGCCTCCATTTCAGCATCGTGGCTATCAATCGGGCTCCGATCATGATTGAATCGATGGGGCGTTCGGTGTTCTCGGTCGAAGACTATCTTCTCACAATATTCACATGAATGAGGGTGAAGTATGACCGGCGCCATGACAGAGGACAAAGATGCTTGTTTCACTCAGCTGGAAGGGCATCAGCGACGGCAAGTGGGTAGATGAGGAAAATGCACAGGCAAACGCCGAGCTACATATGAGTTTCTGTCATTGAAAGTGCTGCGCCTTGCGTCGTCAGTCGCGAGGACAAGAACGCCAGAAATCGAGAGTTGCCTCAGCCGCTGCGCCCCGTTCGTGCCCCTTTATGTCTCAAGCTGAACCGTGCTTCTCAACAGGGCTTAGCTGGGTCTAAAGTTCTACAGTGTGCTTAGGAGTGCCAATCATGTCGTTCTTGCCTTTGATTCGTTATTCCTATTTTAAGTCCGCCGTATATCTCAAGCCTCAAAGTAGATGCCTCACATATTAGCGAAATCGATCCCCGAACTCCTCGGCACCGCACTCTGCGCAGCAACAGGCAGCTTCGCCGCTGCATTGGGATTAACCTCCACAATTTCAACCTCCTTGCACTTATACACAGTCGCCGCCAATGCGGGCTTGATCTGCTCCATGACCTCCTTCTCATCGAACGCCAACTTGCAATTAAGCGGGTCCGTGAACCCCGAGCTTTCGACGTCCTTCTTGAGAGCCTTGACGAAGGGCATAGCTTTCTTGTTCTTCTTGTCGATTTTGGGGAGGAGCTTTTTAGTGTCAAGGGTTGTGCCTTCGAGCGTGGCCCGGACGAGCTCGATGAGGTCGTCTTGCTACTTGGGGAAAGATCTGTGTACAAGTCAGTTGAGTCGTCGCTTTCTGCGTGCCAACACGATTGAAGCCCGACAATGAAGACTATCGCATGCTGCGCACCGCTGGCAGCTCGTCGCACGCGCTCAAGTCACAGGCTGGTGTCGGATAGATTCCATTCGTCGTTGGTCAGGTTTGACAGAGGCTGTAGTTGCTGTGCTCTGTACCGGTGCGTCTGAGAAGGCGTGGAAGGATACGATATGGTCGGTTGATCGAGGCGGAAAACCAGACCACGCAGCTACGCAGCTCGAGTCAGAGTCGCGCTGCCCGGGCGCGAAAGGGAGTCAGCCCTTCCTTTTTTCTTTCTCGGTAAGGATCGTTTTCTTTTAGTTGCCTTTGACGTTATTACGGGTGCTCATATGAACCTCTCCGCCCTCGTTCTTGCGATTCGAAGATAAACAACGTCTCCGAGCCCTATTACCGGAAAAAAACAAAAAACAAAAGCTTTACTACGCGCATCGGCGGCTACAGCAGACGTAGCCGAGAGACTCGTCGTGAGTCCGAGGAGAACTCTCTCCCGGCCACGGCAGCTTCCCGCAAGAGCTTTGTCTCTCCTCGGGATACATCGACGCAGTTGAGGCTTGCAGGCGCAGGTAGAACATGATTGCGCACGTAATCCCACTTAGTCGTCCCGCGCTACTGGCACGTGCGAACCGTGTTCATTTCCAAGTTCTCACATATCAACTGATAGCAGCGACTGCGTAGTTCCCGATACTCATGAGGCCATGGCCAGCGATACTCTCTGTCTGGCCAAGAGAGCAATCTGTGGTTGCATGCACATTAAGCGAACCGGAGCCCCGGAGGAGCATGATGTGATGTAGAAATACGGTACTTGACATGAAGAACCGCAGCATACGTGCGGCAAGACTTTCCATTACAGACAGCCGCAAGGTCTTGGGTATCGATAATGCGGAAGTAATATACTAGACATGTGTACAACGAGCAACGTACTGATGGGTATGAAGCAACTAAGCCCAACTCGGGCATTGAACCACGCTTCGAGAGGTGTAGACACTGTGCGGCAGGATGCTTCCCTTGTCGGGGTGGTGTCGAGCGGATACGGACCGCGCCCATGCTACAGGCATCCATTCGACCAACTGGACGTGGCTCCTCTACCAATTACCGTTGCTAAAATCATTAAAATCTGGCATCCAACGCTTGCCAGCGAAGGGCAAATCTATTCAAGCCATCCCGTTCTGCTGCTGCTGAGCCTTCTCTTGCTTCCACTTATGCGCCATCTGGAGCAACTTGCTCACACCAGCGTTGCCTTCGTCGTCTGGGAAGACGTAATCGGGGTACTCCTCAAACGAGCCATCGTCTAGCCTCCTTCTCTTCTTGACCTTGCGAGGCATCATCTTCTCCACCTTCTCGACGTCCTCAGGAGAGCCGTGCGTGGTCTCAAAGGACTTCCACGCGTTGAGTAGGGCGACACGCTGTGAAGTGTTAGCGACTGTTCCTGATTGATAGGGGTGGCGACTGCAGGACTGCATGCATACCTCTTCCTTGAGATCCTTCTCCCGCATGCTCCTATACGCTCTCTGGAAGATGCTTCTCGCCCTACTCTTGGCCTCTTCGCTGACCGGCTTCTCCTCGTCCTCATCACCCTCATCATCTTCCTCCGGCATGTTCAGCTCCATCTGCGCATAGCTGATCCAGACCTTGACATGGTTCGTCTTCTCGAGTAGCCTCTCGTACAGCTGCCTCGCGCGGTCATACTCTCCCTCGTCAGTCTCGAAGTCAATGTAGTTCTTCCACAACAGCTCCGGCATATCAAGTTGCTGCTGCGAGACCGCTAACTCCAAAATGGCGCGCGCTCGGTCGACGTCGTCGAGACCACGCTCGAGCTCAGCAAACTTGATCCAGGCCTGTGAGTTGGTGGGGTTAAACTCTATCTGCTTCTCGTAAAGTGTTCGACAACGAACGAACTCGAAAAGCTTAAGTTCAAGCTCGATATAGCCTTTGAACAGTTTGTCCTTAGGATGCATGCCAATGGCTCGCCCTAGCAGTTTACGTGCGGCTGACAGCTGCCCTTGCCTGACTTCGAACTGAGCGGCTAGCAGGTGGACCTTGGCAAAGGTGAAGTGCTTGGGGATCAGCTTAATGCATGCCGTGTAGATCTCTCGGGCTCTTTGGATGTCCTTGGCTTCCAGCTCCTCGTACAATGCGTAGAAAATCCAGAGGTAGATGTACCGTCGCCAATGTCGCTTCTCCTGTGTCGGTGGAACCTGCGCAATCGCCCGCTCGTAGATATCTCGCACTTTCTCAACGTCTCCTGATGTCTCCTCCAACCGGGTCCAGTCGATCCAGACATCGTAGTTTTTCGGCTGCTCCTTGACCTGCTCCTCATACTGCACCCTCCGCTTAGCCAAAATAACGTCTTCCACGCCCTCTCGGTCGCCGAACTGCTTCTCGAAGGTGGTGTACTGCTTGTGTAGAGTTACAGATTTCGATCTCGGCATGCGGTCCAGCGCGTACCGGTATATCGCCCTTGCTCTTTCATATTCGCGCAACTTCATCTCAAAGCGCGCGTATGCTATGAAGAGCTTCTCATCCATGAACTCTTCTCCCAGAGTCTCTATAGCCATGCCAAACACATCGCGGACAAGATCGGACGTGCCGTTTTCTTCCTCAAACCTTGCCCATTTGATCCAGTTCCTGGGCTCCGGATGCACGACCGTGAAACGCTCAAAGATTGCCCTAGCCCTCGCGAACTCGCCGTACCGCTTTTCCAGCTTAATGTACGCCGACCAAGCGTTCTCATCCGGCTCCCAGGCCATCCATCTCTCAAACACCTGTCTCGTGCCCGCCACATTCTGCAGCGTCTCCTCCATATGGACATAGCGATACCACAGCTTATCTACCCGCGGCAGAATCGTAACTGCCCTATCCAGCAGATTCCGCGCATGGTTGATATTCCGGTTCCTGATCTCCGAGTCAATATACCGCAGCCACAGCGCCACATTCGTGGAATCCACGTCCAGCGCCCGTTCGAATATGCTCCGCGCTCTCCGGAATTCCTTCTGCTCGAGTTCCCAGGCGGCGTACCGCATCCAGTTGTTCATGTTGATGCGGTTGCGCCGGACATAGTCCTCGAACTCCTTGCGCTTGCGGCCCTGGAACTCATGGAGCTCTTCGAGGTCCGCGAACCGCTGGGTAGGAGCCTGTAGCCCGGGCTCTTGTCGGTCGACGGCTTCGCGGAGAAGCTGCTCGGCAGAGATTTGCTGCGGCGCGGGGGCCTTATTCTTGACCCTGGGGGGGCCGCGGGAGGACTCCATGATGGGCGATGTGTTGTACTCGGAGATGGAGTGGTAGTGTAGAGTAAGGTGACAGATGAAGTGGCGGTTTCGAGAGTGGGGATAGAAATGGTGATGAGCAAGAAGAAAGTCACGGCAGTGAGAGACAAGGAGAGGATGGACTGAAAGTGCGGTATGGTATGCGCTTCGGCGTACACAGACAGAAGTTTAGAGAAGCTCGACTCAAGGTCGTGACGGCGAAACGTTATTCCGTTGGCACGCCAAGTATCGTGACGCGCCGGGCTTTGAGCCGCGACTGCGCTCCCGCCGCAACTTTATTCTCGCCATCAACCTCAATAGGCATTCAGCCAGCTATCTACATACCCCATACCGCAACCACTTTAGGCACACCAATCCTCTGATTACCCGATATCTGCAAGCCGCAGCACTTTACAGGACTGGGCCCGCTATGGCAACTTTGGCCGACGAGCTTCTGAACGACTTCGAGTCAGGCTCAGAAGGCGAGGATGATCGCGCAGAGGACTTTCCGCTCCACGATGACGTTTTAGCTCCCCCAGCAGCAAATGGGGTCAGCCAAAAGGCGGCCGCCAACGGCATAGAAACTGGAATGGAGCTTGACGACGATGAGGAAGAGGTTGATGAGGATGAAGAGATGATGAACGGCGCAGCTACAGCCGGCAAGGCGGCAGAAGCTGAAGATGAAGAGGAGACCAAGGCAAGGGTAGAGAAGATGCAGCTTGGGGGAGTCAATGACGTGCGAAGCGTAGCAGGGCTCATGAAAACCCTACAACCAGTTCTAGAGGTCAGTACAGCCCCGTGTTCCCAATCCTCCCCACTATATAAAGTACACGATTTACATCTTGTTGAAGAAGCAGCCCTGACGAGCCGCGTCGTCCTACAGAAAATAGCCTATTACCAAGCTTTGCCGCCGGAGAAGCAGACGAAAAATATCGGCTCGATCGAAGACAACCCAGAATACAAGCTCCTCACACAATCGAACACACTGTCAACTTCAATAGACAGCGAGATCATCCTCGTCCACAAGTTCATCCGCGACCACTACTCTGTCCGCTTTCCCGAGCTCGAAAAGCTCATTACCAACCCTCTCGATTATGCCAAGACCGTCGCAATCATCGCCAATGGCCCCATGGACATCAAATCTATCCAGAACTCCACCGACAACATCGTAGGCCAGTCGCTACGGCAGATTCTCGAAGGCGGTGCTCTCCTCTCCGTCATCCTCCAAGCTACCGACTCCAAAGGCCGCGAGATGACCCCATCCGAACTCTCCACCGTCCTACGCGCCTGCGAAATGACACTACAGCTCGACCGCGCAAAAGGCATCTTGACCTCCTACGTCCAGTCCCGCATGAACCTCTTCGCGCCCAACCTCACCGCCCTAATCGGTTCCCTCACCGCCGCTCAACTCCTCAACTTCGCCGGCGGCCTCACCGGCCTCGCCAAAACGCCCTCCTGCAACATTCCTCCCCTCGGCTCGAAGAAGCAGTCCGGCCTCGGCTTCGCCACTAATGTCGGCATAAGACACCAGGGCTTCCTGTACCAGTCGCCCATCATCAAGGGCATACCAAACGACCTCAAGAAGCAGGCTATGCGCATCGTCTCCGCCAAGGTCATTCTGGCGGCACGAGTCGACCACGTCCACAAGTCTCCCGACGGCTCCGCGGGCGAGGAGTTCAAGGCCCAGTGTCTCGAGCGGCTCGACAAGCTGACTGAACCCCCGCCTAACAAGGGCGTCCGCGCGCTCCCGGCGCCCGACGACAAGCCCAGCCGCAAGCGTGGCGGCAGGAGGGCCCGGAAGGCTAAAGAGGCGACGGCCATGACGGACCTTCGAAAAGCGCAAAACAGGATGGCGTTCGGGAAAGAGGAGCTCGAAGTCGGCTACGGCGCCGGCGACGGCACAAAAGGACTCGGCATGATCGGGCAGAGCAACGACGGGCGCGTCCGACAAACGCAAATCGACCAGCGCACGAAAGCGCGGCTGTCGAAGAAGAACCCCGGATGGGGCGGCGCGACGCCCGTCGGGGGCATGGCGTCCTCTTTGCGCGGGTTCGGACAGGGCGCCGGCAACGCGACGGTGCTGAAGGGGTCCGGGTTGCGGAGTAGTGGGGTTGGTGGGGGCGCGGGCACGGCGTCGACGATTGCGTTTACGCCTGTGCAGGGCCTTGAGTTGGTCGATCCGAAGGTTAGGGAGGAGATGGGCCGGAAGAGGAAGGCGGAGGAGGATCGGTGGTTTAGCAGTGGCACATTTACGCAGATTGGGGGTGGTGGGGTGCCTGGTGGTGCGGCGAAGGTGGATTCGGGCGGGTTTAAGGTGCCGCAGTTGCCGCTGAAGAAGAAGGTTGATACTGGGGCGACGAAGTAGGAAGGATTCTCTTCACGGATCTGGGTCGGGATTTGAATCGGTGGGGAAGCATGGCGTTTTGGGGGCGATGTGCATGGGATGGAGTTTTACTGCGCCCAAAGGGGGTGGGCAACTGGGTCTGGCGATTGCTTCTATGCCTTTGTGGGACTGCGGGAGATTGTGGTCAGTACAACCACACATTGCGAACAACATTACAACCCTAGGACTAACGGTTCACCTACGCTCAGCTTGAATCTGAGTGTAGGAGGCTTCGATCAGCTCAGACACGGGCTCACTAGTTATAAGCTCCCAACGTCAGATGACTTCAGGGATCAAACGATTTTATCACCTTCCCGGTAGCTGGTGATGTGATGCATCTGCACGAATACCCCAGAGACCTCAGGCGTTCCACTATCGCTGCCAAAGCATCTGGAGCGGTAACATAGACTGGGAGCCTCGAACAGTACGGTGTTGCAACTGCTTGATACTGAGCACATGAACAGCGTTTCCCTCACTCGCGGAGCTCCTATTACAATAGTGCTGGCGATATGGGTAGCACTTCTGTAGCTTAGCGCTTAAACACCTCTGTCATCTTGGTGGTTATAGACTACTACTTACGCAACATGTTCCAGTTCTGGACTTGAATCATAGATGAGTCGATATTAGTGCTGTCGTCAAGACAGTACCACCTACAAACTCCAGTCGGCTGCGTCGGCTGAATATGAGAAGCAGTTCAAGCTTGCAATCTTCATGTATCTTCCAAGAACATGCGGACGTTCGGCAGAGAGTCGCAATGGAGCTAGAGTTGTAATATTCAGGATGCTATTCAGATCAAGACGGAAGGTTCTAGGTTCCAGAGTCACACTCAGGGGTTTTAATGGACCCTATAACGTTCGGATTTTCGCCTAGTTCAGTAGTCAATCATTCCAAACCGTACTCTAGAAGCTGTGAGTTACGTTACGTCGTCAGCTGCATATCATTCTACGTTTCTTACGAAAGCGTTGTTCGACGCCGGAACTGATAATGCACCTTACTGTGGCTTGCAAAAGGCACGGTCTTGCAGCCGTATCGTGACAACGCCATATCGCCTTATAGGATTTATGATCGGAGCGTAAAGCTAGAACGTTTCGACTGAATAGTCATATATAACTTCTTACGAGAGTTTTGAGCCGCTGGAATGCTACCTGGACCGTTACTTTAGTGCTTTTATCTTTTACGCTGACAATCCTCAAGGGAAGTAGATGCAAACCATCTACGCAGGCCATACACTATGGTTGGAGCCAGCCTGATAGTCCTGTATATAAGATGGTGTTGTGACCGAGCTTCCCCCACAGCTATAGCTGCACTCTGGAATGTAATGTTAAAATCATGGTCGGAACTCTCGGATCCTGAAATCACACCCCGAAGGCTCCAAGTAATCGATGCATGAGAGCGTTCGACTGCTACGAGGCCGGATGATGCTTTACCTCGTAGAATCAACCCGATATGCGTGCCACCACGTGGTTCACCTCCGGATTGACTGCACCTCTGTGTTAGATGTGTCATGCAACCAAGAGTGGAATTGATATGGATTACCAACGGGAAGCTCAAACTCGAAGGAAGACTGTCACAAAGGTCACGGGTTGTCACGCATCAAGGTAGCCACGTGAAGAGTTATGAAGAGAAGCGCCTTTTACTGTCCATAACCAGAAGATTCGCCTCGAGATAACCAAGCCTTTGATCCGCCAACTGATATGCCCGAAGCGCTAAGAAGTCCCAAGCCCCAAAGTCCTAGTGAGCCCATGCCCACAGTGTATGAGGATAGCCCTGCAGAAGCGCCATGAGCCTTGTGTCCAGCCCCAAATGCATCCAACGCTTTTGCCGTCATCGCCAGCCGTAAGAGTAGAGTAAGAGCCAAAAAAGCGCCTAGATCGCAAGGAACCGCAGGAATACTTTGACCCCAGCAGTGTCCAGGAAGAAAAATATGCAGTGGAAAGGGGAGACTAAATGACGGTGCAGCCGGAAAAGAGGCGCATGCTAAGAGGAAGAAAAAACGCAGAGTAAATGCAGCAGATAAATCCAAGAAATTGGAGTGGGTATCCGCTCAACGGATGCCGCTACGTCCCGTGTGGTCGTAGGTATCGTAAGTCGTCGGCCATGGATTGCCAGAACCAGAAGGCTGCTGGCGAAAGGACGGAACCATGTTGATGGTTGATCGTGGGGCATGATGCAGGAGTGAAGGGATGCTCGGTGGCTTACATCCCTCTCGCCATCAGTTAAAGTGCGTAAAGGGTCTCGTGCTCAGAATCGGAGTCGGGAGCATCGGGGTCGGGCCCGAGGAGCTCTCCGGGGCGCTCTGGGATACCGTAGACGCTTCGATCGACGTTCCAGAAGACGAATGGACCAGAGTACATCTGCAAGGCCAGCAGCGTCAGCCAAGGCTCCCGTTCCATTGTCCATAGCGTTCTTACGTTCTTGCTAGTGAGAGCAGTATCATCCGGGCTCCACCAACGTCCAATCATGATCTGGCCGCCCGGTAAGACCACCCCCTCATATGCCCACAAGGCCTCCTCGTCAGGTCTACCCTGGGCGTCGAAGAAGAACTTCATCATGGTCATGCGCTGCCAGCCCGGAATGTCGTTCTGGCGTGGAAGGGGGTTGAGCCAGCCGGCGGAGTAGAAGTCCCTGTAGTACGAGCAGATAAGTACCCGAACACGGAAAAGCTGCATCGAGAGGAGCTTACTCATCGTCGTAGCCATCGCCATTGAAGTAGATCGACCTAGGGTCACCGTCGATAGCGGGGCTTTTCGAGCGATGCTGGGCACGCGTCTTGACTGGAGTTATCGGCTTAGGTAGCGACTGGAGATACTTCTCGAAAAGCGGCGGCCAGACCGGGAGATGCTTGCTCGGGAACTGAAGATGAAGCGTCTGCGTGAAACTCGTTAGTGAAAGCTTGAGCGTACAAAAGGGCTGCAGAAGGCAAGCTAAAGCCGAGAGTGGAAGAGAGACCGAGGCCTACCTGGATGGCGCGGTCCGGCTGGTCGACGTTGTGGTCTGCGTAGATGTTGTTCTCATCTTTGTCCGCCCGGAGAGCCTTGATTTCATTGCGGTCGAGATAGGCTACAATAAGACGTTTCGATCAACACTCCGCTTGCTACTCCATCGTTTCAGAATTACTTACCATACGTGCCCCTCCAGTGAATTCCCAACTTGTAGGATCCATCCTTGAGCTTGCGGTTCCAGGGATGAGGCCTCTCCAGCGCCCAGAGAGTCTCCATCGGCTCGAACAGAGTGTTCTCGTGCTCTCGTACCATGTGGTATCTGAAGAAGTTCATGATATGAAGTACGTACTCCACGTTGACCTTCTGCTTATCAGTGCCGGCGAAGATCGGGTAGTTGACTAGGGACTCGTAGGCCATCTTCTGAGACGTAGGGAATTGGAGAATCTCAGTCCCGAAGCGGGCATCGATGCACCAGTGGTGGCACACAAGCTGGATAGTGGCAAGAAGGCCGCTCAATTTGGCAGACTTCCTGTGGGGACGGAAGATGTCGGTCACCAGGTTCGTGCTCAAGATGAAGCTGTGGATCGCCTCTAGATTCTTCGATGTAGGCATACCACCTTCGTCTGGCATATAGAGCATCGGGTGGGCTTCTGAGGAGTGAAATGAGCATTAGCATCTGCTCCATTCATGGTGGATGTGAGTGTGGAGGTCTGAGTGTGAGCTGCTTGCTGGATCTAGAAGCGGCACAGATTCTTGGATACGGCGTGACCTCTCAGACCAGAGTGACTGCGCAACCCATTGCGCCCCTCTCGTTGTTCCCACACGTCAAGCAGACCAACACAAGACGAAAACCCGCATACCTTTGATAAGATCCTTAATGATGTTCAAGCACTTCGTCTCGGCGCGAGTGTTGCCGTACACGAATATCGCACCACGCTTCAGGCACTCGCGCCGAGCTTGATAGAGATCCTTGTACTCCGCCGGACTCGCGAACGGACGGTCAATTGGATCGAAACGCTCGTGAAAGCGCTGGCGCCAGAAGGAGTAGTGGTCGCCATCGAGAGCATTGTACGTGCCGTGGCAGATGAGACGGAAGATGCACAGGCCTTCGTCAGTCTCGATGTAGCTGGCGATCTCTTTGTTGAGCTTTGTGGGTGGCGGCGGTCAGTATCGTGATCTGGACCAGGAGGAAGAACCAATTGTGGTGCACCAAAGACGTACCTCAATTGGCAATTTGTTGAAGGCCATGGGGGGCGAACGTGATAGTGGAAGGACTGCGAACGGAGTGTGAGACAAGCCACAAGTCCGAGCGAGGGACGAGGAAGAGCCTTGGTGCCCAGATGCGAACGTGAAGGAAAGTGGCGAGCTTGCGTTGCGGGCGTGATGCGAGGACGAGGACGAGGACATCAAGATCTACGTAAGGTGAGCAAACGGTGCAGCATGGGCACTGCCGGAAAATGGGGTGGCTGAATTGGCGTGGACGATGGAAGTGAAGTGAATGTTTGGGTATTGCCGGCGCAAGACGGGCCACGGAGGACGCCCGGTTTTCAAATACGAGATTGGAGCCGGTCTTCAAGGCTCGGACTGCGAATGAAATGTTTGGAGATGCATCAGAGTTTGGAAGGTGTAGAAGATGCAAGGATTGAGGGTTTTTGTCAACGGAACCGTGTTTTCTATCACCACGGCACATCACATACTCATTCGCACGCTTCGAAGTTGCGGTTCCAGCACATGTAGTCCCCCCAGGTGCTTTCGCTGAGTACCATTTCCTTCGGTCGTTGATCCGCACAGGTTTCGAGTTTCTGTCGGTGTTTTGATGTGATGTCCGCATCACCAATCATATAAACTCTGTCTCAACGAAGATCACACACCGAAAAGGGATTCGCCGGCCAGATGTGTCTAGATAATAATGGGGTTATTTTCCGCCGAAGAGGCTACAAAGACAGACAGACAACAGCCACAGCCAGCAACAGCGCACTGAGACTCCCAGTGGCCCCAGAAGCCGCGCTCGCCGTTGTACTCGCCGCCGCTCCACCACTACTCGTACCAGCGGGCGGCAGTCCGGTAGTGGGTGTAGCACTACTCGTGTTGCCACCATCTGTCCTTGTAATCACGTAAATCTCTCCCGTGTCGTCGCTCGTCATGAACAGTCTGCCCTGAGTATCCCATGCGAGGCCTACTGGTCGGAAGCAGTTGTCTGGACACTCACCAACGTCCGGGTTCTGCATAATGTCAACAGTAGGCTGGCTGCTGTTGGATGGCTCGACCGGTTCGCCGTTGGCGAAGGGAATGACTGAGAGTTTGTAGCCGATCGGGTCATCGCGATTCCTGTGCATACGTCAACTTGTCAACGTACTGTGTTCCTCTGATATTGAGCGCTCTGAAGACAACAAAGATTATGTAGCAAGAGTAGCTATACTCACCAGCTCCCGTGAAAAGACACCCATGCCGCCGTGCCATCCTCATTGAACAGGATATCCAATGGCGCCATGTGAGCCGGAAAAGTTAGTCTTGGAGCTATCCTCTCGGCGCAAACGGCGTCATTGGTATTAGTGTTCTGATCGCCAATAGCAAACTGGCTGCCGACTGTCAACTGGTCGTTTTGTGGAATTTCATCAACGGCCCACGCTGCAAAGCAGGATGGATATCCGTAATTGCCGCCTTGTTGTGCAGAGCTCGTTCCGTTGAGGTATCCGTGGAAGTTTAATTCCTCGCCGGGATTGTCTTGATGGATGTCTCGTCCCTCTCTTCGAAGCTGATCCACAGAGTTTTCCACGGTGTAGATACCGCCTGTCACTGGCTCTTCGCCCACGCCTACCGAGTTGCGTAGGCCCCATCCGAGTAGTCGACCATCAGCAGTGAAGTCGTAAGGCTCAGACGTGACATTGCTGATGTTGAAAGCTTTAAGCTGGCAATGACCGGACGTTACATCCAGTGCTAGGTCGTCGAGGTTTGCGTTGCTGCCTCTGCTCACCAGAAGCAGATCTGGCACGTGACGCGAGAGGAGCAATGTTCGTGTTGTGTGACCCGCGTTATCCATACCGGTGATAAGAGTGGTGGGTTCCCCAGAGGTACGCCTGGTGTTCGGGTCGTAAGTCCAGGCGTAGACCTCATTTGGGGTAGAGGCGTATAGGGTTGTTCCATCCTGGGACAGCTCGATGCCATGATTGAGCTGAAGCAAGTGTATCAGCAACGTCAAAGTGAATGCATCGATGGTATATCAGTGTTACCCGATTGTTTTCGACTACTGTCTGAACGTTTGTCGAAGTTACGCAACCTCCCTCCTCGTCCGTCAGGCTGAGTGCAACGATCCCGACATCCCGCGTTACAACGAGCAGGTTGCCATTACTATCGACTTTTATGCCGCGGGGTGTATCCAGATTGGTAGCTACCAACCTTGCCTGGTAACCGTCCGCTATCGAGGGTGCAGGGTAGCGCGCGGTGAGTGTAGTCGAGCATGATGCTGAGCTTTGCGCCACAGCTGCCGCGACAAAGCACGCTTCAAAAGCGAGTAGAATGTTCCGCTGAAGACGCATATTTGATGTAGCACGCTGCAGAGGCCGCGAGCATAGTGTAAGGTATTCATGATCAATGTAGTCTTGAATGACATCACCACAGCCGCCGAGATGCTGTGGTGGGATCATCCATCGCGAATGATGTCGCGCCCAGCAGACGGCGATTCCTCCTCTACACTAACCTTCCGTTCTATCCGAACGTGGGAGGCTTCGCTCCGCTTAAACGCAAGTTTAGTAGCAGGTACGGTTCTGGACGTAAGAGTATAGAGTCACGACTGAGCTGAACCTGTGATCATGCTGAGGGGTGAGCTCACAACTAACTCTATGTAATCAGAATAGTAACATAATCAGAGGAGTGAAACTCTACCCAGTTGGTCTTTTGCGGTAAGATACTCTTGAGCTACCTTACTACGTCCGATGACCAAGTAACCAGCTCTCGGTCGAGTACGTTTAACTGAGTGCGGCAACATACGTTTTCAACGACTCTCGGGCGTTTTGCTCTTGGTTTCGCAGTCACATGTGGGTCTCAGCGTCGTCAATCCGGTCACAACATCAGCGCACTAAGACTGCTGTAAGGCAGACCGGTAACCAGGAAGCTGGAAACATACAGATGCAAGGCTGGCGCTGTGAATGACGAAGCGCAGAGGAGCATTACCAGGTTGTACCTGGGAAACGCGTGTTTTGGGTCCTCTATCAGTACATCTTCTATTGAGCCTGAACAACCCCCGCAGCGTTGGCCTGCGCCATAATTCTCTTCTTATAATCCTTAACCGTCCCGTCAAAGTGCTCAATCGTGCCATGGTCGCACACCCACAGACTCGTGCAAACGTTCTGCAGCATCGTGACGTCGTGGCTGACCATCAGCACGCCGCCCTCGAACTTCTGCAGTGCCTCCGACAACGCATCCATCGCTTCGATATCCAAGTGATTAGACGGCTCGTCGAGCACAAGGATGTGCGGGTTCGTCAGCGACAGGCACGCAAACGCCACACGCGACTTCTGTCCTCCAGAGAGCAGAGCCATCTTCTGCAAGCCCGTCATTCCCGTGATGCCGAACGCACCCAGATGACGGCGGTACTCCTCGTCAGACTTGCCGGGGAACTTCGCAGCCATGAAACCAACGGCGCTTGCAGACATGTCAAGCGCATCGACGTGATGCTGTGCAAAGAAGCCGATCCTCAGACGCGGATTTTGCGAGATCAGACCCGAAGTTGGCTCCAGGGCACCGATGAGCAGCTTCAGTGCCGTGGTCTTACCAGCACCGTTGGGACCAACGATGCCGATCCGCGAGTCGAGCTGCACATCAAGATCGACGTTTCGTAGAAGCAGGTTGTCCTTCGTGTAGCCAAACGTGACGCCACTCATCTGGATGATTGGCGGGGAAAGCTTTTCGACTGGTGGAAACTTGAAGTGCACAATGTACTCGCTCTCTGGCGCTTCGAGAACAGGCATCTTTTCCAGTTTTTTGATACGCGACTGGGCTTCTGATGACTTTGCAGCGTTGTAGCGGAACTTATCGATGAAGCCTGGAAGATGATGGTCAGCATTCAGTAATCACTTGAACGACACAAGCACATACTTTGAAGATGAGCCCTCTGGACCATTTGGTTCTCATACTCTCGCTTTGCGGTTTTCCGGCGCTCCTCCTTTGTGGCGTAGAAAGAATCTGCTGCTGTATTAGCTTCGGCGTCTCTGTCAACCGAGCATTGACCACTTACCGAAGTTAGCTCCCTTATAGTAGTCAAGCCGCTCTGAGTGTTGATGGATGATGTCTGTCGCGACTTCGTTCAAGAAAGCTCTGTCGTGAGAGACAACCAAAAGTGTGCTGGGGTAGCCCTGTAAATAGTTTGAGAGGAAGGTAATGGACGGGACGTCCAACATGTTTGACGGTTCTGTGATTCTCGTAAGCCATAGTACAGTATTCAGGATCTTGACTGGCGTACCGTCCAGTAGCAAAAGATCAGGCTCGCAGAACAAAGCACGTGCAAGGGCCAATCTCATCCTCCAGCCTCCAGAGAAGGTCTTGGTGGCGAACTGCTGCCGCTCAGGGGAAAAGCCGAGGCCAGCGAGGATGGTAGCAGCTCGAGATTCGGCCCTGTCTGATTCCATTTCTGACAGCTTCGCATGGATGTCACTCAACGTGGCGTCCAGCCCTTCGCGGTGCTTGTCGAGTTTGACGGCATCTGCAGAGGTATCTGCCATAGACGCTCGCTCCGCCTCGAGGTCTGCAAGCTCTCTCGCAATTTTCTGTAAGAATTAATGAGAGATCTAGTGGACACAATCTAAACCGGTGCACGTACATCCTGTTCCTTAAGTAGATGCTTTCGCCAGACATCAGCATCCAAAACGGCTTGCAGGGCAGGCGTATCGTCTCCAGTAATCTGCGAGGCGAGGTTAGCATAAACAACCTGATTCACTGTCTCAAACATGGCTAGATACCTCTTGTTCTACGTGGAGAATGGAAATGTGCGTTGGGATCGCAACCTCTCTGCGGCTGAGCGCGCGAAGTAATGTCGACTTGCCTATACCGTTCTGGCCTACGAGACCGTATCTGCGGCCGAATGCAAGTGTCAAAGTGGTGTCGCTCAGAATACGTTTTCCGCCGATGGCAACATCGATGCTATCAACCTTGATGTCCTTGCTCTTAGTACTCTGGTCTGAACCCAACTGTAGCGGATTAACAGCCATGAAGAACTCCTCGTAGGACTGCGTCTCATCGGGCTGGTTAAGAAGCCTGGATGCTTCGTATTCGACATTCTTGAATTCCTTGCGGTCTTGTTTGGCTCGCAGTTTCCGCTCCGCCTTCTCGAGCTTCTTACGGTCTACCCTGGATTCGACCTTTCTGGCATTTGCAGACTCGAGGTCCACGTTCCCGCCGGTGAGTCCCAACGTCGACGAGATATTCCGCTGCGAGCCAACGTGTATGGTTTGATCCAGCTTGCGTGCTGAGGGCGCCATTTGCCGCCGCTCGCCGTCGACGCCATTTGCCGCACTGAGTTGCGAGATGAACTTCTCCACCAGATTGTGGATCGTCGTCTCATTCTGGCTTGACAAGTCACCTGATGCCGATAGCAACAGCGCGGTGACGGCTGCGGCAGCCTCCTCTAGCGGCGAAGGGCCGTTGGGGTCTGTGTCGGTGAAGGAGTTTGCTGCGTGGTTCAAATAGCCCACTGCATAGTCCGACACAACCGGGTCGATGTTTATCTGAGCTCTGATCTCTGCCTCCATGCTTGTTTTCGGACGTGTGTTGTGCCGGAGAGTGCCACCTGCCGGTAGGAAAGTTGGTGATGTACTAAGGCGCCCTGCAGTTTGGGATATTTGGATGTGGCGTTCAGTAATGTGCGAGGCCGAGAGGCGATCAACCAGGCTCTTCCCTGCCTGTCCACAACCGTTTTTTTTTTTTTTGCCTCGCGGCTAGATTATCCGATCGTCGTGCCTGAGTTTTCCGCGTGCACAACCGTGGAAGAGGTGTTCTGAACAATGGTTATGTTGGCCTGCTAATGTCAGGGCAATCAGAGGTGAAGGCGTTCGCGAAGTTTGAGGATTTGCTGTCAACGAATCGCCTTCCCCCCGCCATGATGTGCAGGGAGATCCTGGAGACGCCATGAAGCGACGGGCGGTTTGCCAATCGGCGCCATTGAGCTAGCTGCACTCGCATGGCGCCGCGTCGCTTGTCCTCCCCACTCCCTTCCATCTCGCATCGATGCCTGTCAGTTAAGCTGCATATGTAGCCAGAGCTTTCGACCTCTCATCGCCGTGCCAGCATCCGCGCCTCCTCGCCGGTGACATTTGTTTTGCCAGACGTGCCTTGGCACCACCGTTCCCGGTTTTTGGGGACCATCCCCGTCTATTCTAGGGAACTTTCCCTCACTTCAACATCGACCGTCGTAGCTCGCGTGGACTCAAGGTCCGCAGTTGGGTGCTTTGTGGGCAGCGTACTACACGCTCTTCGAAGTTGCTGGAGCCAGTTGTGAGTGGGCGCTGCAGCGTCTGGCAGCGTCTGGCAGCGTCTCGCAGCGGAAGATGACCGCGCGGGTTGCTGGCAATGTGAGCGTGAAGGCATCTGGCGCCCTCCCCACCTGTGGAACGCCATCGCCCAAGTGTCCTCGGACGGCTAGGAAGGTCCTGCTTCTGCGTGCTTGTTGCGGCCAAGGAACGGTACCGACCATCTCCCTTGAGATCTACCTTCGCTGCTAATCTAGAGTACATCCTGCCAGCGCCGGCAGCCCCCACAAAGCGGCTCACTTTCCTTCCTCATCCAAGCACTCTGCCGTTTCAACTGCCATATGAGCACGCCCAAACCTGGACGGCACCTAATCTTTGCATTGACGCTCAACCCGTGCCGCTCTGTACAAGCAGCAAAGGCCCGAAGGCCGCTTGCTGCTTATTTGACTCGGACCCCTGTTATCGTTTGACGCCTTCTGCGGCTGACGTGCTTTGCCTAGCGCCTCTGGCAGAGGCACGATTGGCCCACAGCTCAGCCCTCTCCTGGTAGCGTGCGGACGGGACCCAGCTTCTGGGCTGTTGCCAAACAACAGCTCTTCTGAGACGCAATCTGCGCAACGGCCTTGGCTGCGGATACCGTGACCGCCGTCACCCTGTGGCGTACCGAGTTCCGGCTAAGGGCTATCAGGTACTAGGGAGCGTGTGTGGGCCTTGGGACTGAGGGCGTCGACGATTAGGTTCAAGTGCAGATGTGCGGTGCTTTTTGATTGTGGAGGATGCGTAACTAGGGAGCGGTTCGGTGCCTGCTTCCCCTGTATCTGCTGCATCTTGAAGTCAGACGAGGCGTCACAGCATGCGTTTCGAAGTCGCACGGCACCCCCCCCACCGTTGTCTATCAGTAGGGAGTTGAGAGCTACGGTAAACACAGCGGACAAGCACGCTGAATGCTGGCAAACTCATGGCCTGAAGATCGTGCAATCAGCCAGTTGAATGCAGTCAGGCATGAAGCTCGGTGCAGCCATTGATGTTGACATTCCATAATAACTGCCGACCTACGTTCGCTTGACAAGTCCAAGAAGGGGGTGCCTTGTCCGACTTGAGGATCCTACGCTGCCGGTTCTTCCTGGCCCACGTCCCGTCTCCTCTTTCTGTTAGGGTTGCTAACTAAGTTCCTGCTGTGGGTTACCTCACGCGTCCGCCGCTCCGCTACCTGGGGTAGAGCTCAATCTTGGTTGCCCGTCCTTTGCTCACCTCCGAATCGAACATGCTTACAACCACGCTTCCGGTCTTCACGATCCTTTGCTGCCCCCTACCCTGCGGTCCAGGGCTGGCACGCTTATAGGAAAGAATGAACACGGTTCCCACGGTTTGTCTCTCCTCAAGCTCTGCCTCGCATGCCGTTGGAGCTCGACCGAGACCTTCTGACAGCGCCGCCCCTCTCCACTCGCTCTTTCTCCACTCGCTGTTTTAGGCCTTGACGCCTCAATGGCCGTTCATGTCTATCTATGTTGTCCATGTTCGTCTGCTGATCGTACGCGTAGATTGTCGCCACCGGTACCGTCGTCGCTCTATCTTCCGTAGCCCTTGCGATTGGCCGGCCTGAAACCCTTACTTCGCAGGCGACAGACAAACACAACATCTCGTCGAACATCCATCGCGAACACAGCTTCATGTCGGCCACTGCCGCTCGACTCGCATCTCCAGAGATACTCCCGTCCAGCTCGCGTTATCCACTACCCGCGAATCGCTCCCGAAAAGCTGGCCAATCCCACCATGCAAGCACTTTACCGCGACAAACGCGGCGAATGACAAGCACAGCCTCTGAGATATCACATTTTGGTCGTGAAGAAACATTATCGGGAGTAACTGAGCTTGAACTCCCGCGCGCAGTACGGCCCCGTTTGTCTTGGGTTAAGAGGCTGTCGAGTCTGTCTACAACCTCGTCTAGACCCTCGTCGTGCGCAGCACCCGCGTCTCCGTCGATATCCTGCTCGAACGGCTCGACCATATTCTCGCAGAGCGGATCAACGGCACCGATATTTGGAGCTCGCGTGCCATCGCCTCTACCACCAAACAAGCTCGTGAAACGTTCTTCATCGCAGAGGGTCAGCAGCGGCTCGACGTCTCAGAGCTCAAGTTCGCGGTTGCCATCGTTTCGTCGGCCTGCCACTTCTCATCAGCGATCGCAAACACTTCAAAACGATCCTGGAGTTGCGATGTTGCCGGTCGATGAGACATATAGCCCGAGCATCGGAAGTCCTTCTGCTTTTGATGAGCCCGAGGTCCTATGGAGACATTATTTTGTAGCGAAGGCCGGAAAGAATCCGCTCATCTCTAAGAAGCGCGCCTCTACAAGTGACATTGATGCCATCAAACGTATCTTTCCCGACGAACGGCATCAGCCGACATTGCTCATGGCTAGCTCGGTCGTCACTTCGGAATTGAAGATGGACGAAACTTCTAGTCGGAATGGCGGTAGTATACATTTTGGTAGCCGACCTGCAACACCCTCGCCCTTTGGAAATCTTTTCTCTTCGCCGCCGGTAACTTCGCCAATGATTGACGAAAGTAAACGGGCAGTCGCTCGACCCCAGGACGCCGTCGAGGACATCCAATCACGACGCTCTTTCTCCATTGGTGATTTATTATCGACAGGCCCATCATGGAAGCAGCGGCCGGCGACCCCGTCCAGCGGTAAATCTACGCGAAGGAAGGCCAAAAGAAGTAGCTCTGCGCCGCTTGTCCTCCCAATGGGTGGTCAACATAGTGTCGCAGTGCAAGCAGAAGTGGAGAGACCTTGGAAGCGACGGGACCTTACTGATCCGTCTGTGTACACACATATCAATCACCCATCACAAAGCAGCCAAATCACGTCCAATGATGAAACGACTTCGCGTACCCCCAGCAGCCCTCCGTCAACGCTACCACCGCCCACAACTGTAACCAACCCGTCCTCAACCAACAGTTTCTTCCCTGTTGTGCCGCAGAAAGAGCCTTTACCAACAGATCCTATGAACATCATTCGTATCCCGCCGTCTACTACCGTCATGCAAGGCGAACATCAAACGTCGTGGCGCTCAGGCTCCCCATCCGAACAAGCATCGACGGTCAACGATTATGAGAACGAACCTCGCATGGCTACGTTTGGAGAAGAGGAGGAGACAGATTTCCCGAGCAAGGCGCTTTTTGGCCAGATACGAACAAAAGGGACACGCAGTATTTCTGGCGCCAGAGGACCACGTATCCAGACCATATTTGACGATTCACCACCCGGTAAATCCAATGTTACGGCTTTACGCGACCTGTTACCGAAAGGAACATTTCGCGACTCACTCCCGATGGCGCTGGGGGATCACGGAACTATCGAAGATCGAGAGGTTGTATCTTCGCCCGTACATTCTGTCATTCATGATGTAATGAACGGCGAGTTCCCTAGAAAACTTTGTGCGGACGGTGAATCGCCTTCATCGGATCATATTCCGTCTTCGCCCCCCGAGATACCAGCAGCCATGAAGCATGAAATGCTGGATTGGGACACACTTACTGAGCAAGATGCGGGTCATTGGTCTTTAGAAGATGAGGAAAGAGATGGTTGGAGTGACAACGAGGGGCCAATCTCGCGGTATATGGCAACGCCTTCGTTGTTGAAGCACCGAAGTTCGTTATTCGTTGCCGATAGCTCCAGTCCATCAACAGTGATGTCGCATCATCTTACGGTTGATCATTCGGATCGCGATAAAAGGACCAGTATCTTCGACTGGTCCGAACAGCCAGCTGCCGATCGTAGTCCTGGCAATCGCACACCGCCGCGTCCCAAGACCGTTCACGGTAAAAAAGATGCGAATGGGAGAGGAAGTCGATCGGTAGGCCGCCGTGCACCTAGTGCGCTGCACGCTCGGAGCCAAAGTGTACCAGTCGTCCCTGACGCTTCTGGAAAACTGGAGACGGTGATTACGAATAAATTCGGCACTTGGGGAGTCGGCAGCAAAGGTGTCACAGAAGACTGGAACGACGATTTTGATTTTGCAGAAGCAGACGAAGCCGATGCAGAACCTTCCAAGCTCGACGATGGCGATGAGAAGCGTATCGATAGTGGAGTCGCTATGTTTGTCCCAAAATCCATACGCGAGCAGCAGAGTAACGTACTGGCGAATATCGGTCTCTTGCGGGAATGGGGCTTATTGATCGAGGAACTCAAAGAACTTCGCATACGGGCAACTGTGCTAGGACTGATGGGAGGGAGGTATCTGAGCCTCTGGCAAGAGATTGACGCAATGATCGATCTCGCAGACCAGGAGGCAGAGGAGCCACCAGCGGTGCCATGTCTCTCGCCTCCGTCCTCACCGCAACTCGAGATTGACTTGTTCGATGACCTTACGCCAAACGCATCGATTAACGGGCAAGCTAAACGAAGGTCTGGGTTGAGTACGGCAGAAGAACTCCTAGGCGGATCCGGCCCCGTGGTTCTCAATGGGTCCCGAACAAGGCGAAGATCAATCCTTCCCGGCGATGATGACATTTTCAGCAACACACCTTCGACGGCGTCCAGGGGCGGAACCCCCCAACAAACACCGCATGGTACTCCGCGGGCTTCGATTTCGTCAAGAACTCGCCCCCGGAAGGACTCAGAGGCTGTCGCGCGCTCAGTCATCGAAGCCTTGAAAAGAAAAACGGACACAGCGGATGCGACGTGCGTGGTGCATGACGTCTCTCTTACGAAGAAAGTGCCGTTCGACACAGCGACGCTGAGACATATCGTGCCGTATGTTAATGGCCTAATGCGTAAGGTCAAGGACGTGCTGCGAGAGGCGGAAGGACTGTACTCCAGCCCACAAAAGTCGCCTCCACCGCAAGAGCCAGCTCTAAGCCAGCTCTTCCAAAATCCACCAAACAGCTCCCCATCTTCCCGCCGGGCACGGCGCCCTAAAAACAGCACCGTCCGTATGCATTCGGACGACTCGTTCGACGCAAAAGAGAACGAGCTTACCGCGGGTATGAAGTTAATGACGGTTATGTAAATCTTAATGCTTTCTGGTCTCGCGTCTCCGAATGGCAACAGATGCGATCGACGGCCTACGGCAGGTCGCGATTGTCTTCACGGCTTATTTGACCCGCTTTTTAGCGTTCCTTTCCGCTTTAGCAGATCCGTCGTTTTCGTACAAGTGTCGGTTACCCAGTTCTGCATTTGAGCGATTCAGCATAGTCTCTTTAGCCTCTTTACGCATTAATGGGTGGTAACTGCGTGTTATGTGGGGTGGTCCACAGTGTGTTGAGGATTCTTCCAAAAGCGCAGCATACAAGGCGGGGTCTTTCCTACATGTCATCGGTGGCTCTGTTGCACCTGCGGTATTGGAGTTGGCATCTGCTTGTTTAGAGACATAGCGCGGGTTCGCAGGGCCGTGAGCACCAAGTGTTCACGTACAAAATCTCTCTTTGGGTTTGGATTCTGTCTGGATCACCGCCGGTTTGCCAGAATCGGCTTCTCTTACTGGGGATTGTTCAGACGGCGCTGGTACAAAAGCACACAGTATACATAGGCCTACCAATACAATTGTAGCAGATATAGTCATCACGTCGCCCTTCCCTCCATCTGGCAATGTGCTCGAGTCCATGCTGTTGAGGAGTTCCACGGCTGAGTGAACACGACCGGCCTGCAATACGAATACGGCTCAGCCACGATAGACCTCTCAGCTCTTGGACTACTATTGTGACAATGCCTACACAAAATCTGCTCAAGAAGGGTCACAATCCTCAGTCCGCCGTGCTCCATTGGGAACCGCTACCTGAGTAGAGGGACGAGTAGAGTGGTAGATTGAGCTGTGGCTCGTTGGACCCTGGAGCGATGCGGCTAGACTGGTCCCGGACTAGGGTGACAAGGGTGCCATAGCAGCCGCCTCAGGAACCTCACCTCCATGTTGACACTACCGCAGAGCCTCCGACAGCACAAGAACCGACGCCGACTGACATCGCTCGCGGCGCTCTGTCTCAGCTCGCTATCTGGCTTCCTAGTCTGCGAACGCTGCCTTGACAACCGGGCAGGCGCGACCAATTGACAAACGAATAGTCGCGCCTACTTAGCTCGACACAAGCTCTCGTATCGTATCCTTGTCTCAACTTGCGGCATCCTTAAACCCGCCGCGAATCCTGGATTCTCGCAGCGAATCTTCCGCATCAGTCGCTCCTTCTCTCGCCGCCGTGCACTATAGACACACCCCCGAGCACGCCCACCCGCCAAAGACGGACGGGCGCGACCACGAACTACTGGAGTGTGCGGCCGAGTCGCCATATCCTCCGCCCTTCTCTTCCCTCTACTTTCCATCCTCCATCTCTTCAGAAGACCCCGAGCACACGTCCTTAACAAGTGCCCCCGCCGAACAATTACCAGCGTTCTCTTCGGCGCCGCCGTTTGAGCCGTCGGCTTCAGCAGCAGCAACAGCAGTAGCAGAGACTAAAGCTGCACTTCCGCAAGACACCAAGGACAAGGACGGGCCTTCGAGCAAGGACGTCGACGACGCAGAGCCACCGCCGCCTTACACGGTCGGGTCAAGTCCACTAGACGCGTTTACGTACGTCATGGCAACCGCAGGAGGGCCCGCGAGCATCATCACGCAGGTGTCGCAGGGCGCCGGACCACCGATCAACACACTGGGAGGTTAGAAGACAATCCCTGAGGATCTGCATGTAGATGCTGACAATCATGTGAATGTGCAGCCGGGTCCGATGAGAACATCACACTTGAGCTACGGTAATACCTCGACTGTCTACTGCTGCATCGCACTGGCTGACTGAAGACCATTGCTAGAGGGGTCCGCTTTCCACTTTCCAGGGACGAGCTCCTCACCCTGCCCGAATTCGTCCTCCTCTCCCTGTTTCCAAATGGCCTACTGCCAGACGGTCACATGAACTACCACGACGGAGACGTCTATCCGGTTGATGTTAGTGCACCCAAGCTTCTTGTACAGCAAAAAGCCCCGCAATGCGTTGTTGTGATCAGACAGAGCCTCTCCAATGTAGATTTGTATCTTTCTGACAGATATTATTACTCCCAGTATGACCCAGCTTCGCTGCAATACATGCTTGACTTTTTCCGAAAAGTCGCGCAAAGCATCCCGACATCACCACCTTCGCCATCGACCGATGACCATACAGAGGCCGTACCGATTGAGCCGATGCATGGTTCCGCAAGGGACATGCTACAGGATCGCGCCGGCATCATCGTCCTGCGGGAAGACCTCGATTTCTACGCCATCCCACCGAGACGAGATATTGAGCAGCCAGAGATGATCGAGATTAAGAGGGCTGCGGGGAAGGCGTTGCTGAAGCAGGATGGCATCTTTTCCGGGCTGAGGAAGAGCGAGGAGCCGGGTACGACGGAGCAGCACCTGATCGAGATGTTGACGGCAGGGTAAGTGAACATTGGTCATCAGTTCCATAGTCTTGTTGTCCATCCTGCGCTGCATAGAACATCCATTCTAGGCTCTTCAACGCTAACACTTGCGAAGCGGCTTCAACCACGACGACCGCTGGGGCCACCGCGCAGGCGAACCGAACAAAGCCGTCATCTGCAGTATCGCGCTGGCACGACTACGAACAGATGTAAAGGGCAATGACCTGTCGAGCAACAACGCTGTCGGCATGGCACAGAAGCTTCTGCTTTTCTGGCGAAAACCGGCCCGCCGGTGCTGGTGGGAAGGCGTCGATCTCGAGGGCGTAGAAGGTGTAGAAGGCAAGCTCAAGGTTTGGATCCGGAGAGTTTGGACACTTGAGATGGTGAGTCACCAGCAGAACCATGCCAGTGTTCGGAACAATGTCCCGGATACGCTGCCGCTTCTGAAACAAAGGCGACAAGTTACATCTCCTATCCCGATTTCAACCCCCTAACTCGGCTGGTCTCGGCGGCTAACTTGTTTCCATCATAGAGCGTCATTGGCTTGCGCTAGCACATCTGTCTCTGTCGGAGTATTCTGGGATGGTATTGGTGTTTGAAGTTTGTGGACGAGGAAAACTTGATACCTGGTCTGCTCTGTGGCCTTTGAAGAGGCGGAGAGACCCTTCGCATGGCGATGCATAATCTCATTTGTAAAGAAGCGCATACATGGTGTATACAGACCATATAATCACTCATAGTACCTACCCTGGCATCCTATCTGGTAGGTTGAGAGAACAGGACCCTCTGTAGAACAGTACCATTCCTTACTCAAACTTCCCAACGCACAACATGCTAGGCATCGGCAACAACAGCATGTGATTCACGGAGAGTGGATAGCTGGCTGAGGTGTTCCTTCTCCAATCACAACCTGGAAGTGATACTGGAAGTGATACTGAAAGTGATAATGGAAGTGATACCAGGCCGGAGGAACGCTTCTCCGAGCGGGCCCATCCCCGGAACCAGCGACGAGCTCCACTCGGCTTTGGCGGCTTGGTGGGGTATTCAAGTCTCAGGGAAAAAATATCCAGCACTTTCACCATCAAACCCACGCATCCTGAACTTTGTGCCTCTCTCCCCCCCTCCTGCCTTCCTTCCTTTCTTCCTTCCTACAAGACATCCAGCAGAGCAAGACGTCAAAATGAGTGCACCAGCCCAGAAGTTCAAGGTCGCCGACATCAGCTTGGCCGCCTTTGGCCGTCGAGAGATTGAGCTCGCCGAGAATGAGATGCCAGGTCTCATGGCGACGAGGGAGAAGTACGCTGCAGAGCAGCCGCTGAAGGGCGCCCGTATCGCTGGTTGCTTGCACATGAGTACGCTAACTTCTCCGCATTTGACTGACCTTCCATACTGACGGATCTCCACAGCTATCCAGACCGCCGTGCTCATCGAGACATTGAAGGCGCTGGGCGCCGAGCTCACCTGGACAAGCTGCAACATCTTCTCCACCCAGGACCACGCCGCTGCCGCCATCGCAGCGGGCGGCACCCCGGTGTACGTATAACATCGTAACATTGACGAGGAGGGTGCTGATTCGTGATAGTTTCGCTTGGAAGGGCGAAACCGAGGAAGAGTACAACTGGTGTCTCGAGCAGCAGCTCACCGCGTTCAAGGACGGCAAGAAGCTCAACCTGATCCTCGACGACGGCGGCGACTTGACCTCGCTCGTGCACACCAAGTACCCGGAGATGCTCAAGGACTGCTACGGTGTCTCGGAGGAGACGACGACTGGCGTCCACCACCTGTATAAGATGCTCAAGAACAAGGGCAAGGAGCACGGCCTTCTATGCCCTGCCATCAACGTCAACGACTCCGTCACCAAGTCCAAGTTCGATAATCTCTACGGCTGCCGCGAGTCGCTCGTCGACGGCATCAAGCGTGCGACTGACGTTATGATTGCTGGCAAGGTCGCAGTCGTTGCCGGCTTCGGCGACGTCGGCAAGGGTTGCGCCCAGGCCCTCCACTCCATGGGCGCCCGCGTCATCGTCACCGAGATCGACCCCATCAACGCCCTCCAGGCCGCTGTCTCAGGCTACCAGGTGACCACGATGGAGGAGGCGGCGCCCATCGGCCAGATCTTCGTCACCACGACCGGCTGCCGCGACATCCTCGTCGGCGAGCACTTCGAGGTGATGAAGAACGACGCGATTGTGTGCAACATCGGCCACTTCGACATCGAGATCGACGTCGCGTGGCTCAAGGCCAACGCGCAGAGCGTCCAGAGCATCAAGCCGCAGGTCGACCGCTTCCTGATGAAGAACGGCCGCCACATCATCCTGCTCGCCGAGGGCCGTCTCGTCAACCTCGGGTGCGCGACCGGCCACTCCTCGTTCGTCATGAGCTGCTCCTTCACCAACCAGGTCCTTGCCCAGATCATGCTGTACAAGGCCGAGGATGAGGAGTTCGGCAACAAGTACATCGAGTTCGGCAAGACGGGCAAGCTGGACGTCGGCGTCTATGTCCTGCCCAAGATTCTCGATGAGCAGGTCGCCCTGCTGCATCTCGACCACGTCAACGCCAAGCTCTCGAAGATGACGGAGAAGCAGGCAGAGTACATGGGCCTGCCTATCGAAGGTCCTTACAAGAGCGACATGTACGTCTCCCTGACCATTCATTATAACACGGGCTACTTGCTGACATTTCGTGCAGGTACCGTTACTAGATGTTCTCTGACTACCATGGCGGGGCGACGCATAATCTTTCAACATGTATTATGATTTGATGATACCAAAAGCGATTCTGTCTTCAACGGCATTTTCAGGAGCGGCGGGCGGACATGGGACATCCATCCTGCGATCTTCCTTCTTCAACAACCCGGACGCTGGTGGGGTGGGATCTGGAGCTTGCGGCGTTCTTTCCTTGTGGCCTGTCAACCATGGCCCAGTAGACCTGTCTTGGGATTTTAGATATGCCCGATATAGAGATATCGCCCCGAGAAAGGGGCTTCTGCTGCTGCAATGCAAAGTGCTCACACGAGTGTCGGATGTCTTCTTGAATGACAAAGCACGATCATCCAATCATGGTGTGATACAAGCTTGCTTTCACTAAACTATGACAACACTAGTGCTTGCCAAGAGCAAGTCTCTACTCCTCAGCTAATCTAGTTATCTAAGCTACCGTGGAGGTGATTAATATCCCAAGCATGCACTGGACGTGCAGAACGCTCTGCTAGCTCTCCCAGCTCCTTGCCCCGCAAGCTTCCCCGAAGCCTGCGCCTGGCCGCAGCATGTTCGGCCTCGCCAGATCAGACGAGCTCTATTCATACATCAACTTTTGAAATCCGTCACCGAAGTGTGCGATCTTGCTCAGCTACGAGCTCAATAGCGACTGCGCGGCTCTTAGGCTACCCACCACAGGGAAAGCGATGAGCGGTGATATCGCGTACGAGAGCTATATCCACGATCAGCACACTTTGTCTTAGAGGTAAACGAGTATCCTCGACTCACCGTCAAGAACTTCGCAATCGACATCTTCTCATGCTCGTCACTCCCATTCACATCCGCGAGGGCGGTGAGCTTCATAGCCGGCGGACCGGCGGGCATCAGCATCATCGCGAACCACAAGATCGGGTCCTGCGTCAGCACGTTGGTCTTCTTGGCCACCGCCCAGATAAGCGGGATGCTGATGAGCGGCCAGACGATGAATCGCATCAGGGTGATGAAGATGAAGGGCTTCCACGGCACCTCGCCGCTCGCCTCGCCGCGCTTCATCTTCTGCATCGCCTGGCTGAGCTTGACGCCGACGACGATGACCTGCAGCGCGGCGAAGAGGTCGCCCACGTTCTTGATGCTCGACGTCAGCCAGGCGTTGAAGAAGCCGCCTTCCTGCGTGTTGTTGAAGAAGGCGCGGTGGAAGGGCGGGACGAGGCCGATGATGCAGCCGATCACGGCGCCGATGAAGGGCGCGTTCAGGAACTGGTAGGCGAAGTCGAGCGTGGTTTGCACCCAGGGCCGCTGCGAGTAGAACCAGCGCTTGCCGTGGTGCGAGCCTTTCTGCTTGGCTTGCTCGCCGCGCCGCACGATGGGGTCGGGGAGGAGCGAGGTCTGCTCGTCGACTTCCTCGCCGGAGTCGGAGCCTGAGTGCTGCTGCCCGTCGCCTTGCGGCGCTGGTATGCGGCCGCGCTCGACGTCCTCCTCGCCTTCGATGCTGGGGGCGCCGTTGTGGCCGTTCATCTCGCTCTCGGTCCTGTCCTTTGGTTTCTTCTCCTCCTGCTTCTGGGGCGAGTCTTCCTCCTGCCCGTTCAGGAGCTTCGGGCCCAGCGCGAAGGTGAGGGAGTTGCTGACGATGGCGTTGACGAGGAAGTAGGACTTGGCGCGGGCGACGGCCTCGGAGGTGCTGTCGGAGCTGCCCATCAGGAGGCTCGAGAGGATGCCGGTGGATTCGAGGGACTGGACGAGGAGGAGCGGGAGGGAGGTGGTGTTGTTGAAGGCGATGGCCGGTGTGACCCACGATGGGAGCTTGAAGATTTTCGTCATTGTTATCCCTAAGAGCATGGAGAGGACGTTATAGGTGATGGACCAGACTGGGACTTCGTTAGCAGCTGGACCAAGGGAGAAGTTGCATGGGCGTGGGCTTACGCAGTACAGGTATGTACCTCGTGCCGGTATCGCTGTCCAGCTGAGAGCCAACATTGTGGATAAGCAATGCCGGAAGGAAGAGGCGCACGCAGGTTTTCGAGATGTCTTTGGCGCTGGCTTCGGAGAGGAGACTGAACTGAGTAGCTATCACTCCGTAGGACAGAGTGAGCAGCACGGCCAGGGAGGCCTGAAGGGCGCCGAGGAACGAGGTCAGAAGGCTTGAAGGCATTGTATGGGAATTCCCTGCACAATTGCCAGCGAGGGTGTGAAGGGCGCGAGCGAATGGGTGTTGATATACCACAGAAGCTCTCAGGTTGTCACACGAGCAGGAATTGCAGTCGGCTCGCTTCCGACCAAGGCACAGGCACCGCACTGCTCCTGATCGGTAACTGATCGGTTATTTGTACGTCATTGCGGCTGCTCCCGCCAGCCCTTGCCCGTCCTTCATTGCAAGATGAGACGGCACCATTGTCGACAGTAAAGGCAGCTGCTTTGGGACAATATTCAGAAGGGTTGTACTCGCAAACCATTCTTGGAGGCCAAGGATATGGGTCACTAAAGTTAAGATTTACTGCTGTTCCTGCCAATGCACTCTGTTCCTGACTAGTGCCGGGAGCGTGCAGTGGAACAAGCAGCCTTACGCAGTGCAGTCATGAGGAAAGCTTAAAACACCCATCAAGCCGGACGAGGCAGCCATCAACTCCGCGGAGCACCTCCTTGCATTTGTGTCGTGGACTGTTTCTTACGCTGACTATGGGCATTTGCTGTGAGCATGCCACGCATTTGAACCCAATTTGCACCCCTCAGACGGTTGCTGCGTTCCACGGTAGAGTTGATATTACCCTTTCCGGAGCATGACTTAGAGCTCTCTGTGCACAGTTCCGCTCAGTGCAGAAATCCTCTGCGGTGACCAACTACCCAGATATATGCGGTGCCTCATTATATCACGACGCTGACACAGTAAACATCTGTATACATTACTCAACGTTACGAAGATTCAGCAAGTCCTTTCTCTTGCTCTTCGATACTCTCGTTTCCCCGTAAATCGCGCTCTTGGCGACTTGATGCTCTGCTACAACGCAAGAGCTGCACCCAGGAACCCAAGAACACCTGCGGCAGCCATTGGGACCTGTGTCGGGGCAGCGAGGGCAGAAGACGTGCTCTCTGCTGCTGCAGACGACGTCGCAGCTTCCGAGGAAGTTGACGTAGTACTTTCGGTGACAGTCTCGGTGGATGCTGCGCTGGACGTGGCACCGCTTGCGGAAGACTCGAGCGAAGATACCGCAGCCGAGACAGAACTGGATAGGCTTGAGGCGAGTGATGAAGCGAGAGCTGAGCCCTGGGACAGAGCCTGATCAGGGTCAGTATAAGATTTAGAAGATGGATTTCTAAATACTCACGCTGCTAGCGCTGCTCGCGGCGGCATCAGTGAGCGAGCCTGGAACGATGCTCGTGATAGCGCTCCCCGCGGAATTAGTAATGGTAGTAACGCGGTCCGCACCAGGAATACCCGTGGCAGCGGCACCTCGGAGAGCGCTGATCTCAGAGTCCAACGCGTTAAGGTTCGACTGGTACTCCGTGGGCACGGCGGTCAGCCATGTGGGCGATGCAGTTGCTGTAAGCGCAGACTGGATGATGGAGTTAGAATCGCCGGTTACGCTGGCTGCCGTTGCGGCGCTGTAGATTGCGGACGCTACGCTTGGGGGGATGTACAGGGAGATGAGCTGCCCGGCTGCAGACGAGAAGGCTGCTTCGTCGGTGCTATCGGCTGTCAGTACTACGATATTCCTTAGGAAACCCCACGTCATGTGAATGGCCCGTATATGGTGATGCAAGCTAGGGGATATACTTACGCTTGGCGCTTCTCCCCTAGCGCAAGCGCTGCTGGCACCAGTGCGATTTGAAGAAACGTGATCAACTGCATTCTAGCCGAACAGACTGAGAGCTATTATCGTGATGAAGAGACGAGAGACAAGAGACAAGGCGAGATGAAACGATGAGGGGCATGCTGCCCGGAGAGGTGTTGGAGAAATACCAGGCATCCCGGTCAGATACGGGTGGCTGGGTCTGCTAGGTTGTGACTGATTGGTGCCTGTGTCCCATGCTCTGCAGCCAGCCTGTTTATATTCGCGACATGGTTTGCTTTTCCTGATCAACTGTGGGTGCTCTTCATTGGAGTGTCAGGCTAGAATGAGAGTTGAAGGAACTGTGGTGGCAGGTGTGGCTGCATAAGTGGCTGGAAAGCAACTTGGCCGTGATGGAAGCCGAAGCACTGGACCCGAGCGTCCATAACTAAAATAAGGTATTCAAGTGAGCGATAAAGCAAACATGCGCCGAGTGAACGGTCCGTGTATCAACTACCATCTTCCTGAGAGATCGCCGTTCCCATCGAAGGGGCAAATCCCCTCTATGCCACCAGTGACAGAACCTCGGGCATCAGGAGCCTATTACCATGGCTTGGAAAGCAAACTTCACCTGTTCTATATACTTCTACTCGTCACGTCAACCGATGGGATGCTCGGTTCGCACTATTAGTCTATTTCTCTATAGTCTATATGCATATTGCAAACTCATTAACAAGACGAGTCGAGAGAAGCTTGAATGAGAAGATCGAAATGTCCCAAACAACCGGACAGATAAAACGAGTAGCACTCGCATCCAACCATGCAGTAAAGGAGAACCAACCATCGATCCGTCATGAGACATCCATCAGGCCGGTAGCTAGCGCAGCTACTTCGTAGCCTTACAGGCAGATGCAGAGTCTGAGCCAGCGAACGTCAATTACTCGGCCTTGCTAGGTCCAGCACCTGCCTCATTTTCCACATCCCGCCAATCCTGACCCATACCGGTAATCTGCCCTTGACGATGAGGATCATCAGCAGTCATGGCCGTTTCGTACGCTGCAGGTCTGCAGGCGCTATGCGCTGCGCCTGGCCCGCGAATCCGGCGCCAAACCGCACAAAGAACTGGCATGTTGTGGCGAGTCCGCGTTGAGATCTTCTGTCTTGTCGACGCTATAGGTCGCATGTTGTTCGGCAACCGCTACACATTTGAAGCGATATCGAAGCCGATCTGGATCTTCCCGTCTTTGCCTATGAGTTCTCCAAAGGGGAATCTTTGCTTGGCGAGATGCAGACGGTATCATGCATGCTTCCGCTTGTCGTCCGCCTCCGGATAATTGACAGCGTCCAGGTCGAGTAGCACGCTGGCGTAACAAAGCGCAAACAGCTGCCCGAGTGAGTTCAGTGGACATGGTAGCCGGCGTTTGGCCGTTAGCCAGAAAAGAAGGGATGCTAAGAAGCCAAATTACAAGAAGCATTAAAAATACCAACGAGTGGAAGAGTGGCCATAGTGAGGAACACTCTGGATTCCTCGTTGAGCCGCACGGTAAAGATGGCTCCAGCGAAGACGGGAGCAAGATCGGGGTAAGTCTCAGGAGGGAGAACAAGGCGACCTTCCAGTGCTTGTTGCGTAACGCTTTTGCCGTGACGACAAGCGGTAAATCGTACACGCACTCTACTAGCAAGCAGGCGCGTGCCAATGCCGGGTCGTGCATACTTGCGAAAGGTTGGAAAGTGCGGAACCAGATATCGGCTTTCGCCCAGAACGGAACGTGCAGACTGCCCACCATAGCTGGTGTAAAGCGGACGAGGACATTGGCAATTCCGAATGTATAGGTATTCAGTTCCATGGGGAAGCTGCGGTTGAACTGAAAGACCAGTAGAGTTATGGCGATGGCAAGTAGGCCAGCAGTGATTGTAAGGAGTGTATAGATCCAGAAAGGACCCAAGAGATACGCAACGGAGGCAAGCTGATATGTCGGTCGCCCTTCGTCAATGCGGGCCTCGGTAGCTATGCCACTGCTGGCGGCACGGCGGTAGCTGGGAGCTCTGTCGATTTCAAACTAAATATGTCCGAAAAGACTTGTACGCCAGTAACCCAAGCGAAGCTGCAGTTCGTCAAGGACACCGCTCCAGGCATGCCGTGGTAATGATTCGATGCCACTGAAGTCTTCAAGAACATTCGACTTTGCAATCAGTTTGATCTGATCAAGTATGGCCGCCACATCATTAATCAGACCACACGACTGTCCATGTAGCGGTACAGTGGCTCCGGTAAGCAGCAGAAGCTGGCGTGAGTATGTTACCGTGAGCGCCACGGTCACCCGCTTGGTGGCTCGGATTATCCAGCCGTCAGTATCTGGTTCGGCTGTTAGAAAGTTGGCTTTGAGCGCTGGCGCGAACAGTCCGGTGAGAAACGCTTGCAGTATAAAACGACAAAGTAGCCATTAATGGTTTCGCCTTGCTAAGAAGACATTGACCAGATAGTAAGGTGCGAACATGGTCGACGCAGCGTTGGCAGTCTTTACGTCCGTATGCTCGTGTGTGCCGGTCTTGTTGTAGTTTGACATGCCAATGTATGGCGCCATCCATAGAAGACTTCTCATTATAGCTAGTACCCATACCCGCTTACCGTGGCAATCACAGTGGAAGATATCGAACGGCGAAATAGTTGCATCTGTTCTTTGTGTGAACCGGTTCGCTTTTGAGCCAGATGTTGCATCCGAAGTATAGGACCGAGGCGAGACACACTGCTGTGTAGACCGTCGCAGCCACTAGCAAGGGCATACGTAAGATTACGGGTTTCCAGGTGGGTCGCGGGTAACCTGCAGGCACGTCGAATAGAGGAAGCAGGAGATCTGATCCTTGTTAGCCCTATTCCATCTTTCCATACTGAGGAAATGTATAAGCCTTACCGTCTGAGCCGTTGAAATCGTCTGCATCGTCTGAAAAGCTTGCCTGAGCAGTGGTTGAGGACAAGTTATCGTTGGTGACAACACTCTGTCTATAGTTGTCGAGAGCGCACGACGGTAATGATGGATGAGGTAGGGGCTGTAGCGGAAGTGCGGTGGGCCCAGCAATGGGCCAGGTACCTCGCCGGTGCATAGTGGCCTGGTTGGGTGGAGCCCGCGGCGTAGTGATGCCGTCCCATCATGGAGAAATCTTGATATAAGATTTGAAGACTGCCAAGAGAAGGACGGTGATATGCAAGTAAAGCCAGGCACCAAGGGGTGCTGTCGCCGCCTCAGTCCTTTGACCTGCCGGCAACTGTGACATTGCGGCGGAGTAGATAAGAAATGGGAAAAGCTTACGCCATGAAAGCTTCTAGAAGTCAAGGGAAGCTGTTTGGAGCAGCCTTGTATTCCACGACGATCACCACGTTGCTCGACGCCTATCACGAAGATCCGCAACAGCCTACCCCGGCTTTGACCGTGCGACTGAGCGGCGAACGACTCATTTTCAAGCAGTGCGTTGCCAGCATAGCCTCTCTCAGTCAACATACACCCTTGAGTTCAGCTTAGACTCTCGTCCGCGGGACGGTCGGGCGATGCCGAACACTGGAAGCGAAGACGCCCGATCGCAAAAGGAAGCGTGCGCGTCGAGGATCTCCGCTATTGCCGTAGGGCCGGCTGAGGTGGTGCGGACTGGACTCGCCAAAATTGTCCAATTTAAACGTTTGGCTCCTCATCGTGGTAAAAGGCACTCTTTTAAAATGCACCTGAGAGACAAAGGTGGGCACTTGTCGTCCAGCCGATCAGAATGTGCCCGATAAAGCAATATAGACCTGTTGCAGAGTGCTTCGACCTGCGCTGGATCAAGCTCTGTTACTGGTGTTGACCTTCCATGCGTTAAAACTGTTCGTTCGCTGATCCAGGAGCATTTCAGATTGTAGCAGAAGCCTACATCTTCTCTGATAGGGTGGTAACGCCTCTCGAGCTTCGCCATCACCTCAGCTTTCGTCTCAGGCGCTAGTGGTTCTTTGGGTGGATTACGGATCCGTTTAGGCTCTGAAGGAGCCGTCCAATGAACACGTGTTCGAGGCGGAGTCAGCAGTGTGACTGTCGTCAAAGCAGGAACCATTGCTAATGTGCCATAAGCTTTACTTCGGGTTTGCTGGTGTTTTAATAAACGCGGGATTCGTGACTTCGCATCTCTCGAACCTGCTGCATCACGAGTCGGGTTTGAGTTTGCGGTCGTAAGCGAAGTCGAGTATCACTGAGTCGGACGTGGAATGCGGGATTGCCTGCTTGAAAGCTGGAAGCCTGTTGTCGCCAAATCATAGAGATGCCACCGCTAGAGAAAGCGAGGGCGAAGATGCAGAAGGGCGTAGCGGTGGCTGAGAGTGAGAGTGTATAAAGGAAGTAAAGAACCGAAGCGGGTTCTGATTCCTATACAAATGTTTTTGCGCTGAGGCGGCCGCTCTTACTCTAAGGCTCCCTCACGAACCACAGTTGCAGGAAACCATACAGGTACATGGTCTACCACGGTTGCCGCTTGAGGGCCGAGAGCTTGTTGCAGCCTGGACCATAGGCACTACTTAACGTTCTTCGTAATCTACACCGTGAGTGGCCGCCCTACTCCTGTAAGGTACTGCGCAGGGTTCGTCGCAGTCTGTACCGTGAATGAGTAGCGGAGTTAGTTCCAGCAAGATACTGCTCAAGGTTGAGATGGACGAGGTTCACCAGGACGAATTGAGGGCAAGACGACCGTTGACCGTCGACCGTTGACCGTCGACCATTGAAACCGGTTTCGCTCGCACTTGGTCGCTTGATGTCTTCCGAGCGCCTGTTCAAGCGCGTGGTCATTGGGAGTGCGCGAGTGAGACGATTAATTTACTGAACCGTAGAAGAAACAGTTTGTACATGTCATGTTCGGTGAAACAAGAACGAGCTGATCATGCCGTATAGCTTTGACCCATAAACCTTGTGTTACAGTTGTAGGGGCTGGCGTTCTAGTTGCCTTAGAGTACACGATCTTCTTCTGTGAAGGATATCTAAGCTGATGGATGGAGATGCTCACCTTCGTCGGATTCGATTTGTTGGCACTTGGTCACTACAAAGTGTTTCGACATCAGCTCTCTCCCTTCTCCTCCAGTGGTAAGATTTACCTTCAATCCCTTGCCCATGTGCCCCAAGCTGATATATATCCGCAGCCTATGTGGGCCTCCATGTCCTAGGCTGGGTGTTTAACTGCAGTTCCCCTTGCGTGTGTCTGCACCATACTCCTTTTCGCGTATGTCGTCGCGTGGGCATACCTGGTCACGCTTTTCACTATCCGCGTGATCCTCTTTGGGGATATCCTCATTCGCCACCAGGGCTACGCCGTAGTCATGGATGCTCTGGCGGTCATGGTCGTATATATGCATTGGTGCTTCCTTCGAAGCAACCGAGTGATGCTGCCAGAAGGTCCGTGGTAGTCAATCTCATACGCTATGGCAATGCTAATGGAAATCCGCACAGACTCGCATCCACCCTGCTACGAACCAGTGGGGGAATCAGGTCACGATTTCGGTCCTGGTCTAGGGCGCGATGCAGATAAAGGCGAAAAGAAGATGAGTCGCTTGGAGCATGTTACCATACTATGAAGTGGATGATAGTCGTTTTCTCGGTAGTCCGGAATCCGAAACAAAATGCGTAATAGCAGCAAATCGAAGGTTTAAGAGACAACCTTGAAATCATCCCGCCTCAAGCTGCTTCAAGTCTTGCAACAGAATCTGAGATAATCTTGTCAAGATTTCGGCGGTGTATGCACGCTCACCTGAAGCATTTGTTTCTCCCCGTGAAAGGCATGAACATACATGAAAGCCCTCAGGTGGATACTAGGATATCTTCTGTAAACATGTCAGAGCGCTCCATATGATATAATCGTCACGGGATGGAATGTCATTCTGCTCACAGTTTCCGTAGTTATGTTCTGCATGCGTGCTTTAATGTCCCAGGGTCATCTTACTTGAGATCTATGACAGCCTTTTCGACTTATGATAGCGTAGTGCAATAGTTCAACAGCACACCTTATGTGGGCTATTCATGGACAAAGCACGTGACAGCTCAAACGTACACAGCCTCCCGTGATGCGAAGCACAGCCTGACCCATCAGCCTGACCAGACCGCCTACATTATGAGACATCGAAGCCTCAAAACCGGCGACAATGGACATGTCTTTATCTCCTCGGATCCACGATGGCCGTGCCAGGCTACTCCAACCCGGTGCCAGATTACTATCGGGAGATCAACCACCCGCCTATTTTGCAGAAGATAGCTGATCTAGACGATCCTTTGGATTTCAAGAGACTTAATCGTACCGTTGGCGAAGTCCGCAGCCGTAACTTCTGTGTAGACTTGGGAGATGAACAGGCTTGGTGCGCGTTCGATCTGACCGCTGATGCCTTCAGCGCTCTCCTCAAGACAGATAGGCCGCACGAACTTGGGACGAGATGGATCAACGTCTGGGCCCCGCACGAGCAGAAAGACATTATCCAGACACTGGCGAAGCACTACGACTTCTCTCCACGGCTCTTAGGCATCATGTGTTCTACCCCTCTGAAGCCATATCCAAGGTCGAGTGAGACCTCGAAGAACAGCTCATCTATATTCCGGTTCTCTCACCACGCCGGACCGCGCAAGACGATGTCAGGCCTGTTCAGAGATCCGGAAGATCATGTCTTAGAGAAAAGCGATGTGTCCTCAATACCGCCTTGGGATCTCTTGCGCGGAATCGACCACTACCGTCTTGTAAATGAAGTTTGGCATTGGTCCTCCGTTGACTGGGGAAGGAGATATATCTGCCTGGGCTACAACTCTCTACACGGCGTGCGTGCAAAGCTACCACATGAAGCAATTGAGCAAGACAGCAGTGAGGATCTCCCCGAAGGGAAACGCGTCTGGACATGGCTACTTCTGTGCGAGGACAAGACAGTAATCTCCATTCACGAGGACCCGTTCCCTTTCAAGAATGGAAACCTGGACCGCAGAGACGAAGAGACGCTTGTGGCTGTCCGGCGCAACCTTGCCAATGTCTTTCGTCAACTATCGAAGGCTTACGATGAATCGCAAGACAATCCGATATCTCTGCTGCCCATCCGGAAGCGAGTTGGCAACAGTGATGAGGAGACCGCTCATCGATCGACGGATATGCCTGGGTTACTATTTTACTGTCTCTTCGACGACTGGTACACTACATTCAGCCTCGTCGCTCGGCGGGAGCATCAATACTCTGCGGAGCTGAATAGAGTGGTGAGTTGCTCCTTAGCAGCATCTTGACCTGTTCTATCTGCGCAGCGAACAGTCTCTATTATTTTCACAAGCCCTTGCCTCCGCAGCACAGCTTGAAGAAAGCCTCTTGGAGGGCATGTGCTAAGAGGTTTTACAGAGAACAGAGATGTTGCAAACAGCCAAGCTCGCCCATGTCGACCGCCTGCATCATATCGGCCGGCAGCTCGCAGTCCTCAAGCGCGTCTATCAGAGTTACGAGCTGATCATCGACCGCGTACTGGAGCAGCAACAGGCCTCGCTCGCCTCACTGAAAAACTCGCATATTCTGCCAGACGACCAGTCGGCATCCATAGAAGCGTCGCACCACTCCGCAAATCAGATCCGGGAAGGCGAAAGTCTCTTGGGCGTGTCTCTGAGTTCCGCAGCACGTGTACGGTTTGAGCGGTTGAAAGACCGTATTCACCTGTACGCGTTGAGCGAGATCCAAGAGTGTCTGGATCAGAAAGAGTCGCTGGTCATGATGGTTGGTTGACCCCTTCACGCTTCTTGGCCGTGTCGCCGCTCCCGCTGACTGCGGTGGCCGAATTCACATGCTGATGTGAGCTGCACAGAACTTCAACCTCATCGCGATCAAGGAATCCTACTCCGTCGAGCGCCTGACCCGTATAACCTTACTACTCGCTAAAGTCACTATCCTGTTCATGCCTGTCAGCCTGATGACTGGATACTTCAGCACCGAGCTGGAGAACGTGACGTTTTCCCTGAAGAGTTACTGGATTTGGTTTGCGGTCATTCTTTCAGTGTCTATCTTCGCGTTGATCGCCTTTGGCTTCTTTAGCGGTACCATGGAGGGTAAGATGCTGTATCGGCCGATTGGCCGGCGGATCGTGGACTCGTGGAGGACTGTGAAAGAACGACGGAGTAGGAAGATGGTTGCGGAACAGTAGCATCGTTTGAGTTTCAGCGCATGAAGGCGAGAAGGCGTTGGCTGTAGAGTTGGAATATAGCTGAGCTTGCGACGTTCTTATGGCAAGAATCTTACACTGTATCTACAGGACGAAAAATGACGACCCGTTTCAGCTGTGAAAAGCGGCTATGCACCGAGCACTCAGGGTCTCCCAACGCCAGAAATGCCTTTCTGTCTTCACAGCGCAAGCCATTCACCACTCCGCGTGCGCCTAACCCCACAGTAGAGAATACCAACGCCAACCCCCCTAATGCCCTCAAAAACCCTATAACGCTCCCTCCCTTCCCTCTCTCCCCTCCCTCCCCCTCCGCCACTCATCCAACGCCCTCTCAAACCCCTCCCCCGTATCCCCACACCTCTCACCAATCAACCCCCACGTCCTGCTCCTCACAATACTCTCCACCATCCGCTCATTCCTGATCAACCCGGCCAGCGCCTCCGTCCTCGCCTCCCGTGGAAAATACCGCCCACTATATGGATCCAGCCTTTCATCGACAATCCTCTCTCTCGCCCGCGCGTTCTCCACACCCCGTACCAGGCTCTCCGGGTCGTTGGGGTCGGGGGATGTGGCGACGCCGGCGCAGTAGGAGAGGACATCGGAGCGGGATTGCCAGGAGGGGAAGAGGATGGAGTTTTTGAAGGAGGTGCAGGCGGGGCCGGGGATGCGGCGGCGGGAGGCGGGCGGGAGGGTTGCGCGCACGGAGGTCGAGGACGGGTCGAAGGGGGAGAGGGAGGGGGTGAGCAGCGCGTTGAGGTTCTGCGTTATGCTGTCGTCTATTGTGCTGCGCGAGAGGCGGAGGAAGTCTGGGGGCGGGTTAGGGCTGAAGCGTGAGGGCATGCTAGGTGGGGGAGAGGAGGGGAGGGATGAGGGACGGCATACCTCGGAGGGCAGTTTGGTTGAAGCAGAACTGTGGCGTCAGTTCGGGGTGCTCGTAGGGTTTGGACATGGTGTCTTCCGGCGGGTTGACCTGGATAGAGGGTTCTTGCGGAGGCGGAGGTAAAGGCGAGTCTGCGGTGGCAGCCGCCCGTTTCCAGAAAAGGCCTGCCGTGGCTGTGGGTTGGTCTTTTGGCTGCGACTAAGAATAGTCTTATACGACTACCAGACGGGAATAGAGGCTTCTATGATGGTATATATACTGTATGCTGCATCTGTGGCGGATGGTTCAGGACAACTTTGGGGGAGTTGCAGGGGCCAAGCTTCCGATGACGCCGACAAGGCAGAGCTCGCGTCCAAGGGTCTGCGCGTGCCCGAAATCAATCAATTTACGCGCTCCTCCAGCACCACACGCTCCCCTCCACCCGCCATTCGGGATACATGCACACCCGCATCTACAACCTGCCTGGGCATGCGAGCTCTCCAATCTGTTCTGCGCCAGAGGTTCCACCCTGCTAATCCAGCATTTTCCCTCGACCGCTGCCTAATCTACGCACAGCGCACAGCCTGTAGTTATAGCTGTGCTCGCACACTCGCATCTTGGAATTGTCGCCGCTGTGGTATATCTTGTCCAGCTATGCCACCCAAGCAGGCAACGTTGGGGTATGTTAAACCATCCCAGACCACCTTGGGGTGCGGACATGGTCTCCCACTGTGCTGTTCTGGAAGCTTGTCTCACCTCTCCGCAGCAAGTTCTTTGGCCGTCCCAATGGCTTAAAGCCGGAACCGCAGCAGTCGAAGCTCTCCTTCTCGAGCAAGTCCCAACCTAAGAAGGAGTCAGTCGTAAAGAAGGAGCAACCTATGGAAGAGGAAGAGGGGGAGGATGCGAGTGCGGGGGCTGTGCAAGCAGACGATGGTGGAGATGTTCCTATGAAGGATGAGAGGCCACGAACTCCTGAGCCGCAGGCCAATGGGTCACCGGATGAGGTTGACGGAGAGGGTGCAGATGACTCAAGTACGTTCTCCTCGACCTCATTCACCGCTAGTCATGACCAGAGTCAGCCTCTTCTCGCCCAGCTGGATTTAATTTTCGGTGCATCTTCTGGTCAAATACACATTCTGACAACATGCGATTGCGCTCAGGCAACGAAGCGACCGCGATTACAACGCCATCGGTTCCTCAGCGGCCGAACAAGAGACCAGCTGAAGATGACGGCGAAGATTCATCGTATTCTGATGTGGAACCGAAGAATAAGAGGCGGAGGAAGCCTTCACCAAACCCGCCAACGAAGACCAGTCCGCAAGCGAAGCCGAAAGCCAGCTCACAAGAAAAGCCGAAGGCAAAGCCTAAGAAGTCAGTCACATTCAAGGAGACAGAATCACCAGCGACTAGTCCAAAGGGTGAAAAAACAGCCAGGGAGGCAGCCAAACCGAAGACGTCAAACGGTACTCCCAAGCGAGTGAAGAAGGAAGGATCTAAGGCCGTCGTAGAAGTGGTCGTCAAGTCGCCTCGAAGCAAAGCCCCCAAGCCGGTTGCGACAGCTGAAGTGGTTGAAACCGAACAAAATTCATCAGCCGAAGAGGTCGCATCTGACGCAGAAGAGGGAGTTGAATCTGACGAAGACGAAAAGCCTGAGGTTGTCGCCAAAGCAAGAGAGAAGGTCCAATTAACACTCAAGGCGGGCGAAAAGGACCCATATCCGGATTGGAAAGATGGTGATCCTGTTCCCTATGCCGCGCTGTGTACGACGTTCTCGAAGATTGAGATGACCACAAAGCGCCTCGAGATCCTAGCTCATTGCTCACTGTTCCTACGACAAGTCCTGCGCCTGACGCCGAACGACCTTCTACCTACCGTGCAACTCATGATCAACAAGCTTGCTGCCGACTATGCCGGAATAGAGCTGGGCATAGGCGAGTCACTCATCATGAAGGCTATCGGTGAAGCCACGGGCAGAAGCTTGAACATCATCAAGGCTGATCAGAATGAGATTGGAGATCTAGGTCTTGTGGCAGCAAAGAGCAGGTCCACACAGCCAACCATGTTCAAGCCGAAGCCGTTGACTGTTCGGGGTGTCCACGAAGGCCTCATGGCTATTGCGACCACGTCCGAAGGTGCAGGTGCACAGGGTCGGAAGATTGCAGGCATCAAGAAGTTACTGTCCGCTGCGGATGCACATCTCGCCGGGAAGGGCAGCAAAGGCGTCGACATTACAAAAGACAAGGGCGGGCCCAGCGAGATGAAGTATATCGTCAGGGCACTGGAGGGTAAGATGAGGCTGGGCCTGGCGGACAAGACAGTTCTTGTAGCACTCGCACAGGCGATGGTCTTTCACGAGGCGTCACAGAAGGGCGACAAGATTCCAAGCACTGAGCAGCTGGCGAAAGGCGAGACCATCCTGAAGTCGGTTTACAGGTAAGGAAAACTGGCTGACTGAAACCCAACATCCATTGACATCTTTCTAGTGAACTCCCCAGTTACGAGGTTGTCGTGCCAGCCATGCTCGAGCACGGCATCACCAATCTGCGGGAGAGCTGCAAGCTCCAGCCCGGTGTGCCCCTGAAGCCTATGCTTGCCAAACCTACCAAATCAATCACCGAGGTCCTCGACCGCTTCGAAGGGAAGAACTTCACCTGCGAGTACAAGTATGACGGAGAGCGGGCTCAGATCCACTTTGTCGCCCATGATGCAGCTCAGGAATATGCGACTGCAGTGTCGGCAGCCGGCAAGAGCGAAAAGGGCATCGCCAACATCTTCTCTCGGAACTCGGAGGACTTGTCGAAGAAATATCCAGACATCCTCCAAAAGCTGCCGACATGGGTTAAGGACGGCACAAAGAGCTTCGTCCTTGACTGCGAGACCGTCGCATGGGATGTGGTGCAGAAGAAAGTGCTGCCATTCCAACAGCTCATGACGCGCAAGCGCAAGGACGTCAAAGCTGAGGACATCACAGTCAAGGTCTGCGTGTTCGCCTTTGACTTGCTTTTCTTGAACGGCGAGGTATGTCCTCCTAATCTCTTCCCCCAAGCATAATCCTGTTCATAGACTAACACAGCCAATAGGCCCTTGTAAACCAACCCTTCCGCGAACGCCGCGAAAAGCTGCACGTTGCCTTCCAACCCATCGAAGGTGAGTTCGCCTTCGCCCAATACGGCGACACCTCCGACCTCGACGCCATCCAAACCCTCCTCGACGACTCCGTGAAAGCCTCCTGCGAAGGCCTGATGGTGAAAATGCTCGACGGCCCCTCCTCGCACTACGAGCCGTCCCGGCGGTCCCAAAACTGGCTCAAAGTGAAAAAGGACTATCTCTCCGGCGTGGGCGACTCGCTGGACCTGGTCGTGCTAGGCGCCTACTACGGCCGCGGCAAGCGCACCTCCGTATACGGCGCCTTCCTGCTCGCGTGCTACAACCCGGCCACCCAGGTCTACGAAACCGTCTGCAACATCGGGACCGGGTTCTCCGAGGCCGTGCTGGAAGAGTTCCACGCCCAGCTCAAGGAACTCGTCATCGAGCGCCCGAAACCCTTTTACGCGCATGCGGCGGGGAACAACTTCCAGCCGGACGTCTGGTTCGAAGCCCGCTATGTTTGGGAGGTCAAGACGGCGGATCTAACGCTGTCGCCGCGGTACAAGGCCGCTGCGGACCAGCTCAGTAATTCGGGGGGAAAGGGGATTAGTCTCAGGTTTCCGCGGTTTATTAAGGTGAGGGATGATAAGAGGCCCGAGCAGGCGACGACGAGTAGGATGATCGCGGAGATGTATCAGAAGCAGGAGAGTGTGGCCAAGAATAAGGGACCGGCGGTGGATGATGATTTTGAGTATTGAGCTGTTGCTGGCGGAAGAGCGGACAATGGCCGGAAGGGCATGTGGAGAGGAGCTTGCTTCGTCGCTTTGAGCATCAAGTGGTTGGGGCATACGGATCATGGGATGGGATACCAGTTTGCTGGCGAATAATCTGGCTCGGCGCTTTATGCATCGGATTGCTAGGTTGACCTATCCAGTGACAACAACACAACTAGCTGGTAATTTGCTTATGCATACGTCTTCTCTCCGTCTGCTACATTATGCAGCTCATGGAGAACGTTAAGGATGGCCGCAAAATGCAGCGCCATATGCACACAAAACTATCCTCGGCAAGCGCCCTGTACATCCATTATCTATAAACTTTTCCCACTGGCAGGACGATGCGCTGGACCCAACCCCTGGGCAGTATCTGCAGCTTTACATAAAAACGTTGAGTATTGAGGATCAAGCGTCTGCAAACACAGTGGCTTCCGGCCACCGCTTCCGTGCCGCGTTGATGTATGCTTCTCTAGCTTCCGATCCGCTCTTCCACTCGCCAAGTAGCGAGAGGCCGTTCTTGGCGTCTTGCAGCTCGATGGTGTCGAAATCCAGTGTTGCTAGAAGCTCTTTCTCGTTCTGAGGTAATGAGCTCGAGTCGAGTAATTGACGGACCTTCAGGCCGGCTTGCACATGCGGGGCGCTTTTGCTGTGCTTGGAGATGAAGGAATCGTTGTAGTCTGAGAGTGAAGTCGAGGTGGGGATAAGGGTGAATGTGGAGTCGATGACTTTGGCGACGGGCGGAGGAAGCGGTTCGGATAGTGTGTCCACTGCGGCAGATTCGTCAGTACGTCAGTGGTGTATTAATTTGCTGCGTGACTTACAGGTTCGGCGGAAACGGACTGTCTGTTCATGCAGGGTTGGATTCTCGGAATCTATGCTCGATGCTGCCAGCAGGCATTTGAGAGCTAGTAGATGTTTATCTAACAAAGGGGTCAGCCAAGCTTCCAAGCCATATCGGCGAAGGGACAGTCTTACTTTTGCGCGTGAAAACCTCAAACCCCACGTTTTGCGCCTCAATGTTCTTCGGACTGAACTCTAGCAGAAATGAAAGGAACTTCCCTGCATCCTGCAAAGGTTCCTTCGTTCGCGCAAGCTTCGTGCCTTGAGGATCCTTATCCTCCTTCTTCAGCTCGCCATCCGCGCCGGTTGCCGGTTTCTTCGTTGCAGCCTTTTTCTCTGCTTCCTTCCTCTCAGCCTCAGCCTTCTCTTGCTTTTCCTGTTCCCTCTTTGCCTTCTTCATAGCCTTCTTCCGCTCATTAGCATCCATGCTGTCCATGTCGGTGAAGCCGTTGGTGAGAGACTCATGCGCTAGGTGCGGCTTATCGTGGAGCATGATGTAGGCTTTGACAGCGAAAATTGCAGCTCGCGAGTAGTAGGGGTGTTCTCGGAGGTGGTCTTCCCATCTGATCATATCGACGTATGCCCTGATCTGACCTTTGCGTAGCGAAAAACTGTGGAAGTCGAACTGGTCCTCTTGCCAGATGTCAAAGATGTCATAGATGGCGTGAAATCTCTTGAGGGCCAGACCGAATTTTCCCTGCCGTAAATACGCCTCTCCATCCTCGGTGAGATACCACATGCACTGTAGGTCATGGAGATCCCCCAGAGCTTCTTTAACGGTCTCGTTCTTGGTGAATTTGCTCATCGTCTTGAGGGCATTCTCGTTCTCGTTGTTCCGCAGCTGATACTTCGCGCACTTACTGTTGATGGCGCGATCCCGCTCGTCCCAGGTCCGCGCCTCATCCATGATCTCCGATGCCTTCGCTGGGTTGCCGTAGTGCTTCCATATTCGTGCCTTGGTCATGCCATACTCAACCGCCTTTGGGTTCATCTCGAGGGCCTTGTCTATGAAGTCCAATGCCTTGCTGAGATCGCGGCTGAGATGATAGTTGTAGTGTTGCGCGAGGAAATAGAGCACAGCCTCGTCAAATTTATTGGAAGACCGATCACCTTCGTGATTCTCTGCCGACCCATTCGTCAACTGCTCCGAGGCGTAACCATTCACCAGTTCTTCAATTATTGTTCTCTTTGCGGGATCTCTGTACAGCGCTTTCACATTTGCGAACGTCGATGGGATGCCTCTCTTCAGCATGCTACGTAGGTAGCGATCCGCCGCGGTCTTGAAGCTTTCGCCTAACTGCGGTCAGTCAAAGGTGGCGCAACGAACGATGGGCACCAACCTTGCAGAAAGTCAAGCGGCACCCTCCGAGCGGCATCCACCTTCTCGCTCTTGGCGGCATAAGACTCGTATAACTCGGCCAGTTTTGGTATTGAGTCGTCATCCGTCCTATCAAGTCCCATTGCTTTCTCCAACCCCTCGTAGTATGCTCGGTACTCATTATTCCGGTCGAGCAACGCCCTATACGCCTTTTGTGCCTCCTCTTTCCGGTCTAGCAGAAGTAAATACCGCGCGCGCATCTCCATCACAGCTGTCCGATCCAGACTATTTTTCATGACCGCCTCCAGATGGCTCAAAGCTTTCTCAATGTTCCCCGATTCCGCTATAATGGTGTTCTTGTACAGGATTGCCTCGGAGTGTTCGATGTCGGACTTCGGTGGGGGCGATTTAAGCGTGTCCTCGTAGGTTGTAAGAATCCTCTCCGCTGCCTCGAATTCACCGTTCAGATGATGAGCCACAGCCATAGCGGTCCAATTTTGCCGCACGTGTGGACGCGACTTCAGAATCGCCATCCGAGTCTGCACAAAACCGGGATAGTCCCTCATCTGAACTTGTAGCTGCGCAAGGTCCCGCGATATCTGCGCAGAATCAGGGTCCAACTTCAACGCAAACTTGTATGCCTTGATTGCCTCCTCATAGTTCTTCGCGGTTCGATACAGGAGACCGTAGACATGCCAACACACGTGCGACTTGACATCGTTCTTGAGGGCCACTTTAGCGAGTTCGAAGGCTTCTGTCGAGTTTCCCTGGGCATTGAGGATGAGCGCTTTCATCGCCTGCGTATCGCCATGGTTCGGGACTTTTCGAAGGATCTGTTCTGCCGACTTCAGACCTGCCGACATCAGTACTGCGCTCGGTTCCGGACAGTCAACTGAAGATACCTTTCTTGTACTGCTTTGCTTCGTAGTTCTTGACCACTTGTTTGAACAAGGAGTTCTCCTTCGAGGGCAGCGGCTGTGGCATGGTTGGGGCGCTTCCGTCCGAGAGTGTCTGTGTAGTAGTGTGCGATACGAATGAGCAAACGCTGGATTTCAGGACTCCGGGTAATTGCGCAGAATTCAGAACTCCTTCAAATGCTCAAGCATCCTAATGTACCGAAGAGATGAGGGAATACGCCAATGAAGGCGTCGGAGCTCCGTAACCTCGACGAGGCCGAACAGCTTCTGACCGTGAAAGTGTGGATTATTTAGCCGGAGAACTGCCGGTCTGGGGACTCTCGTCGTCTCGTAGGGCTGAATTGACGAATCGGGCGTGTTCCGCAGCTACCGCTTAGTCTAGGTATTGTTTGACAGTTTATATGACACATTAAACGGGCAGTGGAAGCAGCTGGGAAGAGCTTGGCTTTTCTGTTACGCATAAGCTTAAAATCATGCCCAAAGAGCGGGCGTTATGATACATTTGCAAATATCTACCACTTTAGGACAAACATGACTACGCAAGTGGTATACGCTGCAAACATCAGGAGAAAGTCGTGTCTAGGTAGAGACAATTATGCCTTGCTGATCCGCGTAGACCTTCTCCTGCCCAAATGGTCTTCGTCCTTGGGCACAGCGGATTCTTCTTTGAGTGCATTGTCCTTAGCGGACTTCTTCGAGGACTTGCTGGCAGCGGCTGCTGTCTTCCGCCTCTTCCTCCCTTGCTCTTCTTCCACATCATCCTCCTTCTCATGGTCCGGCTCATCGATCTCATCTTCAACTTGGGCTTGGGGCTTGCCTCTGCCCCTCTTGACCGGCTTCGAAGGTTTCGGCTCTTTCCCGGCCTGCGCACCGTTCGTCTTGGCCTTGCCGCTGTTCTTGGTGCGTCGGGCTGGCTTCTTCTTACTTGCCTCCTCCTCACTGGCACTATCAGCGCCATCTACGTCTTCCTGCGAGTCCTCCACATCCGCAGAAACGTCACCAGCAACTTGACCTGTCTTCTTTTGAACGCTAGGGATGATCGCAGACGTTCTTCCAGCCACTTTGAGAAATTGGATTTTTTCTCCCGATGGCAGTTTACCGCCTTCTTTTTTGCCCTTTGACCACCTGTATCTCATAAGCCCTGAGAGAAATTAGCTATCTCTACTCGCATTGTATAGCTCTGCAAGTGCTTGAGAGTATAATGCTCGACCATCGTAATACATGACAGGGCATAGGCTACGCATGGATGGCAGGCTCTACCAACTCACAATTCTCTGGAAACTGGCTGGAGTCGGCCAGTGTGTCCACCGCGATTTTGCACACGCCGATGAGGGAGTTGTGCAGCTGCTTCATTTGGTCGTCGCTGAATGTGTTGCTGTATTGTTCGGGGTGTATTTTGGCTTGATAGAGAACCTCGTCCCTGTGCGCTGTCAGACGTAATCTCTGTAAATCATCTGACCGGGAGTTGCAAAATGGTACGACGTTGCGATCATATAGCGACAGGCACAACAGTGTCATCTTAAATCGCCGGCGTGAAAACGCTAGTTGTCTGGATAATACGCCAGTAGCTCAATGCTCCTGTACATCCTCACCCTGGATGTTCGAAATACGGGTTTTGTTGACTGTTCCAACTTTGAGATAGATTCACCAGTCGCATGAGTTGCTATTGGTACGCCCATCGTCACACAATCTAAACGTCGTACCGTTTGCAACTCGCGGCTAATTCTGACTTCACGGAACATTCAACTTACGCTACCCAGTTGCCGACGCCGCTGATGTTTGCTTGGTCCAACAGGAGAGCCTTCACTGGCACTCTTTTACTCCGCATTTTGCGAGAAAGCCATTCCAGCGTGATGGTATCACGGTCTATCACCGGGTCGGGGCCGTTTTCCTTCAGAGGCGTCGTCAGTCTCATCTTGTCCCCCTCGGCGTCCACCAGTCTGATTCGAGCAAGCCGTCGTGCATCCACAAAAGCCACCTCGCATTTGGGCTCCTCAGCTGTCTCAAGGACAAACTTCCAGAACTTTGGCGGCCACTGCTCTTCTTCCTGTTTCGTCGGTTTATAGTACGATGTATCGTCGTTGGAAAACTTCATCCAGCCGGTCATGCCGAAGTGCATCAGGGGGTGCGGAGGTGATGACATGACCAGCCAGAAGTATTTGCCTTGTTGCCGTGCATCGAGAACTTTCTTGCCGGTCATGGCTTTCTTGAAGGCGGTTGCGGATGTGCCCACTTTGCCGTAGACAATGTCATCTTCTTGAGTTTTGACTGCTGCAATAGTCTTCCCAACAAGGTGCTTCTTGAGATAATGGACAATGCGCGCGACTTCTCCAATCTGTGAGACTGTTAATGAACTGACCCTGCGCAAGGCTGGATCGACGTACCTCGGGCATTGTGAACGTCAAGTAGTGAAGTTCTCAAGAGCAATTGCTCAACTTTTTCTGGTTTCTCGAAGTTACTAACCGCTTACTTTGCGAAATGAAGCAAATGCGCGGGAAGTCGTCTTGTTGTTTAGGATTGTGGGAGTGCTGGGACGCGAAGTTCGCGATGAGACGCGCTCGCACTTCGCCCGGTCATGTGCGTCACTGTGGCTTGGGCAGCCAGCCAGCCCAGCTCTCTGCGATTTTGCTCACATCAACATGACGGATATATTCAAGACTCTCATGGTGATAGCAGAAAGGGAGGAACCATAGCCACGGGAAAATTCCAATCGCCGACGATTAGAACATCTTCTTCAATCACTGCGTGACCGATGAACATAAGCATCATCACACAAATCTTACAAAGATGGAGAGTTTACCGCAACTTCACAAGCAAGCATCGAACTGGAATCCATAGTAATGCCGTAGCAAAATACTTCGCAGCATCACTTGTTCGCATTCAGGCGCTACTGCTAATATTATCTACAAGCTGATGCACGCCTTCTCTTGTTACTCGCCGATAAGGCCCCTGCAAGCGGTTACATAATAGGCCCAGTATCATCATTTCCTTGCTCATGGACAGATTCTACACCACTCTTCTACTATTTCTCCCATTGTGGGCTTAACGATGCTGCCATCATGGGCGTTCCTGGCTGCGGCGTTGCCTGTTGTGACCCTTGCCCATTCAGTCAGTATCGACCAAGACATTCGAACTGAGATTGATCAGCAACGGCTCGAAGAGCTGGAGAGGAAGTGGGGAACAGATGTGGTTCTGCCCTTCCCTATATATGTTCGACACCTTGAACTAATGGGTTTGTAGTGGGGTTTCTCGGGCATCAGCACTTTTGCACATCTTCCCCATACAAGATGCTTGAGTCACCCAGAAACTCCGTATGATATTGGTATCATTGGTGCGCCATTCGACACGGCAGTGAGCTATAGACCTGGTAGGTAGTATGTACGTAGCGTCTGTCTACGTGTTGTTTCAAGCCAGTGGTTCTGTTTCTCATGTCCCTTGCTCTGGCTCTGGGTGATGTATACCTCAGTTACAATGTCGATGCCCTAATCAAAGCCGTCTATAAAAACTTACTAACGCAGCTCCGTGCTAGGTGCCCGGTTTGGACCTCGAGCCATCCGTGCCGGATCTGCCCGTCAGACATCATTTAGAGGATTCAATCCACGTGCACATATAAATCCGTACACGTCTTGGGCCAAAGTTATAGACTGTGGCGATATTCCTGTTACGCCGTTCGACAACGCTCTAGCACTTCGCCAGATGAGCGAGGCTTTCCTCGAGCTTGGTCGGCGTCCGCCAACAGCCGAATCTTTGGCCTCCTCTTCGCAGTATCACCAGAAGCCGAAGCTCCTCACCCTTGGCGGAGATCACAGTATAGCGCTCCCGGCCCTGCGCGCACTTAAGAAAGTGTATGGTCAGCCAATCGCCGTGGTCCATTTTGACGCCCACCTCGATACATGGCATCCTGCAAAGTATCCTTCATCATGGATGGATCCTTCCGACAGCTCGACGCAATCGTTCTTCAACCACGGTAGCATGTTCTGGATTGCCGCTACCGAAGGCTTGATAGCAAACGGATCTTCAGTGCACGCTGGCCTTCGAACCCGTCTGTCTGGCGACGACGCTGCCGACTTCCATGATGACTCGGCGCAAGGCTGGGTCCGCATCTCCACAGACGACATTGATGACATGGGCACCAAAGGCATCATCAGCACTATCATGGAGCGTGTCGGCACAGAGGTCCCCGTATACTTGAGCATTGATATCGATGTGATTGACCCCGGACTTGCTCCCGGGACAGGTACGCCTGAGCCAGGCGGCTGGACAACACGAGAGTTGATACGGATCCTGCGCGGTATAGAAGATCTAAATGTGGTTGGCGCGGATATCGTTGAGGTGAGCCCAGCTTACGATGGCGGCTCGGAGGTTACCGCACTTGCGGCAGCGCAGATCGGATTTGAGATATTAACAAGCATGGTGAAGCGGGGCTTGATGGAGCAGGGGAAGACTGCATCAGATGGTTCGGATAACACGCTCCGCGATGAGTTGTGATTTATTTCGTGGTGGGCTAGACTCGCAGCAGAGTACGAAGTGATGCGTAGACATGATCTTACCACCGTACTGTACATAGAGACTGTTACACTTCATGAACTTTCTGCACATGGTTTACCAAGATATAACATCGTACTCCCGGAGCCTACAATCCTCCAGTAAAAAAAGCGTCATGAGCCTCTCGCGGATGTTGATGAATCGTTAATGCCTGAATTTTCGGGCAGCAACTCTGAATTGGTTCCGCGACATCATCTCGCAATTGCAACCGAAGCTTGCAACAACTTCACACGCAACGCATGCGCAGCATGCGGCTAGGACAACACATGGCCATCTTCGGAATACTATGGCTCTAAGTCGCAGAGATGTAATCCTCGCAAGCATTGCAGCGTTCATCTCCTGGGGCTTCGTCACCCACTGGGTACCGACTTTGCGCTGGATACCTCACGCCTTTCTCGCCGGCGTCGCTGTAACGCTATTGGGTTTCTTCTGGACTATAGTATCCGTATCCCAACAGCCACGTGAAAATGAAAGAGCAGGGACTGATACGAAGCGCAACGTGGCTTTCGTTTCTCCGGCGGCTTGGAGAGCGGAAACCGCCGCCCTGAAGGGCAGGTTGCAATACACCAGTGAACAACTCTATCCACAATCACCTGTTATCTCCGGCCGCCTTGATACGCTCGTTGGACTCTTACTGCGGGACTTCGTTATGAGCTGGTATGGAGCCATCAGTGGAAGACCTACGTTTTCGAACGAAATCGACCGGGCTGTGCGTGCCGCGCTGGTCAATATTCGGGATAGAGTTCTGAGCCTCGACATGACCGAGATTGGGGTGTCAAGAATGTTACCAATAGTGACCGAGCACATGCGGGATTTCTACGAGGCGGAACGATTAGTCAGAGGAAGGAAACTCTCACGCAACGTCACGGAGTCTGAAGAGCTTGACCTTGCTATTGCTGGGAAATATCGGGATGGTCATCTACACCCAGCCGCATCTCTAGCATACTCCAGCACGAAACTTGCAGCGCAGCAGCATCTCCGCAGTGTCGTCACGCGCCTGCTGCCCAAAGTCTTGCCACCCAGTATGATTACCAGTCCTGCTGTCACTGTCTTAATCAAAGAAATTGTTTCTTGCGCAGTACTTTCTCCCGTTATGCAAATGCTTGGTGATCCGGATGTGTGGAACCAGCTCCTGGAGGCATACGTAAGGCAACTTCTGCATGACACATAAATTCCTGCTGAAAGATCTAGGGACGCACAGTGCTCCAAGACCGCAAGACGGTTCGCAGATTGCGTGCTGCTCTCGATGAACATGCACCGCCTTCCCCGAAGCCAAAGAAAGATGGGGGCCTTGCTAAACTCGCTCCAAATGATAGTGAGCGCAGATTCGAGAAGTTTATACGATCCATTCGGCGGTGCAACTCTCTAGCAGATGCTCGGCGCTTTCGCAGCGAAATAACGAGTCAATTCAGTAAGCCGGGCGCCGCAGGAGCTCAAGACCCTGTTTATCTTCGCCGTCTTGAGACTGGGAAACGTATCCTGGATCAGAGGATTGCCCAGCTGAGCGCTGGAGGCACTAGTAAACCCGCCCTGTCGGTGCAAACCCGACCTGGATCTTCACGCTCTACGTCTCGTATTGAAGATGCCTCGCTAAGACAAGTTCTGTACGATTCCTCGGGGTTATCCTACTTCATGGAGTACATGGATCGCATGGGTCTTATGCGCCTTGTCCAATTCTGGATCGTGGTTGATGGATTTCGAAATCCTCTAGAAGCAGACACCGACGAGCCAGAAGACTATTTGACAGCAGCACCCTCATGGACAGACTCAGAGCGTGCGGATCTTATGCAGATCAATGAGGGTTACCTGGTGAAGCCTGAGCTCAAGGTGTCCGACGATGCACGTCGTGCCGTCAAGGAGTTTCTCAAAGCCGGAAGCAATGCAAGTCCGGTTCAATACCACGCAGCGCGGCGCGCTGTCCTGCACGCGCAGAGCGCGGTCTACGAAGAGCTGACGGAACGCTACTTCCCGAATTTCAAAGTATCTGACCTGTACCACAAATGGCTTGCGTCCGAACAAGCGTCCGTAGCACCGAGGAGTATAGCGGTTAGCAGAGACGAGTCACCATCTTCACGTAGATTTGCTGCGGCTCTACGACCTGCACCACTCAAGCACGCGACTTCCACGGGGCTGCGAACTGCTGCGCCCGATCTCCGGAGGGCTGTCGCGTCTTCTTCGGATCTCCGCAACACTACAAGGGCTGTCGACAATGGTGCACCATCCCGACGCTCGATGGACGACTCTGCAGCACGAAAGCCACTCTTCGACGATGATGATGATGATGACCCTCTTGCGCAGTCGACGCAAAGTTTACAGAGCGTGGATTCCGAGCCAGAGCAACACCAATTCAACAGCGACGATCCTCGCATTGTAGATGCAATGCAAGAGGCATTGAATGACATCATGGGTGATGACCCTGACAAAACTTCACTGTTCTCTGATCCGAGCGTAAGATCGCCAGAAGATTACAGTCACGCGCGAGGGTCACTCGAACTGCCAAGACCCATATCTCCAGGCTCGGAGAGTAGCAGGGAAAAGCCGAGCATAGCCTCTCTTGGCCTACTTGGTACGCCAAACAGAAGAAGCGGAGTGTTCTCAGATGACCTCTTTGGCGGCGATGAGGAGAAGTTCCTTGAGGATGAGTACGATACCGACGTTGATGACAAAGACAAAGAAGATGGAATCCACGAGGCAGCCCCTGGAGATCTTGGTTTAGCCGAGGCGGTCGACGCCCTGACAGCAGAGATTGAGAGACTGGTAACTCAGGAGTTGATAGTCGACTCGTTGACAAAGAAGGCAGAGCTGACCAACAACTCCGCTGAGTTGAGAATCCTTCGGAAATCAAAGGCAAGCTTGCAAAGAGAAATTCACAGGAAAGAGCTACAGAAGCAGCAATACATCATCCAAGAAAGCGACAACAGTCTGTATGGCCGCGCCACTGTATCGATCCAGTCAATCATGGTTGCCACCGAAGATGATGGCCGAGAATACGCTTTGTGTAAGTAGAGTAAGCAGATCCGCGTGTTCTGGCTGACATTTGCCGAGACGTGATCGAGGTCCGGCGTCAGGCCGGCGATCAGATGCCGGCGGCGGCTTGGGTTGTCACAAGAAGATACAGCGAGTTTCATGAGCTCAACAAGCGGCTGCGGTCACGGTATCCCATGATCCGCAACCTCGACTTCCCTCGTCGACAAATGGTCCTCAAATTGCAGAAGGATTTCTTACAGAAGCGCCGTGTGGCTTTGGAGCGGTACTTAAGAGTAAGCCAATCTCCCAGAATATCACATCAAGACTGACAGCCAATCCCACAAGGAACTCCTGCTCGTTCCCGCTGTCTGCCGCAGCCGCGAACTCCGGGCTTTTCTCTCCCAACAAGCCATCTCATCCGCTTCGCCATCTTCCCAAACCGCAGAGACCCGCGATCTCGTGACGCGCATCTACAACTCCGTTACCGACGGTATGGAAGACTTCCTCGGCAACGTTCCTGTCCTTGACCAGCTCTCAATCGCCGGCCAGAATCTCATCTCCGCCGCCACTACCCAGCTGGCCGCCACGAACGGCGGCATGGGCTCTACGATGCCTACAGCGGCGCTTTCCAACGATCCGGCCACCGCCGCGGAAGCGGAGAAGGAGCTCAGAGCCTTCGAGTCAAGGGAGGTGGAACCGTTTGTCAAGCCTATCTGCGACCTCTTTCTTGAGGTGTTCGAGCTCAACAAAGACTCCAATTGGCTCCGCGGCCGCGCTGTTGTGGTCGTGCTGCACCAGCTCCTTGGCGGGACGATTGAGCGGAAAGTGAGGGAAAATGCGAAGGCTTTCTCGCAGGAAGAGAACGTGGTCAAGTATATCGATCTAATCAAGGAGACGCTGTGGCCCGGCGGAAAGATAAAGCAGCCAGGCGCTCCAAGGTCGAGCGCCGAGAAGGATCGGAGCCGGAGGGAGGCAGGATTGTTGCTTGCGACGCTCGTGCCGGAGTTGGCGGGGAGTGTGGTTGGGAGACAGAATGCCCAAGCGGCGAGTAGACGGATCTTGGCTACGGCTAATAATGAGAGGTTGAAGTAAGTGCCGCTCTTCGTAGTTTTCAAACACAAAGCGGATAGAACGCTGACTCGAGCCTTGTAGTACCCACCTGGCGTTTACGCTGTTAGACGAGGTTGTCAAGATATTGTTCGAGGAAAGGTAGTAGGCAGAGGCGGTCGTTTGCATACCACTTGTGGTGCATCACAGATGCGATGGAACGCAGCAGGCTCTTGTATTACTGCAAGAAAGCCACTATTACGATTGTCACAACACCTCCAATACAGGCTCACTAGTGCCTGGGCTACTGCAAATACGAGTTTGACACGTCTGTTGGAGATTCTGCCTGCCACTGCGGCTCAGCCTACAACGGATCTTCCTCGCTAGAAGACACTACGGCTTCACGTAAGTCAAAAAGCGGCTAAGCGGGCAGCCGTCCGATGAATATGAATCATCGCCCTTACGACCTACCTCGGCGAATGTTGCTCAGATAAAATGGCTTGGTCAGCTCTCTGGCAGCACAGATCACAAATTCCAACTTTATACAGGTACACTGCTATGATATTAGCAGTGGGCGCTTCCGCAACGTAATCGCGGCGAACGCATGCTTCGTCAACATTCACTACTCCTCCAGACTCTTACCAACACGCCGACGCAGCCAGCCCAGTCGTAGCTGAAAAGCTGAAGAAGCCGGCGTCGAGGATCCTAGTCACTAGGCTTCAGGGAAGTGCTCTGTTCTCTGTTCCATGTGCCAGCGTGCTATATGCGAAATATCTCAAAGCGCAATAGTACGGCCACATTTTTGCGTCGCAGTATTCGATATATACCTCCTGTCAGACCTTACCTATCCAAAACAAACGCTTCACAAGACTCGATTTGCCTACATGTACCCTCACCCGTGGCGCGTCTACAGCGTCGTCAAGCGGTACCGTCATCGTCGACTCGTGCCTCTCCGGACCTTTCTCAATCGCTGCTGCTGCTGCCTCCTCCTCCATCTGTCCGATCTTCCACGCTCGAACCAACCAGAGTAGAGCCGCAGCACCAACATATGTGAAACCCGTGAAGAGCTGCGCGCCCAGGTATTTGCCGCCCGCACCTTTGACCATTTCCAGTGCCATCGCTTCTGAGACTGTCCCTCTGTCAGTAAAGCTCTCTCGGCCAAATCCCCGGTCGGATCACACAGGGGAACAACTCACAAGTAGTCGGCAGCACCAGTACTATCCACACAATACTCAAGGCGCTCGGCAACTCCACTAGCCCGACGACCTCCGTCGTGACCGGCGCAGCAACCGCCCAAAACGTCCCAGCCACGGTCCCTCCGATCAGAGCAAAGAAAATCAAAACACCATAACCCGTGGCGAACGTCCAGATAAACAGCGAAAACAGCCCCGAAAGCAACGTCATCACCACCGCCATGTTGATCCTGCCCAACGTGTCGCTGTAATACCCAATCGGCGGCCTCCCAAGCATCTGTCCGAGATTCAGGATCGCGCCAACCACCGAGCCCTGCTGCGCTGTCAAGCCGACGCTGTCGGCGTAGTTGGGGAGCGAGAAGAGCAGCACGATATATCCCAGCATGCTCAAGAACCCAAAACCCAGCAACAGGAGAAACTCCCCACGGCGAAACAGCCTGTAGTCAAACCCGCGCTGGCTCGAGCCAACGAGCTTGTTCCTGTCCCTCACCAACAGCGCACACACCAGGTTAACCACAAACGCCACAATCCCCAGGATGCGAAACGCCCACGCCAGCCCAATCCGCTCAATCATCGCATTCGTAGCAAGGCTGTACACCAGCCCGCCAAGGCCCGACCCAGCGGCCGAAATCCCGTTCGCAAAACTCCGCCGCGCGCTGAACCACTGCGGAACGATGCCCACAGAGCCGACGAACAGGAAACCCATGCCCCAGCCGAAGCAGACGCCTTGGCTCAGGAAGAGGTGCCAGATGCGGGTTGCGAAGGAGGCGCCGATCAGGGAGAGGGTTTCGAGGAAGACGCCGACGAGGAGGGTCGTGCGCGTGCCGTAGATGCGGGTTAGGATCGTCGCGAGGGGCGAGACGAAGAGGGCTTGGGAGATTGAGAGGCCGCCGACGAAGGCGAAGTCGAGGGGAGTGGCGCCGGGGAAGGTGGAGGTGGAGAGGTAGTGGGCGAGAAAGACGCCGTAGGACTGGTAGTGGTGGAGAGGTGTGTTAGTTGGAGGGCGTGAAGTGTGCTCTGGGGGTGTTTACGCTGTTTAGACCCCAGGTGTGCGCGTTGATGGTGAAGGTGCAGGCGCAGCACACCCAGCCGTAGCCGCCGTCAGGGGGCACATCCACTGGCCTCGTTGCTGGCGGGATCTGCTCTTCATCGTTTGTTGTCTTCTCAGATCTGTCTAACGATTGTTGCGAAGGAGGAAGCGGGCTTAGTATGTCATCCCGAGCGCCTCGCGGTATCTGATCCGTCATTAGGTGTCAATGACAAGCCTGGACAGTATATTGCTCGAGTTGACAGAGTCTCAAAATCGCTCACAGCCGAACAAGACTGAACAAGCAATTGCCAACGGTCCATAGCTGGAGAGTGGATTGCTGACGGAGATGACGGGGGGCGCTGTGGAGAAAAACAGTGGGTGCCGTGCTGCCGCGCCGAGGTGATGCGGGGGGAAGATCTGCTTTACGCTTATCCCCGGATCCACCATTTACAAAACGACCGCTTTTCTCTCCGGCATTGAAACGCGGAACTGTTTCCTGGATGCCATCGAGATAGGCCAGGTCTTCAAAGACTGAGAACGCTGCCGTGTTCCTCACGGGAAGGACTGCTGTACTCGTAGACACTTCAAACATGGTCTCTCGAAGCGTCGCTCTAACTAGGGCGGCCAGAAGATGCCAGGATGCAACGTAGCGACGCTCAAAAGGCGATCGCAAAGATACTGAGACATGCCAGATGACGCGGTGGCACCCAAATTGCTATTCTCGTCATGCGGCTGAGGCCGAAGCTGGGGTCCACGAGTGGGCTGAAAAGAACGTTGCCGCACATCTCGAGCGATCTGAGAGCACAGAGCGGCAAGCTTCTTTTTTATCGGCCACACTACGGCTGTTGCACTGTAAACACACCTACTCAAGTCTAGATCAGAAGAACCTCAATGTCACTTTCACTGTCACTTGTATCGCACGAGAGACGAGCCTCGTTCCCAGTAAGCCTACGTGTTTGGCGTTTGCTTCTCTAATACACAGTCGCTACTTCAACGTCGTAACATCGATCGTTCTGCATGCATCTTCCAGCCTTGTAACATAGCAACGGCAACCGCCTGCATTCATTCCATCATGCTGCACAAAACTACAAGCAGAGACCAAACCACCAACAACCTTGGACCGACGTTCATGTCGCCGAAGCAGATGGGTCAGTAAACCCTCCCTCTCTGCCTCCGCATGCCCTCATACTCACCACGCCGTACAGGAGACTACCTGACCGACCTCCGATCGAACCGCATCGCGAGACCCAATGGCTCCCGTCCCCTCCCATCTCGCTCCACACCGAGCATGAGAAACAGCTCTCCTTTTGTACCGCAGTCTGTAGCACCCAGACCAAGCGTGGAGTCGACGCGGCCCGAACCGCCTCGATGCGCAAGTGCACAATCTCTTCGCAGGACGGAGTCCAGCAGCCCGGAATTCCCTCTAGAGAACCATGATAGAGGCCGTCCACTGGTGCAGGCACCAATCTTGAGCCCTACTGCAGGAAGCTCGACAACCTCACGATCTCCCAGTATAGGGTACCAGGAAAACGGACAGCGGTGGATGGAGCGTCAGGAGGCTCAGTCGTTGAGGAAAGCACTGGAAGATATGGACGTTCAAGAAGAGCAGCATTTGTACTCCGCGGCACAGGAGGAAGCTTCAGAGCTTGTATGGAAGCATCAAAATCCCAACGCGCCGTACCGGAGCCCTGATGCTCCCTACGACTACAAGGAGCATCTGCGTAAGGGCAGTCACGCCAAGGTACAAAGCATAGGGAGAGGGTCATTGGATTTGCATCGGGGCGACTCGTTCACCAGAGACTCGACCTCCGGAGCTTCGGCGTCTGGAGGAGGTGATGAAAATAACTTGTCGAGCACTCGTGTTTCAAGCGACTCGTCTATGAAGGTGCCGGAGAGCCCAGAAAACCGACAAGAGGAAGAAACCAAAGCGGACAGCGTGGTTCCAAAGGGCATTCCTGAGTCTAATATTGTCCTCCCAAATGCGCCTATACCTGCTATATCTGAACTACCATCAGGTCGGCGGCGTGGTAGTGGCTCTAAAAGGAAAGTTAGCGGTAGTCTCTTCCAGAATCCGGAGGACCAAATCTACGAGGAACCTGAGGAATCGACACCAAAACCCACCGTACCGAAAGTACCAACCGCTGCACCACCTCGTGGCCGCCGCAACCCCTTCGCAAGAGTTCAATTTGCGAGAGAGAACGTTGCGAGATCAAACACGGAGCCCTTGTTGACGGGCAAGAAGTTTGACAGATTTGAGATTCAGAGAAATCCACCTTCCCAGTCGCGCAATCCAGCTTACACGTCTAACACGAACTCTGCGACACAACCAAGGTTATCTAGTGACGTTGAGAACGCAGGTAGCGACGAGGAAGGAGTCAAAATGAAAGATGGCAAGGAGATCCGAGGCGACGATATCCGAGCTGCGACCAGCATGAAGCTAAAAGACCGGAGTCCGAAGCTTCCAACACCAACCGTTGTCAGCGATAGTCCTGGACGGCCTATCGTCAGCTTTCAGAATGGCTGGAAGCCGAAGGAGGTGGAGCTCAAACAAGAAGAAACGCGGGCTCTGCCGGCCGCTCCAAAGATCACCCATACCTTGCCGGACCCTGTAAAAAAGCCCGGTATACCGACTATCAACCTCCCTGACGAACCATGCAACGCTAGCAGAAAGTCGGAGCGTTCGACCAACCCTCCGGCCATCTCAGTCTCCCCAGCGCCCCCGATCCCCTCAATAAGCGTATCCTCCACGCCCCCGATCCCAACAATCAACCTCCCAGACGAGGACTCGCCACCAGTCTCCAGCATCTCCGTCTCTGCCTGTCCCTCCATCCCAACCATCAACATCCCAGACGCCCCCTCAATAGCCATCTCCGCGCCCCTCCCCTTCGTCCCCACGCCTAGTTCATCCGCTCCGACTCGACCGCTCCCACAGCCCAAGACCCACGGCCGGCCGCACCCCCGCCACGCAGCCACGTCACCCCCATCAACGCAGCCCCACTGGACGCCCTCACTCCGTGGCGCTCGCATCGTCGCGCTCTGCACGAACTGCGCGCTCCCCATTGCCGGCCGCGTCGTCAGCGCTGCTGGTGCACGGTTTCACCCGGAATGCTTTACGTGCCATCATTGCGGGGAGGGGCTGGAGTGTGTGGCGTTCTATCCGGAACCGGAGCATCTGAGGGGGGAGAGGGTGGAGAGGATTCGGCGGCGGATAGTGGGCGACGAGGTAGAAGAGAGGGAAGCGGGGATGGGGGAGGAAGAGGATGGAGACGAAGGACTGCGGTTTTATTGCCATCTGGACTTTCACGAGTTCTTTAGCCCGAGATGCAAGAGCTGTAAGACGCCGATTGAGGGAGAGGTCGTGTTAGCTTGTGGGGCGGAGTGGCATGTTGGGCACTTTTTTTGCGCGCAGTGTGGGGATGTGAGTAGAGATTCTCCCCTTCTCCCTTTTGCGGCTATGCAAAAGTAGTGGAGGAAGCTTTAGCTGACACTCGAGAACAGCCCTTCGACAGCTCAACCCCCTTTGTGGAAAAGGATGGCTATGCATGGTGCGTCAACTGCCACACGAACCGGTTCTCGACAAAGTGCAAGAAGTGCAGGAAGCCGGTCACAGATACGGTGGTCAAGGCGTTGGGCGTGGAGTGGCACACGGGGTGTTTTTGTTGCGTGGTGAGTCCCCTCCTTTCCCTGACCATTACCGACTGCTTCGCTAGAGGACGGGGGGGATGAAACTGGTGCAGAGACGGTCGCTAATTCGAGGTACGTTAGGAATGCGCCGGACCTTTTGACGATGGGCGGTACTTCCTCAGGAGCGGAAGTCAAGACCCGGTTTGTGTCAAGTGTGAGGAGCGGCGGTTGAAGGCGTGATCGTAGCAATCGTACGCTCGGGACCAATATCATACGCTGTAGACGGCAATCTACCTACACTCGCCGTAAATCCAGCCGCGGGAGGCTTCGTGCTACTCAAGCTGGAGTTCAGCAGCCGCAAAATGCCCAGCGATAGAGGGCCTCAAGGTTCTGGTTGTTAAGAGCGCCGTTGTAATCGTTGCTGAACCGACATCAACATGGATCTATGCATTAGACGGTTGGGAACTTGGTTTAGACAATCCTAGAGACGGGTACACTCTGAATGACAAAGTTGTTCATCATGGGGAACATGTTGGCTGTGATCATTGTTAAAAATACCGATGAGAAAGTCTATGAAAGCAGGGCCATGGACTCGCAAGTCCTTGAGATGCGGTTAAAACGCGGTTAAGGTTGCTCTACTAGGAGGGAAGCGAATGCAGGCATTTTCGCACTTTTTCTCTGGTGTTGTTTTTTTTGCTTATTAACTATTAGATTAAGCGAGACTTGCAAAGTTCCACTGGCGCAATGGTAGCGCGCCAGACTTCTATTTCGGAAAGGGCATCTGGAGGCTGTGGGTTCGGTAAGTCTAGAGTTCGATCTCGAGTCACAGCAATGCAGCTCTAACATCTATTCAGAGCCCCACGTGGAATGGTTCATTATTTTTGTATTGATCTACTTTTTGAATAGCAACCGGCGGAGAGCACGTTCGACGTCGATTCGGGGCTGATGGTGGTTTCGCAGTCGCGCAGATCCCGCCGATCCAGACCCTGACGCAGCGGGGCTGAGCGAGCAAGGGCCACCTAAAAAGAGTTTTGCCGTTTCTCTGCTAGGTACTAGACTGGACTCATGATCTTGTTAATCGTAGAGCAACCAGACCGATTTCATGGGACAAAGAGTATAGAACGTTTAGCAGCTCAGCTTTCCAATGCACCGATCACATGATGTGTTTTTGATCCGTGAACTATCCTTTTGGCTGTCCACCTCCGGGATGATGCGGGGATTCCAATGCGGCAACGGACATTTTAGATGACCCTTGGAGGCTACACGTGCGCCACAGGGCTAAAGTTCGCCACTCAACCTCCATCATTGCCCTCCGCCCTCACCCACCATCCTCTCCTCCGCACTCGCGGCATCACTCTCAACATGACGGGCCCCGCGCGCCACCTCCACAAGATGGTGGCCAAGAACGTGAAGTTGTTCAGGTATGCATCCATATCCTCAGTCCGCTGCTGAAGACCGGCTCTCACGATGACTTAGGCTTGCCTGGCAGAAGACTTCGCGCTTGATTCAGAACAAGCTACCATCATCACTACGACCGACTCAGGCTGAGCTCCAGCCCGTTTACGCTCGCAACGCCCCCAAACACCCGCTCCACCGTATCGCCTATCTCAAGCAGAGCAAAGGCCGTTGGTATACCACCCACAGCACGATCAATGCCGCCGTCCGTCGCTATACCAGCGCAGCTGCCAAAGCGGCCAAATATGACCGATCGTCTTTCCCCAAATCGACGATTGGCAATGCCGTCAACAGCCTTAGTGGTCGGGCGCCGTTCGCTACAACGCTCCGACCTAACCTTACCGGAGGCACCTTGAACCGGACAGCTGGCGGCTACGCCCTCGGCTCCGGCCGAGTTGGCGGGGCCAGATACTTCTCCCACACGCCTGCTGCACCAGCACAGGTCGTACACAATGTCTCACAAGCCGTGCGTGCCTTCCTGATCTCTGGTCAGAAGGCGCAATTCGACGGCGTCAACCCGCACACCGGCGAGAAGCGCTACAAGTCCGTAACTGCACTGCAAAAGGAGGTCGGACGGAAGATGAATTCTCTGCCAAAGGCCACACCCGGCTCATTCATCGAGTTCAACATCAACCCTACCATCACGGCCCTGACGCCGCTGACCTCCGTGGCTGGCTACAAGCACGTTGCGCAGGAGTCTTTGAACTCCGAAGGTCTCCTTGACGTTCTGTCAATCGACTTCTCGCGGTCTCTGAAGGAGCTTGCGGCTATCCTCAACGACCTTAAGCGCCTCTCCGATCTTGGCGACCTACCGATAACTTACCTCGCGTCGTCGCTACGCGTGCACTTCCCTGGCTGCGACGCAGATACTGTGGAGCGGCTCTGCGATGAGCTGGGTGTCCGCCGAGGCCTTGTCCGCCAGGACGAAGACTTCGACGCCTTCGCCGGCACGGAGATTGCGCTGCTCTTCCCGTTCGCGCCAAGCAAGACGGTGTCGGAGTGCGAGTTCTTCGAGAAGCCAGTCGAGGGACGCATCATACAACACGAGCGCATCGACTGGCGGAACATGCTGTCCCCGGAGGACGAGTCTGTTGCGTCGGCGGAGTACTCAACGCTTTCCGACGACGGGCTTGCCGTCGATGAGCTCTGCGAGGACAATCCGTGGATCTCGTCGCCGTCGGGATATGAGAGCGTGCGAAGTAGTGAGTTCGAGGAGTCGGTGCCGAGTCGGGAAGCGCAAGACTATCATAGCCCCTTGGAGTATCAGGGCTTCGAGGGCATTTATCGCTTCATTGAGCAGTGTGATGCTGCAAGGCGGTAGGTTTTGATACCCCGGTATAGGCGCTGCATTAGGCATAGAATGGGACATCTCTGCTCTTGGAAAATGGCGTTGTGTATTTAGGCTAAGGGTTCGGCGTGTTGGCATGGCTGGAGTCTGACAGAGGTCAGTACGGTTGGGTACGCCACAGGTCCAGATAGCTGCCATTCATTGATAACGACTATCGTCAGCTTGAAATCAAAGACATTCACAACCCTTCAAAGATTCTGCTTACCGATCTTGTGAAATCCCAAACACACGGATTGAACTGAGGTACTAATCGTATATATAGCTACTCGTGGATACCCTCACGCAAGCAGGTAAGGAGGCGATGGTAAAATAAAAATTGCATAAGAACAAGCAGCTAAATGTCTTTCTGTATCTCTATTTCTCTAGTGGTACGATACAGCCTCTTCTCTAGCTCCAGTATCTTAACACGGTCAAGCCTATCTTACCGTAAAAGCAAACATCTTCAAATGTGCAAAAATGAAGCGCCTAAACTCGCCGACCCCTTCTTCCCAAGCTCTTTTGCATCCCGAAACACATGCCGGCCGTTCCAGTCATTCTCGTTGCGCCCCAAGACGACAGTGCCGAGTCGAATCCATGTTTACGCCATACTCAAAGAAGCCCAGCTTTCGCCCGCAAACCCCAAACTTGCGCTCTCACTGAAAGAAAACGCATCCATCGTCGCATCCAAATTCAAGAGGGTGTCAAAATCCCTCTCGTCGAAGTTATCCGTCGCCATGAGCTCAAGTCCTGGGAGAAGCGCGTCGTCATGCAGCTGCTGTTGCGACTCCACGTGCTCCTGCTCGCTCCCATCGTGGTGGTCGCTCTCCGGCGGTGTGCTCGCCAGAAACGTCTCCAGCCTCCGCGCGACCTCCTCGTCCGTGACCAGAATCGCGCCATCTAGAGCCGCAGCTTCCTCGGGCGGCGGCGTAAGCGTGCGCGAGATGTTGTTGCCCAGCTGCGCGAGATCGAGTCTGCGGCCCGCATCCACGAGGTCCTCGACAGTGGTCACGTGCTCCGGCTTGCTCAGGGCGTTCAGGTTGGTGCCACCGATCGGGTTCGGGAACGGCGAGATGTGGATCCCAGCCTTACGGATCGCGGCCTCGAGGAAGGCGGTCGAGTAGTCGGCTGCGGCGTACAAGTCGCGTAACTTTCCCATCACCTGCATGCATTGGCAGAATCCTCGGAGACTGGAGCGGCGCGTCTCTTCGTCTGGCGCCTTGATGTCTAGGAGGTGGATAATGATGGCGGGAAGTAGCACTGTTACGCCGGTCGTGGGGAGGTAGCGGACGAGGTTGCGGGAGTCAAGGGACTGCGCGATGCTGGTGATTGCGGCGGCTGCTCGTCGGACTTTTCGACGGGACACATCGAGCAGATCGACGTTGTCATCGCTGCTTCCAGGCGAGTGTGAGGGTGTAGAGGGAAGGACCTGTGGACGGTGCAGCGCGGAGAGGGTGGTATAGAACACCATATGTAGGAGGGACCGATGCAGATCTATGGGGTCGTTGCCGCTGGGCTCGTCTCTATACCTAACCTCCTTCGGTAGCTTGTCTAACCACTTCTGCAGCTCATCGTCGCAGGCCTGGACGTCGCACGTCTCGGCATCTAGTTTCTTCGGCAACAACATCATAGTCGTCCTGTCATTTAGTAGTCCTTGGTTGTTGTTCAGTACGCAGTATTGCTTTGACAGGATCTGGCTGATGCATAAACATAGCTTGGCCTTTTCGATGCACATGACGGCCAGTTCTCGCTGCATATTGACGTCCCTCGCAATCGTACAGCTGGCGGGAACACACGAACTTGACTCGGAAACAGGTCCAAACGAAAAGTCATCGAGAGTAAGCATGGGCACGTCGAAATCTTCCGGTTTTATCCGTGTAGGCCTCCGCATGCCTAGGGCAATCAGTCGATCTCGCATATATGTGGACCACCAGATTCTCTTCCACAGCCTGGTGCGCTTGCCGTCCATATTGGAATTCTCCGGGTTACGGTGGAGACCAATAGTATGTGCTACAGACGTGGCAACGCCCATCCAATGCCATGTGTCTTTCTGGTCATCTGGCGTCTCGTAGTAATATGTTAAAAGTAGCAAGGCCTGAACAAGTGATATCCGGTCGGATTCATAATCAAAATCGTACAACAGCTGCACAACATTAGTAATGCGCACCGAGGTACTAGACATGGCCCTGAACGAGGACCTGGTCTTTGTGACTTTGGGTCACGTGACCTGTGTGTAGGGGTGGTCGACTTACCCTTGTCTTCAAGAAAAAGTCCTTTCGAGCTTCTTTCCGAGTAAGATATCCGGCCTTTCGCAGATGGCGCATGTCGATGAAAGCAGATCCAGCGAACATGACCGACTGGAAAAGGATCAAGCTCAGCTTCCCGTCACTGCCATCCCCCTTATCTACAATCTCGATAAATTCATGCAAATCCAGCAACGGCATGTACGGATGCACAAACTCGATATAAGCCCGGAGGAGCTCGTTGCGGAGGGCATTGTTCGGAATCGTCAAGGCGCCTTTCTTCTCCAGATAGGTGATCTCATCAGATCCGATGCGGGCTGGTAGGGGTTTGATGTAGAGCGGCAGAGAGGCAGCCGGCGTCTGCTTCGGCACAATAGACGGAAGGTAAGTTCGCCGGGTTGCGGCGGAGATCGGACTGTATCCCAGAACGGACACCGACCCAGATTCGTGCGTGCTTGTGGACCACTTCCGCTGAGGGTCCTGCAGATTGTGGCTAAGATGGCGATTGTGCGTTTGGTCTGCACCAGCTATAAGCGGACAACTCCAGTAAAGCAGCAAGTTCGTGCTTACAGATGGAATGCGGAACATGCTCTTCATGCCAGGAATCAACGTCACGTGATAATCGGGCTGTTGCCAAGGAGGGAATCCCGTCAAGAGCAGCCCTCGAGACTAGCTTGCGGCTGCTGCTATTGCTGCCGGTGTTAACGCCAGCACTCGCTGTCGAGGCGTTTGGGACCGTCTGGTTTTCGTCGTCCTTCGTCCACTTCCTGCAGGGCGTCAGCAATTGATGCAGGTCAAGAACCGGAGAAGATAATATCCGTCGATAGCGCGCGTGTCGGGTTGGCGAACGATAGCAGAGCTCCGTCTTTTGCCGCATCAACGGCGGACAACCGGATGGATACGGACCATGAAGTTACTGACTTTTTGCGCCGGCTTTCAGAGACGATGCAATCCACCTCGTCCAGTCTGCAATTCGTACACGGCGCGCCATGCTCTGTCACATTGCAACGGACTTTGCGTGATCTGCAGCATTGGCATGCTTTCGAAGCTCTCCGCTTGACGGGTCTGCCAGTCGCGTGTCCATCGACGCCGGCAGCAGAAGCCTTGCGCTTCTGCTGGTTCTGTTGTTGTTGCTGTTGTTGTTGTGGTCGTTCCGCTGGATCGGGGGAGGAGGCCGAGCAGTCCGACATGGCGACGCGTGTGAGGGACGTCCGTGGATGGGCTCACGATGCAAAGACGAGTAAACCAACTGACAGCATTGAACCCCAAAGTCCCCTTGGAGGGAATGCAGGGCGATTATGTATTCAGCCATGTGGAGAGGCGCACCAGACCCTGGCCTGTGTCGACGGCCACTAAGGTTCAATGCTCGATGGAGGGCTAGCTCCACCATGAACTCCGGGGGTGAAAGCTGTGTTGCGGACTGCATGACATCGTCTCCAGCGACGCAATGATCACCCCGATTCCGGCATTGTCCGCGCCTGTGCTCCCTCAGTCCGCCGTCGCACGGAGAACTGATTGCTGAGAACAGCACTGCCCAAACGTCAATTCGAATGCACACCTGGGTAACCTTTGGAGCACATCCTACTCCTACGCAACAGGCAAGTCCTGGTCGAAGGAAGCATTGATCAGCAGCCCTAGCAACACGCGTTATGACGGACGATGGTAAAGACCCAAGCATCGCGCGGTTGCAAATCGGCCAGCGGCTTTTTCAAGCCTGCAGCAAGCCTTCGAAACGCCTTCTGAACAGGCGGATAACGGTTTCCATTCCTTTTCGGGAAATCCGGCAGTCACGCCAAGCGTGTTCGACAGCCGAAGCGTGGTGCCGCTACCCGACGGTCGACGTCGTGTTTTAAACAGCTGTCTCAGCACTTGAGCCGTCACGACGAACGCGCGCAACGCAGGTCGAATCCCAGCCCGCGCGCATCTTCAGCTTGGCTGCGACCGGAGGCTCTTCAGACGCCCCGCCGCGCAACCTGCTCGCGAGCGGACCAGAGGAACGGTCGTTCTAGGTCGGCGATCTTTGTGGGGCATACCCAAGTCCTCGATAAAGCCGAGCGGTCTCCGCTGTTCTCCCCGCCTCCAAGAGCGCCCCCATAACTAATCACCGCCCCCCCAGGCGCAGCTCATGCCGATCTAGAGAAAATTGAGGTAGCCATGCTTTGCGGAGAGCGCTAGTCAAGAAAGTCCAGCGGCTGGCACCTCGGCCTGGATTTTGCTGCCACATTGGCGCTGGTGTCGGAAAAAACCGCAAGGTCGATGTTGCTCAGCTTCTATCCTGCGTTGCAACACCAGTCGATGATCGAGCAACAGTGATCATTGCTTAGCAGGACTCCAATCCATGGGAAGAACCCTTTGACCTTTTCAATATCGCAGCTGTGGTTACATCAAAGGCGTTTCGGCCCAGGAACAACTTCCGATCCTGGGGGTCCCGGTCAATTGGTAATCCTCCTCAAATTTTCCCCATCTTCTGCATCCCACGTCTTGGTTCGCACTAGCGCAGGGTGATTCCCATAGCGCGTGTGGATGGGAATGGAGAACAAGCCTGTAAGCGTACCGTCTAAAGTGCGCGACGCAAGCCTGAGGCGCAAACCTATGTCATCAAAAATCGATAGGTTATACCAGCATGCGCCAAAACACCTCAAGTTGCTGGAACGCACTCACGATGCCGAAAGGTTTAGAACAACCAATCGAAAAGAGCCGCTAACAGGGGTTTCTAACCATTCAGATCGTCTCCTTAGGCCTTAAGCGAGGACTTTTGGAGCTTCAACTTTCGAAGTTGTCAAGACCCCTTCGGAAGACTGGCATCTCCAGCTCTGACTGGTCGATATACCGTACTAGCGCCTCTGTTTTGTTGGTTGTTCTAAACTTTTCGGCATCGTGTTTAAGTGTGTGCCAGCTGCGGGGTGCAAGAGCCAAACAGCAAACCTCAAAGAGCGAAGCGCGTGACGCGCAGCTTTCATACTGATCTTTCTTTTGCTGTCAGATCTGAGTTGATCTCGTGCGTCACCAATGCTAGGTATTTTCAACTCTAAGACAACAATCTCGCTTCGATACAGCTGCACGAAACTGAACAATCGGGAGTGGAGCCTTGTGACTTGGGGCTGGATACTTGCCACGCTTTATCTCTTGGGCATCTTCACAGGGTTCAGTCTCGCTCGATCAGTGTCCCCTTGCGATAGAGAGCATCCACCACCGACACTCTTCTCGAAATACCTCCAACTGCGTTTATGCGGAAAGCCTCCAGCAGAAACCATTTCAGGCAACTCCGAAGCCGTCACGTGACCAAGTATCTCCTGTCAAAGCGTTTGAATTCCGTTGCGCCTAAAGCTTCGACGAGCCTCTTGGACGCTCCAGCATCTTCGTCTTGTTCTTGAAATTCTTCACGAGTTGGCGTATCGCGAGGTCGAGCATCACATCTTCCGACCCGCCGGGTACCCTGAGCATATTAGCTTTTGCCGCAGATTGAAATCGAGTCGTCAGCCTCCTTACCTTACGCCGTTCACCTCTCTATAAATCTCTGCATCGTAAATTGTCAGCCAAAGGTCTCAGCCCTAACCTCGTGGACCTTGCAGCGAACAAATGGAAGATGTGACGGAAAACGGGGCGACCCACTCTCAGCAATCTCTCCCTGTCCAGTCCTCGTAAACCCATTCCCCCCAAATAACAGTACCGCGCACTGCGCGCATTCGCTGAGCACAATCCCCGCCTGTGCCTTCGCCAGCGCCGTCAACCCGCCCAACTCAACGTCCGCCTCCTCCTTCGTCAGCTTCGTCATCTGATATACAAACTGCTCGACCCAAGCCTGCAGGCTCTCAAGCAGCGCCCCAGCCTTCGCCAACCGATGCCTCACCACCGGCTGCTCGATCAGCGCCTTCCCAAACGCCTCCCTCTTCATAACATATTCGAAAGCAGCGGACAGCGCAACCCGAGCTTGTCGTGTCGCCCCGATTGCGATCTGCAGCCGCTCGTGATTGAAGTTGGTCATGATGTATCTCATACCCATACCCTCGACGCCGATCAGGTTTTCGACGGGGACGGCGACGTCATCGAGCTCGATGAAAGTCGTGCCGGCTGAGATCTGCCCACCGACTTTGAGACGGCGCATGCTCACGCCCGGATAGTTGAGGAGAGGCACGAGGAGGAGGGAGAGGCCGCTGGCGCCAAGGCCGCCAGTGCGGACCGCCATGGTGGCATAGTGGGACCAGATGCCGTTGGTTATCCTGGTTAGGGGATGAGTCTTGTGGGGTGTTTATGTGCAACTATTGCGAGATGCCTGCTTACCATTTTTTCGTCCCATTGACAATGTAGTGCTTCCCGTCTTCCGACTTGACGGCGGTAGTCTGGATATTTGCTACATCACTGCCGGCGCTCGGCTCCGTGATGGCGATACAGATCCGCTTCTCTCCACGCAGCAGCTCAGGCATGAATCGCTCCTGCAGCTGCTTGTTTCCAAACTTCAGCAGTGGAGGGATTCCAAACGAGACGCCGGTGGTTAGAGAGCCGGAGGGGCCAGCTAAGCCTGACCGTGCCATCTAATCCGGTCCTCTCGTCAGATAAAGCCGCCCTCCCCATCAGATCTTTGGGGCAAGGCATACCTCGTCCGTATAGATAGCGTTATGTGTATAGTCGAACTCCTCGACCTTGACCGCGCCCAGGATGTCCTGTATCCCCAGTTTCTTAAGCCACTCCACAGGCAGCGGCGCGGGCATTGACGGTATCAACATGTTCGCCGCTGTGAACTTCTCCCATACGTCCCCTGGCAGCGTCTCTTCGGTCTCCCAGGCCATGGCATTTTTAATTAGATTCTCCTCGATGAAGGCGCGACAGGCTTTTTGCCAGCGTCGGTGGCTGTCGGTGTAGTAGGGAGAAGGGAGGCCCATGAGCCATGGCGGGTCAGAGAGTGGGGGCTGTGTTTGGGAGGACATAGTGGAAGGGTATGATGGATCTCAGTATTGGAGAAGATGAGGACGGAGGAGGAGAAACGAAGGGTAGAAAGATCAAAACCACTCTATCATCGCCAGCTCAGAAGAAGCAGAACTAAAGCGTTCGTAAAGCAGAGCCCGAGGGATAGGTATCTTAGCTTGTTTGCGGGGCCCCGGCTACTGATACCCCGGATCTTGGCATCTCCAGACCTCGGTATCTGGACTTAAACATTGTAGCGTTCACCGTAACCATGTTCTAGGAATGGTTCCACGTGGGCACCCGCAGATCTGCTTTGATGAGCTTCGTTCGCGCGCTTGTGATGTGCGCAGCGCGAAGACCGTTCGGAACTGTAGGGTCATCTGCTGCCGGCGAGTCATATGCGGTGATAGAATGACTCGTGTGGCCGGTAGAGGAGCATCAAATCACCGGCAGCGACTTCAACAAAGCCTCCCATTCCAAAAGGGGGCGTAATGGAGAGCATGGTACATCACTGAGAGCAATGACCGTCAAGAACACTCGCGTGGTCAGTCCTGCGTACAACAGAGCTTGTACTCGAGTACAGAGTGCGAACATGAAGTTGAGGATTTCGGTCCCATAGAATATACCGACAGTCAACACGTGACTTGAGCAACCATCCCTCCAGTCAACCTCTATCCTCGCCTCATGCTTCCGGGCAGCTGGGGAGGTTTATGTACCGAAATCAGGAAACTATTGACAGTCAAGAGACGAAAACACCGCTTGGATATCTGCTAATCGCTGTGCGTTATAGGGAAGGAACCAGGCTGCAGCTTTAAAAGGATATATGAACCGGCCCAGGAAGTTGGATCCGCCCCAGGCTTCACTCTCTGTCCCTTCCAGCAGCTATCCTGATAGCTATCCTGATGCCTTGCTTCCTCAATATCCCGCGGGAGCTCCGCGATCAGATCTACGAACTCGTGCTCGACTCACCGAACGCCGCACCTTCATCGCCCAAATGCTACCAAGGGAACTCCGCCGAACTTCTCAAACACGAGACTCCATACATCGAACTAAGTTACTGCAACTACGCCCCCCGCGATCTCCCTCTCAGCGCCAGCCGCTCCCTCCTCCGCCTGAACCACCAAGTCCGCGATGAGACCCTCGCCATGCTATCCCACCTCACCACCACCCGCGGATCTCGCTATGTTCTCGACATCATGATCGAAGATGAAGTCCGGCTTTACCCAACCTGGCTCCTTATCCCGTGCAGTCCAGCCGTGAATCCGCACATCGACACCGTGTCAGTCACCTTCCGCATCTTCGGCGACATGCGCGAGCAGCGCTCAGGCTGGGAGATCAGCGACAGCGGGCCCGGCGAAACGGTCTGGGGCCTGCACGCGCTGATCCAACGCTTCCTGTCGTACGGGCCCGAATGGCGCGGTCGGTGTCGACTGGCCCAGTATCCGATCATCACGCTGGGGACGCTAGATCTCAACGTGCTCAGCCCACCAGCGCCGGTGGAGGGGGCATTCCGTGCAACTCTGAGGCGTCGGAGTGAGGACACCGGGACGCTGCATCCCAAAGCGGTAGTTAGCGCGATGAGGTTCGGCATGGATATCCTGCTTTCCAGGGCTGAGGAGGCGGAAGCGCATGGCAGGCTTCTGTACGAGAGAGTTCAGCGAGTCAGGCTTTCGCTCGATGGTAAGGTGCGAAAAGTTTGGGATCTGAGCGTTTTGGCTGCGATGGAGGTTACCGATCCGGACCGAGGAGTACGCCTACCAGACAATCAGGAGCCATCAGAGGGTCAAACGTGATGTGGTGGAAGTCGTTGGAAGACTTTCATACCAGCTGCCTCAGACCCACACGAAGCGTGTTTCTGCAGCGCTCCTTGGTCATCCGTCTGTCGTGACCGCTTCAGTAAGCAGGAATAGATATTCTACACGACTAACATTCTCAACCTGGCAAGAGAAATTTGGCTCGATATTTGTGACGAGGCGCGTAACTGAATATTTTTTCCAGCCCTCGCTGCACTGATTCACTTCTGACCTGATGAAGCATTCAAGCAGCTGTAGTTTCTGATCACTTCTGCCTTCAAACCGTTTCAATGCCAATAGCACTGCATACCCTTGTTCTCGTAGCTAAGAGCTCATCACTCACACTGCAACCGGTCCCGTACAAAGTAAGTTGATGACTCATTACCAGACAAAAGACTGTAGCAGTTACGATCAAGTTGAATGTCTTTTGGTAAGCCGCACAAGGCCATGAGAGATCACACCAAGACGAAGGAATACATTTCGCCAATCCATGATAGCTAGGTATGTACAAGAAGAGACCACTCAACAAAGCGCCAGATGGCACGCCAACCGACACCAGACCATGATCGGTATGATCCGCCTCAAAAGACAGGGAAGGCAGCCATGCGTACAAAACGAATGCAACGCTGTGGTTTGAAGACCTACCCCCTGCAAAAACCGAAGAGCTGAGGATCTAAAGACCCAAAAACCCCCACAAGCCTACGCCTACCAATGCCACATAATCATGACGCCGTAACAGCCGTGGTGCACATACCAATCTCTCACCCAGCCCCAAATACCAATCTCACACACTCACATCACCCGGATTCTCGTCGACGACCGAATCGTCCCATCCCGGCACCGGAATCGTGTGATTGACGTTCCTTGCCATGCCCTCCACCTCACCTCTCTCGATCCACTCCTGATCATTGAGGTCGCGCCAGATGCGCTGGAAGTACATGCGCAGACTGCGGAGGCCGCGGAGATAACCGCGGTCGACGCCGTTCGGATCCTTGGGTGGACAGGACATGTTTTCCGGCCAGGCATCCTCGGCTGTGATGCAGTTCGCAAAGTCGACAATCTTAAGCTTGATCTCGCCCCCATTCTTCTGGTCCTCGGTGGACTTGACGGACTTGTCCATGGAAGCCCGGCGGCTTGGCGCGGCGGATTTGACGTCGGGCTCGCCGTCGCCGCGGTCGTACAGCATGAGCAAGCTGCTGGCGTAGAAGCGGTAGCCCGGCAGGTTGCGAATGATGCGTTCGAGCTGGGAGATCTTTTCCAGAATCACGGGGATGTGCTTCGTTGCGGCCGAGTAGCCGACACCGTCGAAGAAGAAGCGCGTCAGGGCGTCCTGAAACTCCTTGCCGGCTTTGAGGTCGCGGCCGAAGTACTTGTCCTCGAAGATGTAGGATTGCGTCTTCACATTCCAGACCTGCATGCCGCAGACACGGACGCCAAGCTCCCGCGAGGTCGTCATCTGGCACTTGCGGCGCTGCGACCGCTGCTTCTTTTCGTCGGCCTCGACGCCGTATTGGCGGGTGCCCATCTTTAGGTCGAGCACGCAGGGTTTGGACATGCCAGCCGTGAGATCTTCAAGCAAGAGAAACTGCTGGACCCTTTCGTCGGATTGGGCTTGGGCTTGCCCTGCATCCGCAGGCTCTTCGGCGGGCGCTTCGGCATGGTCTGTCGGTGGTTTCGCAGAGGTCGGCGTCGGCCCGGTCCCGCTCGTGGCTTGATCAAACGCTTTGGCGTCGTCGGCTGCCACAGCCGTTGCCGGCCCGACAGACCCGCTACTCTGCCTGCTCAGTCCGCTTGAGTCTTCATCCATGGGAAAGACTTCATCTTCTCCGTCCCCTTTATAGCCTTCTTCCTCATGGAACTCAAGGTTGCTCCTCTTGGAAGTGTTGATGTCGCAGGGTCTTCTCCGTAAGCCGCTACCTGAGTGACGACGCCGTGGCACACGCGACTGGGATGCCGATGAAGTTCGTTTAGCCGGTTCGTTGGTGCTGCGGGCCTTCTGCTCAGTCGGCGGAAACCCCGAGCTCTTGGCAGTATCTTCGGCGGACAGTCGACGGTCAGCCTCGGTTCGCAGGGCTTGCTTTAGTGTGGATTCCTCTACGCCAGACCGCTCCTGCACATAACACACATCAGCAATGCTACGTCGGCCAGGAGGTGCGGATCCCGGAACGGAGCCGGGTTCTTCTCCTACTCTTCTGGATGATAGGCTGTGGCGGCCGCGCCCTGAACGGTTATGGTGGATCACTGGCGGAGAGAACACCTCCTTCAACACCTGTTCCTGGAGCTTCCGATTGACGGTCGTGGCGCCCCAGCTTGAGTGCTGCTTTATCGAGGGTCTTGTGGGATTGCTGTCCGGAGTCCCCTGCTGATCACGGTTTGGCGACCCGGCGTCACTCAGGTGACGTCGATGCATCTGAGAGAGCAGAGAAGGATCGCTTGTCTGAGGCCTCGGGGTGGATAGGCGCCTATGTACGTTGAAAAGGCTATCTGGTATGATATGCCTGTTGTTCTCGAAGATAACCTGGGGCACAGGCATGGGCTGCTGCGAATGGCTCACGATCCTGGGCTGGTGGTTGGAGGACTCCCCATTTGTTTGCGATGAATTCACCTGCTGCTCAGAGCCATCTGGGTTCTCTGAGTGGGCGTTGCCGTTAGCTTGCATGGAGCGATCAGCATCGTCGCTAGGCTCCCTTTTGTCCTCTTTGACAGTCTTCTTCCGCCTCGGCGCTTTGCGGTATGTCACGTTCAGCACTCCTATGTACCTGTGACAGCATTACGACGTTAGCATTACTACATATAGACTTGTGGGCGAATGGGCGCGGAGAGGGCCGCTGATCCTTTGCTGATGTTTCAGCTTTGGAGCTTCCGAAGCATTGACAAAACTGGTCTTACCTCGGCAGGAACTCTAGGAGTTCCGGATGATTCCGCTCCACAATCTCATAGAACTCGTTCTCTCTGTTGTTGAGCTGCTTGCAGACTGCGCGCCGTGAGAAACGGTAGACCGTTGAGTGACCCCCGACTTGATGATCATAGGGCTTCAGCTCAACAGCGCCGAGAGGCACCGGAGGCTGATGGCTGCGATGCGATTCTCGGTGCGGCGCATGGGTGATCGGTGCTGCCTGTGTAGGAGTCGTTCCTGGATCGTCGGTAGCACTGGACTCATAACCGTACGCTGAGCGTGCAGACTCATCCATAGATTCATAATCCGATTCAGTGACTGACGCGTTGGACTCTGGCGGTGCATGAAGCTGTCCTTGCAGCTCCTCCTCAGAAGGCGTAGTACGTCGGTGCAAATCTCCATGTAGGTACTGGTTCTCGTCCTGGGACCGCAACGATATCTCAACTTCGTCCGGACTTCTCACTGCCTCTTCCGTTAACCACCCTTTCGAAGAGGTATCCGGCGATCTAGCTGGCTCAAGCTGTTCCTGTGTCGGTTGATCGTGGAAAGCAGGCTCCCCCGCTTGCTCCGTTCGCGCCGGAGAGACCTGACGGTGGGGTATGTAGAGCGCAGAAGAGATCTGTTCTCTTTCAGACTCGTCGTCCTCCTCAGTCGTAGGCGATCTGTCCCTCTCTCCAAAGCCAGGTTTAAAGTAGTCCGTGAGCTTCTTGAATGAAGGATGCGGGCCTGCTCTTGCGGACGATTCTTGAGAACGCTCAGACTCCGCAATCGGTAAACTTGATGAGAACGATATCCTTCGCTCAACACGTGGCGTGAGGTTGTGGTGATTTCTGATTTCTGTCAAGAGCTCTAGAGGGATGCCCTCTGGCGGCCGCTGAATCGCAGACCGTAAAGAATCGCTGATTGCAGGTTTTCCACGCTTCTTGCCTTCAGCTGGGCGGTCCCTGTTCAATGAATCCGGGAAGTTTTGTTCGGTAGTTGGCGCATTTTCTAGTGCCGATCGCAATGAAGAGACTTGTCGGCTCTTGGGATGACTTGCGTCGACACGACTGCTGTAAGGTTCCGGAGAGGCTGTATGACCGGGTTCTTCGCCTCTTGATTTGACAGAAGACTGCGCCTTCTGTCTCTGTGAACTGTCTTCTTCCACGTCCTGATCTTCTTGAATGGCCTGCTCAGCTGAAGCTCGTTCCTTGGCTAATCCTTCCCTCCTCTTCTGCTCCTCAGCAGCGTCGTTTTCTTTGAACAGTCCGAGATAATGGCTCGTCTTCCTACTTCTTACCACTGCAGGCTGCTCTACTTTCGGTAACTTCGCCTCAATCTTCTTGTCGACACGGGAACGGTCACCATCTTCGCGCAGGTGAATACCTGCCGGGGCTCCTCCGCCTAAAGTCGGGTTCCCTTCTCGCCATGACCGGTATTTCAGCCTCTGATCTGCAGCTTGCGGTATCCCTGCTGAGACGCTTGCAGGGCTGTCGTCGTGCGGCGTGGTGGGCCTCTCGTACGGAGAGTCGACGGGACTCATGAATGGTGGCAGGCCGTCGTGATCACCCTTGCCTTCAGCACGCAATCCTGAAGGCGTGTAGACGTATTTTAAGAGGTCGGTGTGCTCGTGCATGGGCAAACTGGATCTGCTTTGTCTGTTGCGTCGAAAGTTCTGGGCGATAAGAGGGAGGTCTGGTGATGCCGGCGACTCCGGTGAGAGAGCAAACGGCCTCTGGTGAAGCAGAGGCCAGTCAATGCCTGCTCTGACAGGAGAAGCTGCCATATCGATAGCGCCTTCTCTTATCGTGTGGGGTGCGTGTGAAGGAGGACTCGGGTTTTCAATGGGACTGTCCGACGATGTGTAATTGGTAGCGAAGATGCTATCTCGCTCACTGAGTGGGGGAGGATCGAGAGCAGGCGTCCACAGGGTGTCTAAGGCGAGAGGAGCGGTTTTCGACCTCCCCGTCTGTGAGAGGGTTCTGGGTGTCACCTCGGCATCGTGCTGGGCGGACGACGACGGTGAAGAGCCATTTCGACGGGCATCAGAGGGCCTCTTGCTCCTCACCGGGGTAGCATTCGAGGCGTTTTTGAGTTGCGCGGCAGAAGAAGCGGTGGACATGGAGACATTGACCTGGGCGAGAGGGCGTAGGGCTGGTCTGGATGAGTGCTACAACGCCCATTCGGAGCAAAACGTGCTGAGTTCGAGAGAGCCAATGGGGATCAACGGTGCGGCATATCGCAGTCGGACGGGGGGAATGGTGTTGAGAAGTAGTTGTCGTCCAATGCGGAGTTGAATTCGTCGCAGGTGCCCCATGTTGATTGGCAAATTATCGTTATGACGAAAGGCCGATAGCCGACAGTTCTAGGGCAGTCGCATTCCGGCGAGCAGGGCAGCTGCAGCCAGCGCCCACCACCAAGGCACCAAGCCTGGAAGCAAGAAAGGCTGGAGCCCCTGTTGATCTCCGGTTTGTGACCAGCGGCCCGGCTCTTCCACGCCGCCAAGGTGGACCTCCTGTTGACCGTTGCTGAGTCTTTCGGTACCCGACGTACAATCACCCTTGAGTGTTTACGGTTCCAGCTGCATAACCCTCCAGCGGCAAGGGGTTTCGAGTCGGCAGGATGCAGTAGCTGAGATTCGTGCTGTCAATGATATACAGACCGAATCCAATCATTCAAGCGGGTCAAGGAACGTGGACGCCTGAGGGAAGGGAGGGGAGGGGAGGGGATGGGCTAAGGATGGCAAGCTTTTAGAACCAGAGAAATATTGCCCGGGGTGCCTGGCACGGCTCCCTAGGTAAGAGGTACGCGTCTGGACCTCGATTCTACAGTCGGAATACCGCGATGCTCGTCATAATGGGATCCGTATCACTAAGAGTTGGGTTGACGATGTTGATGCCTAAATGTATCTATCCAGCAGTCTAATAACGATGAGGCTACTACGACTTACTAAAGCCTCGAACTCCATAGATTAAGTTTTACAGAGCCTTGTTATGCGCCTCAATGACCATCTTTGATGTTTACGATTACATTTATCGCTGCTAGTGCCCTTTTCAAGCCGGACAATGCCTCACATCGTCCGCAATCGAAGTCGCCTTAGCGGCCTTGTTGTAGTAGGTACGTAGCCTGGTAGCCTCAATATAACATCGTTTGCGGAGGTTGAATTCTCTTGTATTGAGATTTGTGATTGAAGTAAGAGCTAGGAGGCAAGAGGAGGTTGCTTTGGCATACAGCTAGCCTCCATGCCTCAGTATAAAGCCCTCACCCAGTGGAGGGCGTAATAATGGAGGTCCATACGAGTCCAACACGCGAATTCTGCGGCCGGGCATCCAGTCGCATTCCCAGCAAAACAATGCACCACGCCACCCCAATACATTGAATGCTCGCACCACCGTTAGCCGGCTGGAAGGCGAAAATCGAGTAGGTGATAAAGTCCCCACCAGAAGACGAGTCACAAAAACCGCCAACAAGATAGCATCCACCTCTTCACCAATACGAACATAACATCCCACCCTCACACCCCACCCAACCCCCCCACGATCTTCAGCCCTACCGAATCAACACTATACGCCAGCGCATACCTGCTCGGATGCCATTGCACGCACGGCGTCGGGCTCCTCTCCTCAATCCTCCACACCGCCTCCCCGCTCTCCGTATGCGCAATCTCGAGCCCCGCACTCCCCTCATCCGTGCCACCAACAACATAGCTGCCATCAAACGAGAAGCTGACCGAGCGCACCGGCCCCTGGATGCTCGTCAGGGTGCGCTGGCATACCCAGTCCGTGGTGTCCCAGAGCGAGATCAGCGCGTCGGAGCCGCCGACGGCGACGTAGGTGCCCGCGGGCGAGATGTCGATGCAGTAGCAGGAGGAGGTATGGCCGTTGAGGGTGTGGATGGTGGGGAAGTTGGTGTCGGGGGCGGGGGGAGGGTAGCGCGCGATTTTGACGGTGCCGTCGCCGGTTGTGAGGAAGAGGTGTTGGCCCGCCCAGCCGAAGAAGGTCTGGTTTGTTTGCAGGGATTGGCGGTGGGTCGAGATGATGGAGAGGGTGGCGCGATCGAGGCAGAGGAGCGTGTCGTCCTGGCGAGAAAGTTAGTATGATGCTGAAACGAAGACGAGATGCCCCGGCGCAGGACGACCCAGTGCGATGAGACCCACTTGCGCCGGCCAGGTGCGACAACATGAAGAACCTCCCCGCGTACCTTCTTTCCAACAACCAACTCCGACCCATCCGGTTTCCACGCCAGCGTAAAACCCTCCCCCCTAACATCAACCCTCCCAATCTCACTCCTCTGCCTGACGTCCCAAAACCTGACTATCCCATCACTCCCCACACTCGCCAGCTCAGCCTCCATGACCGGGTTCCACGCGACTCTCTCAACAGCGCCCGCATGGCCCCGTAGCTCTGTACTATTCTTAACCTGGTTCTTCTCCGGATTCCATATGCGCAGCGTGCGGTCGCCAGCGCCGGTCGCGACGAGCGTGCCAAGCGGATTCCATGCGAGCGTGCGGATGTTGTGAGGTGCGCTGGGCCGCGCGGGCGGGATGTCGCTGTAGACGGTTGTTTTTTGCTTGGGGAAGAAGGCTTTGAAGGCGGGGGGTGGGAGGGATTTGGTGCGCGGTCTGAGTGCGTGAGCGGAGTTGGGGGGACTTGGGGCGGCGGGATGGGCGGTTAATGTCTTACGGTGGCGCCATGATTAACGCTGTGGATTAAAGATGCTTGCGGTAAGCATGAAGTTTATGCATATGCGTTTGCCTTGTAGTTCTGGTACATCGATACTTTTGGTGACGGGGAGATCTGCACAGGGAGGTTGTGCCACTCCCGAAACAACGGCTCCTGGTCCACGGTTCCTCCCTCCCGTCACTTAATTTTAGCTTTCCGTTATCATTGGCGTCTTTGATGAACCACGCGCACCTTGGTAGTCTAAGCTAGACGCGCATCCTGCTAAGGTAATCCGAGATGTTGACCGGCTGCTGCTTCTTCGAGTGTCGAAGCAGTGAAGCTATCACACAACGCCGTAAAATGTCCAAAGCCCAGTATCCATACCTCATACATCATAACTTGTCCCCAGTTCTATGGGAGCCACGTCGCCGACTGAGCTCATGCCTTCTTGTAAATTCATGCCATCGGCAGCAATACCGAGCCGCTAATCATGCACTTTTGGTAGACGTCCTCCTTTCTCGATCCCCCCAAGCCTAGAACTTCTGCACGACACCCCTGACACTCCCGTCAAGCACCATGTGCCCACGGACCATGATCTCTTTGATCCGGTTCTCCTCGTTGCTTCCCTCGCTCAACCACTTCTGCAACAGACTGTTGCTCTCCTTCGGCTTGATGTCAGGGCTGGCAGTGCCGACGGTAATGTGCGCGACCGGATTGACCGTCTCATACTCGTCCTGCAGCAGCCTAACCACAAAACACATGACACGCTCATCCCACACCAACCGCTCAAGCTGGACTTTGCACTTGCCAAGCTCCGGCTCCGAAGGCTGGGACGAGGCGTTGGTTGAGCCGTTCTCCTTACTCTTGGCCGACTCGATCGTACGAGTGTGAAGATCGGTGAGCCGTGACCAAAGGTCAGCATGATCGTTGGAGGAAGCGCGGTGAATAAGTGTGACATGGAACTCAGGCTGGATGCGGCGAGAGTGCTGAAGATGACGGTAGAACTTGGCGGTTTCGGGATCCTGGTCTCTGAAGATGGCGTCAAGGATGGCGCTGATGCGTTGAGAGGGAAGGCGGATGGCGAAGTACTCAAGTTTGGGTTGCCTCGGAGCTGCATCTCTTCCGTTGGCATGAGGCTGAGATGAAGGGCGCTTTTGAACGCCGCCTTTATGATCGTTCTTCTTGAAACTCAAATCGTGCTTGATGTCTGGCTTGTAGTCGCTTAGTGCTGCTTCGATTGCAGCGTCAAGCTCGTCACCAGTAGGAAGTTTGTTAAAGAGCTTGGGATATTCGGAGTTCAGCTGCGAAACAACGTTCTCAAGGTTCTCCCGTGAAGATGCGGTGGGGTCTAGGTTGATGACGAGGTCGAAAGCATCGTCTGGCGGACTGTCTGGATATACAGGCTCGAAACGTTCTAAGAATCCCTCCATGATGGAAATGACCTCGTCTGCGCCCTTGGTGACCGCCTGGATGGTTTGATGGTTGTCACCGCGGTTGAGGACGCGTTCTCGCAAGGCTTTCCTGATCTGATCGTAATTGCTGCGGTCATGGACGTAATGCAGTGCCACAAAGCGTGCCTCGGGAATGAGCTGGGATACATCCTTGATTAGCTGCTCCCTCTCACGCCGTTGGTGGTTGTTTCTATCAGCTATGACCACTGGATGGCTGCCCAGTTCTTTGCAGACAGCGTCTACAAACCTCTGCGGGCGCCTCCCTTTGCCCTGAACATTATCATTCTGAAAGTGACCCCAGTCAAACAACTTGGCCAATGCTATGGCAAGGGTGGTCTTGCCGCAGCCTATTGTTGCGACAGGCACCAGGACTACATTCTTCTTGACATCAGTAGATCCGCCTTCGCCACTTTCAATCTCCTGCCGAATGATGTCGGAGCCTTTGAGACCACGTTCTTGTAGGAAGTCATCTCTGAGCTTGATAATACCGTGGTTTTGGTTGTACGCCTTCCCAAGCTGGGGGTCGCGCGCGAGGCGTTTGCGTGCGTACTGCAGATACTCCTCGGTAATCTTCTTGTGCTTCTTATACTTGGGCGGCCTGCCCGCGATGATAGCTTTCGTACACTCACGCCATTGACGGTACATCAAATACGGTTCCTCGAACTTGTATTTGAAGAACCAGTCTTCCCATGGGCTGTCGGGAGTGTTGCGAGACTGGCATCGGATGACGAAGCCCTCTGTTTCACGACCAGCATACGCGCCAGTCTCGGCGACCTTGTCCAGGAAGCTCTTGACCTGGCGGATGTCATCTTCCATGACGTACATTGTCTTTTTGAAACCCCACTCTGTCGCGAACCGGTCGAGGATGTGGTGCGGATAAGTGACAAACTCCGGTAGATTCAGGTTGATGCCGTGTAGGTAAAGCCCAGCAGACTCAGGGTTGTAGGCTAGCACATGCTCCTCGAACGCGTCATCGCATAGTTCTGCAACGGCTGTCGCATTCATCTTCCGCAGCTTCCTAGCCAGGTCTTCTCGGGTTCTTCCGATTGCCTTCAGCTGCTTGTCGATCCACCGTTCTCCTGCTATGGCATGGCTCTGATCTGCATCCTCTCGTGGTCCGGTGGAATGCTTGCTGCATACGAGCAATGTACCGTCATCCAAGCCGGCGATGAATATGATGCAGCCATTCTCTTTCACGCTCAGCTCGTAAGGACCCCTCGTGTTCTTCTCGACATTCGGCCATTCGGTCTTCCTCACCTCGCCATGGTTGAAGAACTTGTCGTAGCCTCGAACGGCGATTTCGTATTTGCCGTCCTGGTTGACATACGTGAAGAGACCTCGAGCGTACGTGGGAAGATTCGGTTTCTTGTAGTCCCAATCAAGCATGCGCCAGGAGTCGACAGTGCGGCCAGACGGCAGCGTGAACGTAGCTTTCTTGACAGAGAAGCCGCCTCTGCCTTTGCCTTTTGACTTATGTGACTCGAGGGCTTGGACCAGCTCTTGGATTTCCTGAGGATTCTGAGGGATGAAAGGGGCGTTCTGGCGGTGGGCCATCTTGAATGAAGTTTTGAGAGGCTACAGGTGAGAATAAGCTGAAGCGGCGAGGGAAAGCTTAAAAAACAACTTCTAGAGACTACTTTTGATGGCGGACTGTAGCGTCTGAGGATCAAGCTACGGGGGTCGTACGCCTCTGACAGAAGCTGCGCTGCAGCAGAGGAGTTGGAACACAGCCGCCACCTAGTTGCCTATAGCTCAGTTCGAGCAAGTGGCAATTCTCAAGCTCGCTGTTACGAAGTTGCCTAGGTAGGCGGTGACATTTTGTGACATCAGTCTTGACTTTCCTTCAGCCGCATGCGCGGGCTTTATCCGGTTCAGCCCTACGCCGAGGGGCACCGCAGCTTCCTTAGGGGCTCCATACGGTTAGAAATGCGGTGGTAGAACAATAAATATATTCCATCAATCGGAGCATGGTCTTAGCCTTTTAGAAGGTACAAAGGTATTTTAGTATCGAAGATGTAGTGGTTTTTAAGCATAGTTTAAAGATACTACTATTCAAAGCCCAAGATAGCTAGATTATAACCATGTTTTTAGATCCATAAGCTATATGTGAAGCTGGCCGCTCTTGTGGCTGAGTTGTTATAATCGATTGAGTGACCGCTAACTGCCCGCCTCTTTATCAAGCTAACCGACCTCGTCCTCCAGATCCACGGATACAGTGGCGGAACAAGTCTTGGCACGCTCCCAAAACATCCAGGTTCACGACGCATGTGCCATGCCACTCTCACCCGCTCCACAGCCTACAGAAGCAACAGCTTGTCCATAATCCGCTCTACCTGTCTTGCAGTTCGAGAAGCGCCAACAGCATGCGCTGAGCTCAAACCACCGCCATGTCTGAATATTGGAAATCAACGGTAAGCACGACGCCCTGTCCAATTGCCTCACCACCAGCTAACAGCCACCTCAGCCAAAGTACTGGTGCAAGTTCTGCAAAACTTACGTCCGCGACACAAAGTTCGAAAAGCAGCAGCACGAAGCGACACCAAAGCATCAGAATAACATCCAGCGATCCCTGCGCGATCTCCACCGAAATCACGAGCGAGAGGAACGTGAGAAGCAGCGAGCAAAGGATGAGGTCGAGCGGCTGAATGGCGTGGTAGCTGGCGCAGCGGCAAGCGATCCGCCATGGAAGCGCAAGGGAGCAGTTCCGGCGGCCGCATCGGCCAAGCAAGCCACGCTCGAGGAGCGGAAGAGACAGGCTGCGCAGCTGGCGGAAATGGGTGTTGCCATTCCGGAGGAGTTTAGGCGGGAGATGGCAATGGTGGGCGACTGGCAGGTCACTGCGGAGAGGCCGATACTTCCGGGTGTGAAGAAGGAAGAAGAGGATGAGGATGTCAAGCCTGAGACGCTGAACACTGGTGTCCGAAAACGCAAGTTCGAGGGCCAGGAAGAGGCGGAGGAGGCTGGGGAGACGGTTGTGAGGAAAGGGTGGGGTTCGACTTTCAGAGAGTATCCCGCTTCAAAAGATGCAGGTGATGATCTGGAGGCGTTGCTCAAGGGGGCCGGCACGGCGAGGAAGGAGACCGAAGAGGCCGCGTCAGGTCCGAGAATCAAGAAGGAAGAGTCAGAGGAGGGTGTGATTTCAGCATTGGTCGGTCCAGAACCTACGACTGCTGCTGAATCGAAGATCAAGGCCGAAGATGAGGCACCGGCCGTAGGAGTTGTGTTCAAAAAGCGCAAGGCCAAGGTCATACGTCAGAGATGAACTGCACGGTATGGAAACTGCACGAGCAGTGCATCAGCAACGCTACAAGGCAATCCTCGGGCCTCTAAGCGGTCCACGGACTTGCTGCGGAAATGGAGGAGTAAGGGAGAAATCAAATCCAGCCGCTCTTCAGCACGTACTGCTAGCCGGCTTGCGATCAATCCGCAACCAGCAGCTTGGAAGTGGGCATGACGGCATCCGCCATGGTCGCAAGCGCGAAATCTTGAAGGACTGTGGAACCGCACGTGCTCCAAGGGCGAACTTTAGGATGTCATCTACATTTCATGGGCAGCATCCATGCGTATCGTGGTCAGGAGGTCGGACAGTCAAATCCAGGGTGATGAATGGCAGTGGCCAGCCACATGTGGCCACGCATGATGCACCGAGTTTCTAGGGGGAAACGATACCAAGTAGCAGAGCTAGAGATATGGAGGTCTAATATAGCAAAATGTATAGTAGCTGTTAACATCAGTGTTGTTCTACTTTGAACGTATGACATTTGTGCCAAGCATCTCTTAGAGCTTCGCGCGCGACTCCCGTCAGCTCACGTCCACCACGTCCCAACGTGGAACATCTCATTCATCTGGAAACACAACACGCAACACACTTTCTCCACACTCCCTGAGCATGACGAAGCAACACAACGAGCCTCCGCAACCATGCATATCGTCAAGCCGGAATGGCTAAACCATCCAGGTTAGTCACAGAGCTGCGTTGGCAGCTGTCGCGTTAATATGCTCCAAGGCGCATTCGCTAACTGAACTCTGTACTGCTTAGGAGAACTCAAAGACATCGAAGTCTACAGCTGCCATGTCTCGCCGGACGGAAGCCGCCTCGTTACGGCAGCTGGAGGTATTGCAAACCGCTTTGCGCTGACCTCCACCAATGCGCGCTGTTCAAGAGTCCTGCTGAATCTTTCCTTTAGATGGCCACGTACGCATCTGGTCGACCGAAGCGATATATAACGCAGCCGATCCGAACTATACCAAGCCGAAACAGCTCGCGGCGATAAGTAACCACTCGGGCACTATACATGCGGTTCGATTTTCCGGAAATAACAAGTACCTGGCATCTGGGGCCGACGACAAGATCGTGTGTGTCTACGTGTTGGACCCGAATCCGCCGGCTCATGGATCGACGTTTGGTATGTTGGAGAACGATACAAGGGGATCGGGATGGCAGCTGAATGCTTTACAGGCACGAACGAGCCACCTCCCGTGGAAAACTGGCGCGTCCTACGGCGACTGATCGGGCATGACAACGATGTTCAAGACTTGGGCTGGTCATACGACTCTTCTATTCTAGTGTCTGTAGGCTTGGACTCCAAGATCGTAGTCTGGTCTGGGCATACCTTCGAAAAGTTAAAGACGTTGTCACAGCACCAGAGCCATGTCAAGGGTATCACGTTCGACCCAGCAAACAAATACTTCGCAACCGCAAGCGATGATCGCACGGTCAAGGTTTTCCGTTTCACCTCACCTCCGCCTAATGCCACCGCTTACGACCAACTGAACAATTTTGTGCTGGAATCGAGTGTGTCCGCCCCCTTCGAAAAGTCCCCTCTGACCACCTACTTCCGAAGGTGTAGTTGGTCACCAGACGGAAACCACATCGCTGCGCCAAATGCTGTCAATGGACCGGTGGGCGCAATAGCAATCATCAACCGCGGTTCCTGGGCATGCGACATCAATCTCATAGGCCATGAAGGGCCCACCGCAGTATGCGCGTTTTCACCAAGAATGTTCTACCAGCAGCCAGTGACGGCGGCCCAAATCGCCGCGAACGGACTCCCAAATGTGCAATCTGTGACGGTCATTGCTTGCGCTGGACAAGACAAGGCGCTCAGCATCTGGAACACGAACTACGCCCGACCCTTTGTGATAACGCAAGAACTTTGCGAAAAGGCAATATCCGATTTGGCCTGGTCACCTGACGGCGAAAAAGTGTTCGTCACGAGCCTGGACGGCAAAATTCTTGTAGCTATGTTTGAGCCAGGGGAGCTCGGATACCCCGCCCCGGTTCAGGAAAGCGAGAGGATGCTGTCAAAATTCGGCGCTGGCAGAAAGACGGGTGTCATCGAAGGAACAGCCGCGCTGTTGCTCGAGGAGAGCAGCAAGGCCGACGAGCTGAAGGGTGTTGAGGGCAGGATGGGAGAGCTCATGGGAGATGGAGCAACCAGCGCAGCAGCCACTACAAACGGAGTTAATGGCGAAACGAGAACCAACGGCGTCAGCACTACCAACGGTCAAACAGCAGCTGTGCCTGATGGTGATCCGGCGCCTCAACAGCCAACGCAAGATCCCCGGATAGACAAGTTGAAGCAACGCGTGACAATCACAAAGGATGGAAAGAAGCGCATTCAACCCCTGCTTGTCTCTGCATCCTCCGGCCTGGCGGAGTCGTCCCTACCGCAAACGCAGCTGCTTTCCGCTTCCGCTCAGGGTGCTCGCAGTGACACACCCTACAATATTCTAGACCTCTCCAAGCCCTACGATGGATTTCCTAAGGGCGGCTTGGCCGGGCTGCTAGTAGGTAACAAGCGCAAGTTTGCTGAAATCGAGGGCGATGAGGAAAGGAGAATAGAGAAACGACTTGCGGGATCAAGCCGAGACGGCCAAGCTCCTATTGTCATGAACAGCGCAGATGGATTGATACCTCCCAGTATTGCCGTCCGGCCGAGCGCAGCGGAGCCGCCCGAGGTGCTGCGCCCTGCAATCATTAATCCAGCAACATCAGTGAGTCAGGTCAGGCTAGCCGTGCCGATGGTCCGAAGCGTAATACTTCGGACTGTAGACGGAAGTGAACCTCCACAGACCAGCACAGGAGACGTGGGTTCTGGCCCGCGAGCCGACGCTGCCCGCGAAGACATTATTGTGCTAGAAGCGCGTAACGCTGTCGGGCCATCCCGAACCGGTCGGGCGCAGGACCGTGATCCCGCGCGTATAACGTGCACCAAGCGTGGCCAGACGCTGTGGCAGGATTACTTACCTAAGGCTGTTCTTTCTCTCACAGGAAATACCAACTTCTGGGCCGCCGCATGCGAAGATGGCTCGATGTATGTCTGGACGCCGGCTGGGAGGCGATTGCTCAACGCGCTCGTTGTCGAAGCTCAGCCAGTCATCATCGATTGCAGAGGGTGGTGGCTGCTGTGCATCTCAGCCGTTGGCATGTGCCATGTATGGAACTTGAGGACAGTCTCTTCGCCTCATCCTGCAGTTTCCTTAGCCCCGGTTCTGGACGCGGCTGTCGCGTCGCAAGGCCCTCATCTGACGCAAGCGCCGGGCGTGATCTTTGCAAGACTGAATACACAAGGCCGGATCATTGTGGCAATGTCCAATGGAGACGGATATGCTTACTCGCCTAGCATGTTTGTATGGCAGCGGCTATCAGAGCCTTGGTGGGCGGTTGGTAGTCAGTACTGGAACACAACTGACTCCTCCGTTGGTAATCTCCAGACTTCAGCCTCAGGGCAGGCCAAGCCTCCAGACGAGAACGATATGGTCTCGCCCGAGAACGTCTCTGCAGGCATCATACCCATACTAGAGCGGAACACCACCAACCACACCTTACTCAGAGGCAGAGCCTTCTTCTTGCAGCGCCTCATCAAGGCACTGCTATCAGCTGAGGGCTTCGAGGGCTTCGAGTCCAGCGTGTCAATTGCACACCTTGAGAATCGTGTGGCAGCGGCAATGACCCTGGGTGCCAGGGAAGAGTTCAGAGTTTACCTCTTGATGTACGCGAAGCGACTGGGAGCGGAGAGCTTGAGAGGTAAAATCGAGGAGCTGCTGAGAAATCTGCTGGGCAACATCTTCGAGGACGACGCAGAGCCGACCGCTGGAGCCGAAGACGGACTCGGCAGCCCGAAAGACGAGATATGCGGGTGGAACAGAGAAGATCTGTTGAAGGACGTGGTTCTGATTCTTGGTATGTTATGTCACATCTGCCTTCCGCTTAGCCGGCCGCCCATGTGCCTACGGCTTGATAACCTCGCTAACTTTGTCACAGGCAAGCATCGCGACTTGCAGCGCATCACTGTGCCTTACGCTAGACTAGTCGGTATAATTAGTGGGCAACCGCAGGATGAGGAAATTGGGGAAATGGATATGTAATACCATAGCGTGGCGTTCAGCAGGTGGCGTTATGGTTGGTCCCTGGCATCGGCCGGCACTGGCTTTATGGGCATAGGATACTAGATTTTACTAAGCGTTCCTTTTGTAAACAATTGTGCTTTTATAGAGGGCAGCTGCTGAAGTGAAGCTCCACCGGCTGCTGGCTTTTCAAGCTATGTCCAAGTTACGCTGTGTTTCTTCAACAATTCATAGGGAACTCTCTGCAGGACTTTTTGCCAATTCCGCTCTCCATAGGCTCTTCGCCAACTCCGAACCTCGAATCTCGAGTCCCACGTACACCATCTCAACTTTCTTCCATAGAGAAATCTTCTAGATTTGTTGCAGCAGCAATGCACCAAGCTCTTGATCTCTAATCATTGAGCCCTATCTCGTGCGCTCATCGTTCCCTTAGTGTTTCTCGACCCTTCACCCAGCATCTCAACATGAAGCATTCCGACCTTCATAGCGTAGCCGACGAGATATCTCTGCCAGTATCGCCATCCTCAATCGACTCGTTGCCCCCATCATCCACGCTGTGGACGGCTCCATCCCCAGCGCCTCCACGCTTGGCTATCCCTCGCTTGCCGCCTTTCAAGATGCAACGGGCAGCATCCAAGCGCCAGATCGCCGTTCTCACCATACTGTCTCTCGCTCTTCTCGTATGGTTCATACCCGCGCCGGCAACATGGGCCCAGAAACGCATACCTACGGATCGCCGCCTCACAATCCTCCGCCCCGCCGACCTTCCCACGGACACAGCCGCACCTGATCCCGTACGATGGTTGGAGGAGAATGGGAACAACAGGCATGCCGTGGGCTCTCGGGGGTACTTCTCTTCGGTAGGAGACCGGAGCAGACCACGCGCAGCGTTGATAAGTTTGGTGCGCAACTCGGAGCTCGAGGGCATTGTGCAGAGCATGCGCCAGCTCGAGTATCACTGGAACCACAAGTACAACTACCCATGGATCTTTTTCAATGACGAGCCGTTCAGTGATGAGTTCAAGGTAAAGAGCCATTGTAGCCAGCTGCTGCACGGTCCCGTTACCGGATTGTGGTTTAAGGCTTGGTGTGAGGCTAACGTACCGGTAGCAAGCGACGCAAAACCTCACCTCCGCACGCTGCTACTACGAAGTTGTTCCCAAAGAGCACTGGTCAATGCCCTCCTGGATCGACGAAGGCCGCTTCATGAACAGCCTGGAGTATCTCGGCGCCATTGGCGTCGGCAAAGGCTGGATGATCAGCTATCGCCACATGTGTCGTTGGAACTCTGGTTTCTTCTACCATCAGAATCGGTTGCTCGAGTTCGATTTCTACTGGAGAGTGGAGCCGGACGTGCATTTCTACTGCGACATCGACTACGACGTCTTCCGGTTCATGAGCGACAACAAGATGAAGTATGGGTTTAACATGAACATCCTGGATGATGCACGCTCGTTCCCGTCGCTGTGGTCACGCACGAGGGCATTCATCAATAAGTATCCTGAGCTGCTGCATCCGGAGTCGGACCTGGACTGGCTGCTTGACGCTCAGAACTCAGGTGACTACAACAATTGTCAGTTCTTCTCCAACTTCGAGATTGGTGATCTACGATTCTTCAGGGGCGAGCAGAACGAGAAGTATTTCGACTGGCTCGACAAAAGCGGCGGTTTCTACTATGAACGGTTCGGAGATGCGCCGATCCATACGCTGGCAGTGGCAATGTTCGTACCCAAAAGAGAGATATGGTTCTTCAGAGACATAGGATATCAGCACGACATCAATCGGTAAGCCATTGTTAGCCTGAGCCCCTTGGAGAAACACTGACTCGGAAACTGTCTCATAGCCATTGTCCACCATACTCGTCTGGCAGATGCAGCTGTGATCCGACATCCATTGACGAGAACTTCTACAAGCTCGTACCATTCGAGTCCCCACAGAAGAAGCCGGCCGATACATGCATCAGGCAGTTCCTGGGCGGCGACTGGCTGAACAAACAACCAGGCTGGAGCCAGTCGTCCGAGCGCGCACTGGGCGGCGATGGATATGGCGGGTACGAAGTCACTGGGTTGTAGACTCTTCGGAAAGGCTGTGATCTGTGCTTGAAAGTCTGTCGAAACTTTCTCATGTAGCCTTGGCATTTCGACCCCTAATAAAGCAAAGCACGTAGCCCCGATGTAGCAACGCGAGTGTTTATCAAATCACCGTCTAATCCCCAGATCTGCGAATCTTATTCGCGGACATCGGTGTACTCAGAACCACGTTCTTTAAACAAACTCGAATTGGACGGCGTGCGAGTCGATGCTCCGCCACGCAGTTAGAAATACGGTGCTGTTGATCCCTACTTTCAGCTAGCTAGCTGTAATACAAAGACATCATGCAGGCGACGCCCCACCCTTCCAGTACTTGCTCGGCACAAAGGGCATCTTCGTGACCGTTGCCTTCCTGTTCTTGCCTCTAACGACAACCTCAACCTCAGTGCCAGCCTTATTCAGCCCCTGCTTGATGTATCCCATCGCAATGTTCTTCTTCAGCGTCGGACTCGGGCACCCAGACGTGACTTTCCCTACCTTCTCTCCTTTATTTACAATCTCCGCGCCTTCCCTTGCAGGGGCTCCTTCAACGATCAGCCCTATACGCCTACGACTGACACCGCCCCCTTCCTTCTTCGGCTTGAGCTGCTGCAATATCACTTCGTCGCCGTGGAACCCGCCTTCAGTCCGGCGATCCTTGCCGATGATCCACGCCAGTCCCGCTTCAACAGGCGTGGTGCTATCGTCGAGGTCATGGCCGTAGAGACACATGCCCGCTTCCAGTCTGAGACTGTCGCGCGCTCCGAGGCCCGCCAGGCGGAGCTTGTCCTCGCCCGCAGACTTGAGCAGCAGCTCCGTGATCTGCGTGGTTTGCGGGCCGGGGATCGAGATCTCGAACCCGTCCTCGCCCGTGTACCCGCCGCGGGAGGCGAGAATCTCGGCAGAAGGCTCTCCGGAGGGTAGCCGAAGCTTGAGATACTTGGACTGGCCGAAATACATCTTCTGTAAGTCGATTGCTTGGGGCTCGAAGAGGACGTCCTGCAGGATGGCTGGTGCGAGGGGACCCTGCAGCGCGACGAGGCCTTGGCCTTTCAGGACTTGCCAGTCGACCTTCTCGCCGCCGCTCTGGTGCCAGTCGGTCAGTTGGTCCGTGAGGTAGCGGGTATCTTTCTCGCGACAGCCGGCGTTGGTGACGACGTAAAAGGCTTCAGGGCCAAGGCGAGTAATGATCGTGTCATCGACGATGCCACCGGTTCCTGGGTGGAGGAGCGCGGAAAGCGTGGAGTGATGAGTTTCTAGCGTCGAGACGGACGAGGGCGTGACTCGTGAAAGGAAGCCAGTGCTGCCGGGGCCGGTAAAACGATGTTGGACCCTTTGTCAAGAAATCAGCTTGTTGTATGTAACTGTGAGGGGGGCACATGGAGTCTGCGGCGTGTCGATTGGGGCTTACATATGGCTGACATCGAACAAGCTGGCCTTCTTACGGGTCCAGTTGTGCGAGTCTCCGACGCTCAGGTCGCTGTATTGGACGGGCATGGAGTACCCGCCGAATGGGACGAACTTTGCGCCATGCTGGGCGTGAAGATCGTAGAGAGGCGTCTTCGCTGGTTCTGGGCTCTCTGTCGGCTTCGAGGAGGCATACCGCACAGGCTGGCAAGCTATACGTGGACTGAGTGGTGCTGTGGGCCTCGCGGCGGGGCGCCTTTGCTGCGCAACATGCTGAGACGACAGTGACCTACGCGCTGGCCAAAGCAGCTGCGGGCAGTTTCTGGATATCCGCAGGCAATTGGCGCTGCTGGCGAGTCTGCCAGTGACTCTGTTCAGGGACATGGTGGGGTTGGTGGAGAGTTTGGGGGTGACGAACGAGGCCCGACATCGTCCCGCTTGCGCCGCGAGCTGTGACAGCCTTCAGATAGGCATGTACCAGAAACTACAACGGACAGCGGTGATAGATACACGGCGAGTACAGCACTGTCGCCACGCCCACCATGTCCAAGGGCACCAAATATCTGCTGGTGTCCCTACCAACCTCAATATCGTCCTCCAACGACCGAGACGAAGCCCTCACAGCTCTCCGAGCTGCCGTAACCACCGACTATGGCACCACATCCCCCTTCCCCATACCAGCCTTCAAGATTGGAACCCTCGACGCCCTAGTGCAGCAAGCGGACGACCTGGCGAAGCTCGACACGACATGTGAAGGGGTGGTAAACCAGGTTGCAGACTCGTTGCGGAGCTTACTGGAGGGCGACGAGGATAAGATAGCGCAGCAGAAGACGATCAACGATAGTAACAGCTGCCCGAGCTTGTCGTCTTGCAGCAGCAGTAGCTGACCACTGGGTGCAGAGCCCGTGGACCAGTACCTCCGGTCGTTTTCATGGAACAAGGTCAAATACCGCGTAGACAAGCCAATCGCCGAGCTGATAGACGTCCTGCAAAGGGTACATAGCTTGATCCCCACTCCGCAGCTCTTCCCGCTCATGATTGCATCTTGCAGGAAGTCACCGGCATAGGCAACGACGTCAAGGCCAAGTTCAACCAATACAACTCCGTGAAGACCAACCTGGCCGCCTCGCAGCGCAAACAAACCGGCAACCTCTCCACGCGCTCCCTCGCCTCCATCGTCCAGCCGTCCCTCCTAATCCGCGACTCCGAGTACCTCGAAACCCACCTCATCGCCGTCCCGAACCAGCTCGTGAAGGACTATCTCCGATCCTACGAAACTCTGGCCCCGATGATCGTGCCCCGCTCCTCGACCGAAGTAGCAAAGGACGACGAGTTCACGCTCTACGCCGTCACGACGTTCAAGAAGCACTCGGCGGAATTCATCCACAAGTGTCGGGAGAAGCGGTGGACGCCGAGGGACTACAAGTACAAGGAGGGCGGGAAGGAGGAGGAGCGGGAGGAGGTGGAGAAGCTGGAGAAGGATGAGAGGAAGATATGGGGGGAGGCGTTGAGGCTGGGACGGACGGGATACAGCGAGAGCGCCATGTGCTGGGTCCATGTGCTGGCGCTGAGGGTGTTTGTGGAGACGGTGCTGCGGTATGGGTTGCCGCTCAACTTTGTCTGCGGTGTCGTATCGGTGAGTACCCACCCTAGTCACGGTTTTCCACGTGCTCGTCGTGCCGTCTTGAATGGAAGGCGCGTTGCGGCCGAATGCATAGGCTGACACAACGAATCACAGACGACGCCGAAGTTGGCGAAGAAGGTAAAAGCGAACCTCGATTCGAGGTATGGTTACCTCGGCGGCAATGCCTTCAACCGGGACAGCCAAGGAAGGCCCAAGAAGGACGACTCGGCCATGTCGAGTGAGATACAGGCGGCGGCGCAGATGGGTGGGGAGGAGTATACGGCCTATGTGTATTATGAGTTTGAGATCGCATAGAAGTCATGCGCGGAATTCAGCACCTGCATACTAAACGAAATGTTTCATTTTGATCTGATGTCTTTACCTGGCCAAGCGTCTCAACCGGTCCCTAGAACTGACTCCAGACCATGGCAAAAGATAACGGTGTTTCTAGAATGCTAGGTTATAGTGAAATTTACGGCGTAAGAGTAATGCAATCTACGGTACCTATGATTTGACTGTGGAGAATGTGGTGCATACAAGGAATTATAATTCTTGACACCTGTGGCCTACCTCAAGGGTGTGGTAAGCAGAGCTCGTAAGTTGCTGTATAAGCGGCCGTGCTGCTTCTCGGCTGCAGTGACAGGTCTCCCCAACAGTGGATTCACTTCGAACATGCGATTCCAAGTAAAATACTCATTGTCGTTGACACTCATCACAGCGAAATGGCCAGCATCGGCTTTACCCAAAACCGGCAAGCCGCTCGCATGACGTCATCTCTCACATGCCCCCCATCCAGCACACGAGCAGCGCTGACGACGCTTGATGGCCTGGAAACAAACAAAGCACAACATCCTCCCCTCGCTACAACCTCCTAAACCCCAACACGCTCACGCTAGAACCTACGCCACACTAAGCAGACCCCGCAACATGCCTCTCGTAGTCCCCGGCCTCATGGGCAAGAGCGGCGCCAGCGACGACGGCTCAAAGTGGCAGGAGCAGCTGATGGGGAAGAAGCTGGGGGATGTGTCTGACAATACTGTACGGCACAACGCTCTCTGTTTAGGGAGGTGGTGGAGCTAATGTCGTGGCTGTAGACGTTCGCGAAGAAGGAGCTGCCCAAGGAGACACGGGTGATCAAGCAGGGCGACATGGCGACGATGGACTTCAAGCCGGACAGGTAATGCCATAGATCGTGAGGATGATATATACGGGTATCACTGGCGCTGACTGCGGGACTCAGGTTGAACGTCCACGTTGCGGATGATGGCACGGTCACGCATGTTAAGATGGGATAAGTGGACGGTATTGCTGGGCTTGGAAGGAGCTTTGCTGGTAAGGAAGGTTCATGAGAGCTACGAAGCATGACATCGCAATAGATGCATGGAGGTAATAGACGGAGCAAGCCGGTTGCCTGGCTAGAATATACCCTCAATTTTCGTCCGCGAACGCCTGTCCCAGTGCAGAAGCCGTAGTCTCCATGCAGTGACCGATATCCCTGACCGGCTCCGTAGAGTCCAAAACGCCAATCCCACTGCAGTACATACTAACGCGCATAGCCATTCAGCATCAACGCCGGTGATGCCCTGGTTCCACATACCTCCTGAACTTTAAGTAAGCAGCGCATGGTGCTCAGAACCGCAGTCCTATGCTGAAAGGCGAGCTTGATAGCGCATCGAACAGAAATCGCAGCAATGTATCGCCTCTCCGGCGCCTTCTCTTTTGGCAGGTTTCTGGCGGCAGCTCCGCCGACAAGCGCGATCCAGAGCAGCACGCCAGCCATGTTGCCCCAGCAATCACTGAGGTCAGATCTTTCCAGCGCAGCTTTGAGCTTGCTAACAAGTGGGGTGGTCGAGGCGAGAAGTGGCGCTTTTGAAAACGGTTCCTGTTGAGCTATTGCAGTGGTATAAATGACAGCTGCGAGCCGGCACGATTCGTATTTCCAGTCGCCGAATTCGTCTGTGCCCTGTACTTCCGCTGAAGGCAAACAGGACACCTTGCGACACAGTCTCTGCCGCTCGGCTTCATCTGCCAGCGTTGGTAGAGCCGTTGCACTCCGTGGATAAAGGAGGGAATGGGTGACATCTCTGAGCGTAAGGAGCAGTGTTTGGGTGTGCCGCTTGTTGTATCCTGATCGCTCAAGGGACAGGAACTTGCCGCAAGGATAGTAACCTGGTGACTCGGGCTCGGGAATGCATCCGGATAAAGGAAAAGGTTGGTTCGTGTCCGAGTCGAAGTGAGCAGTGTATATTTGGTGGGGTTGACTTTCACTCAGAATGGCTGATTGAAAGGAGATTCTGCTATAGATCAGTCGAGTAGTCCATGCAGCTTGCACAGTTGAGCAGGAGACTTCGCTGGAGAAACGACCGAACTTACGTGGTCAGGATTGCCGCTAACACTCTACTCACACCCAGCCCATACAATCCACCTCGCTGAGACACCATCTCAAACATACGAGCTGCTAGGAAATTCATCCGGCCCGGATGTCCGCTAATGAGCTCGGCGCAGAGCAGATGCACGACGGACATCAAGTTTTCGTCGCAAGGCGCATAGTGTAAATCGCACCTGTCGTCGTTGATGCGCTCCATGCTTAGCTCTGTTTCCGACCTAATGGCTCCAGTCACTTCGCTCTCTGTCCCATCCCTCCCATTCAGCTCTGCGCCCTGCATGGCTTCCATATGCGCAGATGAAATACTCAGCGTACTGATGAATGCTTGAAAGCTCTTGGTGAGCTCTGGGCTCCAGGAGAGTTCCATGGCTTGGGTCCCAAAAGTCTGGCTGCAATACGTCTTTAACACCTCCACGTTGATACGGGGATTGCCAATTTGATACATGGCCTTGAAGGGTTCACACGCCGATCCGATGGGGTTCTGAAGTAGCGAAATCCAAAAGGCAGACAAATAACCAGAGTTGCCGCGAAGCGGCTTTACGAGCTCCTGAAGGAACGGCTGGTTTGCGAGTTTCTCTGCCTCCGTAAGGTGCTGATGGTAAGCGGTATCTTCACCTCGCTTCCGCTTCGATTGAGGCGCTGGAAGCCGCTGCGATGTATCCGGCGCAACCTGTCTTTCCATATGCTGGCTACCATCGTCCGAGAGTTTCCGCTTCTTCTTCGAAGTAGGCTGAGCTGGGTCATGCTCATGTAAAACGCCAGTAGGGGGTTCTGTTATCGAGTCTTGACTCTGTCTCTTTTTTTCATTATAATCCTTCATTACAACCTGCTTGACAATCTTCTTTACTTTGCGGGTTTTCGCCTCCTTTGGATGATAAATGTTCACGAACGTGTGTTTCTTCTCCGCTGTTGGAAGGGAGGCCGATGCCCTGCGACCATCATCTTGACTGCTCGACGCGACAGAATCTAAGCAGATGTTAGTCACTAGCAACGGCTTAGCTGACTACCGGATTCGGAAACGTTGCTGACCTGGAGACTGCCTTGCGACAGAATAGGTCGATATCGGCGATATCATTCCTTTATCCTTGGAGTACGTCGGAGGAGCTGCCGGCGGAGAGGGCCCGCTCCAATCGCTCATTTGCGCATGCGGATACAGGATAGTGCTCATCGTGCGCTGAGGGAGGATTGAAGGTAGAAAGATGCGGAGGTGGTAGACTAAATGGAACTGCGCGGATGCTCGAGAGGCCCTCGTGGGCCAGACGCAAGAGCATTGCACAATTGTAAGCCTGATGACTGCAGGCGGCCTCTGCTTCAAGGGTTCGATTGAAGGCGGAAAGCAATGCCGATCGCTGCTTACCCGGCCAATTGCTACAAGTCGGTCACTAAGAGGGACTACGCCTGCAGCCAACCGGTAAGTTACATCCCAACAGGCATCGATCGACCAGCAAGGCTGAGAATACCGTTGCCTGCCTCCGGAACCAGGCAAAACGATGCCTGAATGAGGCATGGCTTTAGTGTCGCCATGCGCAGCGTGGAGCTTGACACTGCGGCTCACGTGCATTCTGACCGCTGACCGGTGAGGTGGTGGAGACTGGGTGTGGGAAGATCCTTGCTGCACATCCTTGACCGCCAGGCCGCAGCAACCACGACCGCAGCATCGAGGCCGCAGCAACCCCGCTGGTGAGTAAGGTAGATCCGCTCGTGCAGTATGTATCATCTCAGTGCCGTCGAGACAGAACGGGATGGAGCGGCTAGTGTACAGACTGAGTACCTAGCGGCATGACTTGTGGACGTCGGACCCGCAGTCTTGCTGCGCTTAAGCTTTCCACAGCCACAACCCAGCAACGGTTGTGTCCCCTATTGCACGACAGAACCAAAGTAATCACCAGCGCCCCGGTTCGCCCTTCCGTTCGACCCTCTGCTTGCGGGATCGCGGCTGCTGCTTGGACTGCTTAAGCCATTTGGAGACGGGCTGCCAGCAGTGTCAACTCCGAGACCCACGCCGTTGCGCTGATAGTGAGAGAAACCCATGTCTGCAGCGGCATCTTGCATGCGCGATCTGTCACCGCCACGCTCGTCGGCTGGCGACTTCTGCTCAACCAGATTCAACGCCTCTCTGAGCGTGTCGCCAGACTCGTCGAGCGCCATCAAGAAGCGCGCGAGCTCCTTACACAGATCCCAGTCCTGCTCTGCTCTGGCGCGTCGCAGTAACCGTATAAGCTGGTGCGAGCTCGAGCTGAGCTCTTCAAGAGTGTGAAGCACCAAGACGTAGCCACCCGCCGTCTTCAGCAACCCTTTCTGCAGCGCTTCTTCAAACAGATCCTGTGCCGGCGGCAAGTGCGCGAACAAAGTGCGCCAAGAGCGAACTTCGGTTTTGCGCGTGCACTGCACGATGATGTCCAGGTACTGTGGAAAGGACGAAAGGAAAGAGAGGACGCTGGGCAACAGCGCTTGCTCCGGAGCTGGAGACGTGTCCACCTCTTCGTCAAGAACGTTGTGCAGCATGACCTCCAAAGCGTGAGGGAAGTAATCCAACTGCTGATAATGATGCGCTAAATGTAGCGCCGCGGGTGAGTCAAAGCGCGAGAGATGGTACTGCAACAATGCCGGAAGGAAGAGGTGAGTCCTCGTCGTAAACCTGAAATGTCCAAAGCTGATGTCCCGCCTCAAGATAAGGTCTGATTCAATGCCGAAAAGGATGCCCTTGTCCAGTAAGGCGGATAGTGGATAGAAATCTATAGGTATCTTCACAGTAGGCAGCAGTTCCCTTCCCAGCTCTGCAGAGACCGAAGCCAAGGTCTCTTGGACATCGATCCAGACCTGCATGTGGTTGCCATCGAAAAACCACAGCGAATCCTTGAGTCCATGGCCATGGTATCCGCTCACCAGGGCATCCGATGAAGGAGTCGGCGGCCATGAATTATGTTGGTGTTGAAATTCAAGCTGCGGCTGGTCCCGCATCAGGGCGTAGTATTCAACGTTGTGGGCCAAGATGCGCATCTCGTACTTGAGCACCCGGTCCTCGGTCATAGCAGGACTAAGTAGAACCAGTTTGCCGTCCACAAGGAAGAGTATAGTTGCAACAGCCACATCCTGTGAAGGGTCGCCATTGACTGTGTTTGTTAGCTTGTCAGCCATTCATTTCGATGGTCCTACTTACTGAGATGACTGTCCGGCAAGATCCAACTCAAGGCTCGTACGCGGAGCGGCGCCCTAATGATCCCGTGAAGTGCAATCTGCCCTACCTGCACCAGCTTGACCGAGCCATGGACAGCGCTTATGACATAGTGATATAAAACGTTCTCGTACGTGTACACCAAGAGTGAGTCGTCTCCAGAGGTTGATATCAGCACGATAGGAGCCGGTAAACTCTCCGCATGCATCATCTGTCCGCTGTCAAGAGCCATCTCCCGAGAGTACAGCCGTAGCTGCAAGTTCCGTCAGTGGGGCCTTCGCATAACCATTAATCCGCTTACCTCATGTGAAGTGCTTGTCTCAACAGCTGCGATTAAGACATGTTGGTGCCAGCACATTCCACCCCTGACAGTAAACTCATTCTCCAAAAGTGAGTCATCAAACGCCTTCCATCTGCCGCTGTTGATGCTATAGTGGGCTAAGCCATGTCGACCGGCGACCGCCACGTACTTGCCGTCGCTTGATATTACAGCGCTTCTGATGGGCCACTGATCAACCAGATAGCTGGCAGGGATTTGAACGTGGTGCCATAGTGAAGCTTCTGCGGAGATGGTAGTTAGATCTGGCACATCGTACCCTCGGTATACTAGGAAACCGGTGTTGGTCTGGAGCAAGGAGCGAGAAACATTCGCAGGAGAGAAACAGCCCGCGACAGCACTGCGAGCCATTTCCAGAGACCAGATGCGATTGTCGCATCGGCCAAGAAGAAGGATCTCCGAGCCGCCTCCAATCCAAAAGCCATCTCGGACTCCTAGGAGCCAACCTTCGTCATTCGCTTCCGAGATAGAGCGGTCCGCTGAAAAGCTACTTGCGCCAGGTTTGCCAAATACGCTCCACGTCATCCATCCTTTCTCGTACCCTGCGAAGAGACAATATCCATCCGGAGAGTAACTTAAAAACGTCAATTTGCCAGTCGATGAACTCGTGCTGCTAGGCCGGAGTTTGTGAGACAGCGGTATATTCCCCACATAGTCGCGAACTGTATAAACATACACGTCGCCGTCGGCGCATCCTATGGCAAGCATTGAAAAGCGCGCATTGACAGCAGCTACGGCGCCAAAATCATTCCCCGACTCTGGAGTGTGGAAACAATAGCCCCGAAAGAGGCTTTTTTGAGAAGCATCAGTCAAGTCCGGTGTGAGTCGCTGCACAGCATAAGCTTTGCCGTCACTCGTGACCCATGTAGACAGGTTCATCGGTCGATCGTGGATCATGTCGATAATGGTTGTTTTGGCGCTAAGCCACGACATGCGACTGAGCAGCTCCGTACTCGTCTGAGTTCCCGCACTGTCCGGCGTCCAGCGAATGCACTGTATAGCCGGCGGCCTTTCAGTCGCAATAACCAGCTCTTCGTCCAGGGCTAGCGCTCTGGCAATTCCAGCGTCCAACCGGATTGCCATTCTGAAACGGACGCTGACCTCACGGATCCCGTTTCCTTCTCCAGGACCGACATACGCATCTACGCCGGCGTGCGCCATGTAGCCTCCAACACTCCGCCGTCGGGCATGGGACACGGCATTGTCGGTGAACTGTGCCTTGTATACACGAGCGTGAGGATCTGAAGCGAGCGTATAGGTAATGATGTAACCCCTGGTGGTCTGGATGTTGAAGAACACGGAGTTGGGGTGGACATGAAGGGCGACGTTCAAGCCGTAGGCTTGAAGGGACTGCTTAGACCGCAGTACGCACGCTAGGACTGCCGCCGGCTGTGACACAAGTCAGAAACGTCCAAGCACGTGTTGTAGGCATCGTGAGTTTACCTTGGTTTGCCAGATTGTGAGGGTGGAACGGGTGATGGTCCCAAACGTCTGCCCACTGCGTGTGACACACAGCCCGATAATCTCTCCAGCGATGCCCTCTTCATCTGAATATGCTTTTTGCGGATTGTCTTCGCCGTTTATAGGTGATTTGACCTCGCTTTGGAGTGGACCAGGCACTTGCTTCACCGTGCTACTATTAGCAAGAGGCTCCGTCTCTTTCCCTTCTTCGGTGTCTTCCTCGCTATAAGCTCCATTGGGTTTACTCGTTGCAGCATGTTGGATGCCGTCGTTGGAGTCTGTAAATTTCTCCTGGGGCAGCTGGTGCTTGCTCGCGGCATAGACTCGAGGTGCCCCAATCGGCCAGTACATGGCGCTTTAAACCGACCGATGCCTGCGTTTGTAGAGCGCCATCACCAGGACCCGCGCTTCGGAACTCGCAAGCTTGATTCAAAGCGCCAAGGGGTTGCTTAAGAATTGGCGGACGTTTAGAGGAAGTGCACCTGCGGGAGACACAGATAGTGATCGCCAAGGGTCTATTCTGCGAACTGCCAGGCAAAAAGGAACTCTCGAGGGAGACCACTGATATATCAGGATAACATTGCTCAAGATGCCAGCACAACCAGGTCAACAACCAGCCAATTTTACTCCCGTTGTGAAGGTCGTTTTGGCGCAGCTACATACAGACCTGTAGCTGTGTGCCTTGTGGCCTGGCGGCGAAACCGAGGTCGTCATCCAGGGCTTGAAACGACTCATGACTCTCTCCAGCTCTGGTCCAAGCAACGACAAACAACAAGCTTGACCGCTCATGAACGCCTTTACGAATCTCCTTTCTGTTTCAGACATTACGACTGCATATTGATATCTACAAATACCCCTTAATGCCTCTGTAGCTAGCACAACACGCGACATGCCTCCCACTAACGGCGGCATCGACAAGCTCGACTACCATCCCGGCGGCAGACCGCTGCTGCAGGTAGACGACAGCGCGTCGGAGACTGGGCGGCCGAGCCACGATACAAGCTATGCCGGCTCCTTCTTCGAGAACGTCGCAGAGGGTATCGTCGAGCGGGACAGAAGGAAGATGCGCAGGCAGATCATCAGATACACGAGCTTCGCCTGGGCCATAGTGAACTGGTAAACGACACCTTGCCAGGCCAACCTTTTCCAAGTGTACCTGCTAAAACATATCCACAGCCTATGCGGAGGCTCCATCACCGCATACTCCCTCTACGGCCACCTTTTTCAGTCCCGCCTGCGCTACACCCAGTTCCAGGTGAACATCGCGTCCATCACGGCCGAGTTGGCGCTATACCTCCCGGTACCGGTTTTCGGATATCTCTGCGATCGCTACGGGCCCGGCATACCGTGTTTTATGTCTGGGTGTTTGTTCGGGTTTGGGTACCTGCTGGCAGCCTTCACTTACCGTAGCGGCCCGGAACCATCAGCAGGAGGCGACGGCTGGCCTTTCGGAGTAATGGTGCTGGCATTCGTTGGTATTGGGATGGGCACAAGCAGCATCTACTTGTCTGCTGTCACGACATGCGCGAAGAACTTTGGTCGTGGGAAGCACAAGGGTGTTGCGCTGGCCCTACCCATCGCCTCCTTTGGATTGAGTGGGATGTGGCAGAGTCAGGTTGGGAGTAGGCTCCTGTACGAGCGGCGGCCTGACGGCTCAAAAGGCGATGTCGATGTTTTTCGGTTCTTCTTGTTCCTTGGGTGTCTCCTACTTAGCGTTGGAGTTATCGGAGGATTCGTTTTGAAGATCGTGGATGAGGAAGAGATGATCGATGAAGCTGTGGAAGAGCTAGAGCAGAGTGGGCTCCTCCAAGAGAGCGAGTTCTTCCATCGCGCAGCGAACATGCATGGCTACGGCACGATGCCCCGGCAAGATCTCTCAGACTCGACGTACGACTTCCTGAACGCCGAAGCCGAAGACCTGAAAGCGCGCGCGCAGGAGGAGCAACGCAAGAAGAACTGGCTCCTCAATGAGGAGACCCGACGCTTCCTCAGCGACAAGACCATGTGGTGGCTAGCCGCCGGTTTCTTCCTCGTCACCGGCCCCGGCGAAGCCTTCATCAACAACCTAGGCACCATAATAGGGACTCTCTACCCGCCCACCTCCTCGACCTCCGAGATCCCCACCTCAGCCGCGACCCACGTCTCCATCGTCGCCATCACCTCAACCCTCGCCCGCCTCCTCACCGGCACAATCTCCGACCTCGTCGCCCCCTCCTTCGCCGCGCACCAGCACCGCCGTGGCCCCAACTCCCTCGCCAACTCCATCGACTCCCTGACCCCACAAACCACCCAATCAACCGGCTTCTCCATCTCCCGCCTCACCTTCCTCCTAGCATTCTCCCTCCTCCTCAGCATCGGCCAGATCGTCCTCGCATCCGGCCTCGTGCAGAACCACGGCGACCGCTTTTGGCTTGTCTCCGCGTGCGTGGGCGCGGGGTATGGTGCTGCGTTTTCGCTCGTGCCGATCATCTTGTCGGTTGTGTGGGGAGTTGAGAATTTCGGGACTAATTGGGGCATTGTTGCCATGGTGCCGGCGGCGGGGGCGGCGCTGTGGGGGATTGTGTATTCGGCTGTCTATGAGAGCGGCGCGGGGGAGGGCGGGCCAGAGGGCCAAGATGTACTGTGTCATGGGGTGCAGTGCTATCAGAGCACTTTCTGGGCGATGGCTATCAGTGTTTGGGTCGCTTGTGGGCTTTGGCTGTGGGCTTGGAAGGGGCCAGGAGGTTGGGCGAGGAGAGGGATTGCCGTATAAGGGTGGGAGCTAGCGAAAGGGGTTTGCGTGATTGCATAGCGTTCGGTCAGGAGTACGGTTTGGGGTGCTTGTACCCGGTATCAATTAATACTTCCAACCACCGCTTCCTCAACCATTTCGATATTGCCTGAACCCGTAAAGTAGAGGAGTGTGTACCCGTGCGTTGAATACCTCATAAACTCACTGCGGGGCATGGTGGGGCGGCTAAGCAAGGAGCTCTTCGCTGGAAGGAACAACTTTGCTCATTGTTTGTTGTCATCTATACGGAACCCCCGTACCGCATAGCTGCGTAGAAATTGAATAAGGCAGGTTCAACGTAAAATGGATCCAGACACGCTGAAGCACTACCTGGCGGACAACCCCCCACTCGTCGTCCCGCTCAAGATCAAACCGCACTTCGAGGCCCTAAGCGCCGAAGAGAAGCTCTACGCGCACTACATCTCCGTGTCAGTATGCAAATATGACACCGCATGGGCGTAGCGGCAGTTGACATTAATGCAGTGCATGCTTCGCCGGCACGCGCATCGTGCTGCGCCAGGTCTCGCCGGAGTCGGAACACATCTACGACTTCATAATTGCTTTGCACAAGCACTGCGATGGGGACTGGAAGAAGCTGCAAGAAGAGGCGGGCATGGGGGATGAGGAGTTAAGACACTTCCTTAGGTATGCGGCGCAGTTCCTGGGGAACGCGGGGAACTACAAGAGCTTTGGGGACACGAAGTTTGTGCCGCGCTTTGAGGAGGGGACGTTGAAGGCGTTGGCAGATGTGTCCGATGAGACAAGAAACCTCTATGAGAAGGTCAAGAAGGGGATCTTTGCCGCGGAGACAGAGGCGAAGATGCTGTTGGGGTATCCGGATGCTGGACATCTGTCTACATATTACCCTGACTCGCCGGACATCACGAAGGGGGAGATTGAGGAGGTTAGCAAATTCCTGATGGATAAGGGGTTGCTCCCAGAGAACACACGGCTCAAGAAGACGGCAGGGGGGTTTGAGGTGTTGATCGCTTCGGCCTCCAAGGATCCGAGGAAAGAGGAGAGGGATATTCCGGAGACTGAGTGGGATCTTGAAGGCGAGCTCCAGGGCAAGAAGCTCAAGCTCGTCTTCGGCGACCACGCTTTCGAGATGGGCAAGATCGCGGACGCACTGGAAGAGGCGGGCAAGCACGCTGCCAACGAGACGCAGAAGAGCATGATGCAGGAATATGTCAAGTCCTTCCGGACCGGTTCGCTGGAAGCTTACAAGCAGAGCCAACGCTACTGGATCAGGGACAAGGGCCCGATGGTAGAGTCAGACATCGGATTCGTGGAGACATACCGCGATCCACATGGCATCCGCGGCGAGTGGGAAGGGTTCGCGGCCATGGTCAACAAAGAGCGTACCAAGGCGTTCGGGAAGTTGGTTGAGGCTGCACCAGAGTTGATTCCGAGACTGCCGTGGAGCAAAGACTTTGAGAAGGACAAGTTTCTCAGTCCGGACTTCACGTCTCTGGAGGTGCTGACTTTCGCCGGCAGTGGGTAAGTCGAGTCCATGGCAAGCAACCAGTTCATAAGCTTACAACCGCAACAGTATTCCCGCAGGAATAAATATACCTAACTATGACGACATCAGACAGACGGAAGGGTTCAAAAACGTCTCCCTTGGAAACGTTCTCAGCGCTAAGGCGCCGAATGAGCCCATCCCATTCATCAAAGAGAGTGACTTAGAGCTGTACTCCAAGTATCGAGACGTAGCATTCGAGGTACAAGTAGGCCTGCACGAACTCCTCGGCCACGGTTGCGGCAAGCTGCTTCAGGAGACAGAGCCGGGAAAGTACAATTTCGACATCAAGAACCCCCCATTTAACCCAGTTACCGGCAAGCCCGTCGATAGCTGGTATGCACCAGGCCAGACATGGGGCAGCGTGTTTGGCAGCATTGCGGCAAGTTACGAAGAATGCCGCGCCGAATGCGTGGCCATGGCTCTCAGCTGCGACTTCGAAATTCTGAAAATCTTTGGCCTAGGTGACGGCACTGTCGACATGGACGGCGAAGCCGGAGACGTGTTGTATGCCGCCTACCTCAGCATGGCCCGTGCCGGAGTTGTGGCTCTAGAGTACTGGGACCCGAAGAGCAGAAAATGGGGTCAGGCGCATATGCAGGCTCGCTTCTCCATTATGCGGACCTTCCTGAACGCCGGCGTTGAGTTTTGCGAGCTGCAGTGGACGAAGGATGACCTCTCGGATCTTACCATCTTCCTTGACAGGTCGAAGATCATCAGTCATGGCAGGCCGGCGGTGGAGGACTATCTACGGCAGCTTCATATCTACAAGTCCACAGCGGATGTCAAGAGAGCAAGGAGACTCTACGAGGAAATCACAACAGTAGAGCCCCATTATGAGAACAGAGTCAGGCCGGCAGTGTTGGCTGCGAAGACGCCGAGGAAAGTGTTTGTGCAGGCGAACACGTTTATGGAGGGGGATCAGGTCGTGCTCAAGGAGTATGAGTCTACCCTAGAGGGCATGATTAGGAGCTATGCCGAGAGGGAATATATCTAAGCTGCATTACTTAGTGGAGTGAGTCCGTTAAGACGGGTTATTTGAGTCCAAGCATTGCACGGCGGCGTGGGCATCTAGACATCTACCGCGATCTTGAATCTAAGTGCCAGCCGAAGATTCCGTTGCCGCATCTTCGCTCCGGCTCGTTTGATAACGGACACACGATCGAGCTGGCCTTATAGCCTTATCATCGTAGAGTAGCTAGAAAAATTCCATATGATAGAAAGTAAAAGGTGTTTAGCAGTCTAGCTCTTTATTACATCGACCATCTTAGGCATCATTTAGCCATAGACTGCACTGAGGGCTATTGATCTCCAGGGCTACGAGTAGCTTTCAATACGGGAATCGACTTTTCGGGTGGCCCTTGATATATCGCGTGTAGGAATACTCTCGAGTTCACTACGCAAACACGTCGGTAGCATACCGATCGTTCCGTATCTTCTCAAACCACTCCTTCGCCTCCTCCTCATTCTTCTCTTTACCCAGCTCTGCCGCCCTCTCCATCATGATCTTGATACTTGTCTCCTTGACCGCTTCGCCAACCTCTCTACTACCGCACACGAAGCACTTCGCACCCTTCTCCCACATCTCAATCGCATCCTTCCGTTCTGCCCAAAGCCTGTCCTGGACGTATCTGCAGCCATCGCTCGCTTCCGGCTTCCGACTGTACGCGCGCCTGACCTCAACCGCACCCATCTTCTCCCACTTCGCGAACTCGGCAGCGTATAGATCATCTACTTCCGGATCACGGCAGCCGAAGAACAGCAGCGCGGGCGCAAGATCCCTACCCGCAGCTATCTGCGCTGCACGCTCCTGGATGAAGCCCCTGAAGGGTGCAAGGCCAGTGCCAGCTGCGATGCAGATGATCGGTACTTTCTCAGGGTCTGACGGAAGGTGGAAGGCCTGATGTGATTGGCGGACAGATACGTGGAGTCTGTCGCCCGCGGTAAGGCCGGAGAGGTAGTTCGATGCTACGCCGACGTAGCGGCCATGGCCACTTAGAGAGGGCTGATCGAGCACTGCGTAAGTCAAGGTAACGCGGTGCGGGTTCCAGAGGGGCGAGGAAGAGATGGAGTATTGGCGGACGCGCATGGGTGGGAGGAGTTGCAGAAATGGGCCGAGAGGTAGGGAAACGGACGGAAATCTTTCGAGGAGATCAAGGATGGACACACGCTTGTTGCTGATCTCCTCAGTGAAGGCCGAGTCAGAAAGACGTGTAAGCTCAATCTTGGTTGCTTCGTCCTTCGTAGCCTCTGCTAATGCCAGGACGTTGCGTTTGGTAGCTGGCTGAGCGAGCTCGACGTACGCGCCGAAGAGGTCAGCAGTTGAGATAGGGACACCCGTAGGCAGGGCCGTAGGTCCAGCGGATGAGAGCGTAAGTACGCTGTCCCAGGCAAGACCAAAGTATCGCATAGCTCTTTGCACATTGTCCTTGGGGTTGATCGGCAATATCGCTAGGTAATCGCCAGTCGAATAGGTCATGTCCGACGGTAAACTGATCTCTATGTGCTTTTTTTGCGGCGCGTCATCTGCCGTCAAGAGCTTCTCATTAATCACACGCGCTTCTTTGACGTCTTGACGCAGCGTGGATGACCGGGGGCTAGATATTTCGACTTTGAGGCCGGATTCGAAAGCTGCTTCACCCACCTCGGAGGCTCCGTATTGCTTGACCATTGCTGGCCAGAAGACCTGATCCTCCCAGTTCTCGAAGTCGGTGAACATATCGCCTGCTGCGGCATCGGCCTTTCCCATCGGAGCGATTCGCTTTCCTCCACGTTGCTCCAGTAGGTCGTCCACCAGCTGGGGTATCTTGTGGAATGTGTTGGCCCAGTCATGATGACCACAGGCGAACACCGAGAACGCTACATTCTCCGCCTCGGAGCCCTTAAGGCTTTGCAGCCAAGTGACGAAGTGCGCCGCGTTATCAGGCGGCTGCCCTTCATAGGACGCTGTGATGATTACGACTGGTTGATCTGTCGGAAGTGCCTGGTTAGAAGAGTCCAGGCTATCGACCCTGGTTGCTTGAAAACCGTGCGCTGGAGCATCGCTCGCCAGTCTCTGAGCCAGAGCTTCGCAAGTCCCCGTATTTGAACCATACAGAACGACCATCTTCTTTCCTCCGGCAGCTTGGGTAATGGGCTTATTGGTTACTTTCGAGGTTTCTCCAAATGCGGCTGACTTGTTGGTACTGATGGTTCTTGAGGACAGTCCTCGCTCAAGCGTAGTTGGTGTGATATTATTCCGAAGCATAGCCCGCATCCGGAAGCCCTTAGGCTTGATGGTCAGGGTCTGCTTGAACTGCAGCTGATACGAAGGGTCTTCTGCCACAAAGTTGAAGTTTTGCAGCAACATCGCCACAACCAAGAGAGCTTCCTGCCATGCAAACGGTCTGCCGATGCAAGCTCGTGAGCCATTCCCGAAAGGTTTCCAGCAGTTCGGGTACTCCTTATTCCGCCTGTCGAACTCTTCGTCAAGCATCCGCTCCGGCTTCCACTCGTCCGCATCCTCACCATAAGCAACGGGATCGCGGTGGACTTTAGTGAGCAGCGCAATGACTGGCTCGCCCTTCTCCACCTGATACTTGCCGCCGATGATCTCAGGCTTATGCGCTTGTATGGCGAAGGCCGGCGCAGTAGGACATAGGCGCAGGGTCTCCCTTAGGATGGCCGTGATGTACGGAATCTTGGACATATGATCAACGGTAATAGGCCCATTTCCGATGACCCGATCGACCTCCTCTTGAGCTTTCTGATAGGCCAAGGGGTTCTTCAGCAGGTAGTAGAAAACGAACGATAGAAGTCCCGAGGTAGTCTCGTGACCGGCGATCAAGAAAGTGATCAAATTATCTATGATGTTTTCGTCACTCAGATGTTCCCCCGTCTTTGGATCTGTACCCTTGAGCATAGCGTTAAGTAGGTCCTTTCGTTCGGTTGGATGCTGTTTTCGAGTCTGCACAAGCTCGTCGGCCGTCTCGCGCAATAGCTCAATGTCGGCTTCGTACTTGTAGTTTGCTTGGCGGTAGAACACCTGGGCCAGTGCTGGACGTCTCGATCGGTTGCCGGATTCAGTCAAGAAGTCTCCCATAGCCTGGATGAATGGGTGCCTGGCTATCGTCAGAATGCACCGATATGGAATGTTTCGACCGCAGTTTACTAGAGCTTACATCTGCTCCCGGTAGTAGGAGTTGAAACGATAGTCCATAGCGCACAGCGCGATTGTATCCAGCGTCAGGCGCGTGAAGTCATCCGTGACAGGTATGCTGTAGGAAGAGCCGTGTCTCGCCCACTTCATGACCAGCTGTCCAGCGATATCATGCATCTCATCAAACATGCCTCTGATGGATAGGGGCCCGAAGGCTGGGATGAGGATCCTGTGGGCGATTCCCCAGTTCTTCTCTTCCGGCCCGTATGCCGTGAACAGGCCATCATGCGTGCCGTTTCGAACTTCTTCCAGTGCTGCTGCGACGATCTTGCTGAATCTGCTTTCGTCTGAGACCTCGTTCATCAACGCCTGTGATCCAATAACTACCCGACTCTTTCCCGTTATGGTCATCCGGTATATTGGACCTGTATGGTACAGTTAGGACCCTACAGACTTTGCCCGCATGATCTTCGCGCAAAAGTCACGTATCTTGCATCTCCGTTGCTATAAGTATAGAGTATAGCGCCTACCATAGATATCGGACAAATGATTCAGTGAGCCAAGTGGAAACTCCGGATCAATATCAGCGACATTACCCAAAAATGGCAAGCCCGGGGGACAAGGTATTGGAACTGTATCAGGCATGTTGGATATGGAATGAAGAAAACGGGGGAGGAATATAAATCAGGTGAAGATATTAGATGAACGCCTGGATGAACAGCGGATGCGAAGCTAGGGATCAGTCGTCTTATTGGAAAAGGAGGCGGAACGACAATTGCGCCGTAAATCCAACAGAAAACATCTAGTACGACAGATCTCGTACGAATGACGTCTCGGCGAAGAAAACAATCTCACTGAACAGGAAACTCGTCCGTAGAAAGGGAAACCCATGCCGAGGTATCCGTGACTGCGGGTGAGCTCCAGCTCCATTGTTTTCAGCCTTGCGAGCTGAGTTTCCCGTGTGGATGCTTGATCGAAGATAGAGTTTTCTTGGCGTGGGATCTGGAAACTGCCTCGGCACAGAGCGCACACTAGAGACAAGATGGGCAATGCCTTAACTTATCCAATTGTTGGGAGAATGCGAACGTACTACTCGATTACACTGCTTCGAGCGCAATTAGTCTTATTATTGCAAACTCTCCCTAAGAGGTACAAGCATATCAAACTTCGAGTCAGATGTTGGTCTAACCGACGTACGAGTAGTACTCAGCTCGCGAATCCGGTCTATGAACTGAACGCTCTGCCCTGTGCCTGATGGCAAAATTCACTCTAGATGTAATTACATGAGTCATGCTAGATGTAACCGACATGCTCTTGCGCTTCTCCTAGCCCAAAGTCAACCCTCTGATGGTCTCACCGATCTTGAAACCCGCACCAAGTTCTGTGTCATAGCCCCTGTCCCTGATAGCTATGTCCATACAGCGGGCAAAAGCCAGAGATCGAGCGTCAGCCATGAAGCGTGTAGCCAGCCCCAAACCCGTCCAAAGACGTTACTGGAATGGACTTTGCAGACATGTCCTCCATAGGGCAAGAGAACGACTACGGGCATCCAGCCGGATCTCCTCTCGCTCCTTCTAGATGGCGCGAGTGCAGATGCGGACGAGAAATAATCCATCGCCGGGTCATCGCCGGCCGTTATGCTGCAGACGAGATATTTGTACCATGGAGCTGTAGGATGAAACATCCTATGATGAAACATCCTTACATCCAGAGGCTGTGGTGTTTCCAACTTTGACCAGAAGGCCGTTTAGGTAAGAGGATTGCCACTGGCGCGCTGAGTTCGCTTCAGAGAACCTGTGATTCGAGATCGAGCCTCCTCTTCGCGATCGCGTATCCATTGGCGTCCATGGGGAGGATCCTAAGCCGAGCACCTGAAGCTTCCTTAAGATCCATCGCTTGTGGCGCTTACAATCAACGAAACCACCAGTTGACCTGTGCAATGTGAATGTTCGTCAGTAAAACGATTCCGTGACTGCTCCACCAGAGGCGAATCTCACCGAACCAGTAACCCCCTCCCCAACGCCCTTGATACTATGCCACCATCCTAGTGGAATGAACAGCCCATCCCCTCTGTTCAGCCGTGCCTCCCAGCCCTTCTCTTGCCCCTCTCCCCACACCTCCTCCTCAAGTGCCCTCGCCTCCTCACCCACCATCATCTCCGCCCCTCGAACACTCGCCCTGCCATCTCCATGCAACATCCTAACCCTCTCATATATGCCCCTTCCCAGCTCCGGCTCAAACAACCTCACAACTTTCTCCCCCGCCATCTGCACGAACAGATTTGGATTCGGGTCTTTGTGCAGCGGCGTGCAGGTAGGTGGGACTCCGATCCAGACATTCGCATCGTAGAGGTCTCCCCTGCCTGCCTTTTCCACGATCTTCGGGGTCGGCAAGTCAGCGGCAAGGCGCTTCGGAAGGTCGGAGATGCTAGCTTGCGCGAGGTAGAGCCGCGCCTCGGGGTCGATTTGGAGATGCGTGAGACGGCGGGATGTCCAGCCGAGGAAGAGGCTCAGGGGCGCGTGGAAGCGGTGGAATGTTTCTGAGGGCTCCTTTTGGGCCGCGTCATTGTTTTCGAGCTGCGGAGGCGACGTAGGTGGAGTTGGGGTGGTGAGCTCAAGCGGGACTAGAGTGTCACCGTATTCGGAGAGATACTCTTTGTTCAGCTGCCAGATGCTTTTGTCTTTCTGCACGGCGCTTCGAGGCTTGAACCATTTCTGCACCGCTGGGAGGCTGCCGGAGAAGTGCTGGCGAGGGAATAGGACGGGGCGGCCGGGGTTGAAATACTGGGTGCGGAACGTCTCGATGTCTGCAGATGGGAGTGTCGACACAGGATCGAAGCGGTTGGCTGTGGAGTAAAATCGAGCACTCTTGAGGGCAACGAATGCTCTGCGCTGTATGGGCATCTGGTAGTTTGCAAGTGACTGGGGAGAAGTGGGAAGCTTAAGGAGTCCATGTTCATTGGTAGTACTCTCTCGACGCCAGCTTCAGAAATCGCTTAGGAACCGTCAAAGCAAAAGGGAAGAGGTTCATCCTCCGGAAAAAATGCAAAAACATACAGCAGTAGGTATTCACTAGTGGTCACCCACCTAATTACTAATCTACCGATTCGAAGCTTAATTACAGGAGAGCGAACGGGATCCGATGTTTTCCTTGATCTATGGCCGTATGTGACGGTCACAAGCACGATTTTAATACTATTACACGGCTTGTTTGCCGCATTCTGGATGTATACTGTAACCTGTTCGTTTCTTGGATATATGTTATCTTCTTTGCAAGAAAGAGCCCCCATATCAGCAGGCAGCCTCGAACTCACAGATAGCAGGGTCATATCCAGATAGCTCGGGAATTGACCATCACATCTCACGTCTATACCGTTGAACTTAGGTTGGTAAGAAAGGCTCGTACGTTTCTCACATCTTGCGGAATTAACACTGCAGCGACCAATGAACTTAACAACAGCCGACGCTCTCCATTCTTCAATTCTGTCCTTGAACAGATTGTCATCAAGGTCAGCCTTGCGCGTCTACTGCTTCTGATGCGTGCTGCTGCGGTCATGTCTTGAGGACTGGGTTATGAAAAGCTCATTGAGCAGGTGAAAGATCTATCCTCAGTTGCAATCCTATAGAGATATAGTAGAGCCAAGACCCAGACAGCACCTGACGCCAGAGAATCGTATGCAGCTCACTTTCCCCCAATTTAGCATCCATCAGTCATATTCCATGCATCAGCTTCCCTCATCGTACCGAAACACCCCAGGTTTGCGAAAAGTAGTTATATGTCAAACTCCCCAGACACCTTCCAACAGTCTCTGCCTTCCCCTGCAGTCTCACTCTCACGCCGCAGCACCCACACCGGCACCGACGCCCTGCCCCCCCGCCGCCGGCACATCCCTCACAGGTCCCGGCCCCTGAATCCCCGCAACCTGCTGCACCTGCTGCGTAGCCACCACATCCCTCTGACTCGGCAACAAGCCCTTCCCGACCCACAACTCGACGAGCGGCATCATCGGCTCCATCTCCTTATCGCCGAGCAACCCGTACAGCTTCCCGACATTTACGAAGTGCACAAAGCAGGTGTTGAGCTCCTTGTACGCGTTCACGTGCCAGAAGGGATCGAGCCAGTGGCCGTGGTAGAGATGCGCGTAGCAGCGCATCATCTGGCGATATATGGACTTGAGGTCCGACTCGAAGGTCTCGGGGAAGCCCGAGGATTTGCCGAGCCAGGTCCTCCCGGCCAGTTTTTCGAGGGGCTGGGTCAGCGTCGTGGGACCCATTGGGATGGGCGTCATGGAGGTCGGGGTTGACATGCCGCTGTTGCCACTGCCGGATGGGTAGGCTGAGGGCGTGGTGTAGGACGTGTACGTGGGGAAGAGGGTCGGGTCGGTGATCTTACCAAGGATCCACTTTTGCACGAGGTTGATGTACTGGTACGCGGGGATCTTGATCGGCTTCTTGTTGTTGTCCAGCCAGGTGTAGGTGTGGCCCGAGGCGGACATGGTGGGGCAGGTGTCGGGGTTGCAGATTGGAAGGCCGGTGCGGTCGTCGAGGGTCTTGATTATGCTGAGCATGCCGTCTAGGAGGCGGTATTGTTCGACGACTGTGAGGGGTGTGAGTGTGGGCGGCTGGGGAGGGGAAGTGGAGGGGGGAAGAGGAGACCTTGGTGCGCGAGCCATTCGCCTTCTTCAACATGGACAGGCTTGGCGGCAAGAGTCATGAAGTTGCCCTTGACGATGAGGCCGGCGTACTCATCACGGAAGAAGAAGGGCGGCTTGCGGTTGACAGGCGCTTGGTCGGGCGCGGCGTTCTCGACGGACGTCGCCGCTGAGAGGGCGGGCGAGTGCGGCATGGGTGGGATTGAGGGTGCTCCTTGGGAGTTTGGGTAGCCTGTCGGGGAGGGAGTCTGCTGGCCGTTGCCTCTGCCTTGCTGGGCGGCATTCTTGTTGGACTGACGGCCGAAACCCTGGCGTCTGGTGAATGGTAGTACAGTCAGTGAATGAATCCTTGGGGATCAAGCCAATCCTGGGGTGAACTCTGGAGCGCTGCGCTTATTGGAGGAGTTCCGTCATATATCCGCTAGACTAGGGTGTGTTCACTGAAGAGCAGAAGCAGATCAACAGTACAATATCGGGCCTCCGCAAAGGCGTTTGACCACAATCACGTGCGCGTCCAACAGTCGACCGGAGGCGGTATCATGTGAAGCTACAACAGTGACAAGAGCATTGACGGCAGAGTGAAATGGCACAGAGCGAACGAGAATCGATGCCGGCAAATAACAACACAAAGATCATATGTTGACGTGGCTGAGACGACTTACACGCTGGAAAAGAAGGACGCCATAACCGCTGCAGTATTGGGCAATCCGGCGGAATCTAGATGTCTACAAGATAGGCCGGTATTCTGCTGGTGTCTGCTTGCCTCGACAGAGTGTTTCCAGGAAGCAGAGTGAAGTGTTTAAGCTGGATACAATGTCTAGATGCAGCAGTTGAGTCCCCTGATGGATTTCAGGGACCAAACAGATCCCCTGCCGCGCTAAAAGTGGGAGCCGCAGAGCCTCGCGGAGCCGAGCTCGCGTTCGGCCAAACGTTTTCTCCGTTCATGCTTGTATTGTTCGCGCATCCATCGAGCTATCCCATCGCGCAAGAGCTCTTGACCGCGGTCAAACCACCATCAATCTCTGTTGCTTCGCGAGTGCGCGCGCGTGGACTGTTTTCTCTCTTTAGCTGCTCCAATACAGTCTTCCGGATACCTAACCTCCACCAACTCACCTCCCCGACGCGTTCTTCACTCCCGCAATGGCGTCCGCAGCTGCAGTAGAGGCAGATATCAGCGCACCACCACGGCTTAACACCCTGAACGAGGACAAAGACATCACGGCGGCGGTCATCGGAAGGGATGAGCCGACTCCAGACGCAGAGGAGGATGAGGAAGACGTCGTTCGGAAAGTACGGCGCACGACCGAGACCAACGACGACGATGCGCTACCCGACGACGATGAGGAGCCACCCGAGGGGGATGACTTGTTCGGAGATGATGAGGAGGAGGCAGCAAAGCCGTATGCGTTGCTAGAACCCTCGCGCAGACTATTTCTAACCACATTTCAGCAAGCGCCGCCAACTCGACGACAACGAGCTCGACTCAGGCGACGACCTCGATCGCGATGACCGCATGGCCAGCGGGACACCCGCAGCATTCGAAGAAGCCGAGCAGCAGCTCAGCACCGAAGAGACCTTCTTCCCTCGGCACGGAATCCCCGATCCCAGCGACAACGAGCTCTACCTCCTCAAAGTCCCCCGCTTCCTCGCCATCGAGCCGAAACACTTCCACCTCGACACCTTCCAGCCCCCAACGCGGGACCACCACTCCAAGCCAGGCGACGACCCCTCCCCCACCTTCTCCGCCTACAACACCGCCCTCTCCACCCTCCGCTACCGGCACTCCCCCTCCAACCCCTCCATCCTCCAATCCAACGCACGCATCCTCCGCTGGTCCGACGGCTCCATAACGCTCCAATTCGCCTCCGACGCGACGCAGCAATACGAGATCGACGGCAACGCTTTAGCTCCACCCCAGCGCAACCCGCTTAAACCAACCCCAACCAGCATCTCGGACAAGAAAAAATCCCGCCCCGGCCACGGCAGCGCCGGGCCTCTTCCCCCCAGCACGCACTACAACCCCGCGCAGGACTCCTTCACCTACCTCGTCGCGCCGAACCCGTCCACGGGCTTCCTGCGCACGACCAACAAGATCACCGCCGGCCTCTCGATCCAGCAGTCCAAGAACACGGCCGACGAAGCGCTGGAACGGCTCATCGCGGCACGCTCGAAGGCGAAGGAGAAGCATGACGCGGGCGCTGTTGCGCTGCCGGTCGTCATGCGCGAGGATCCCGAGAAACGGAAACGCGAGGCTGAGGCCGCGGAGCGCGAGAAGTTGCGCGCGGCACGACGGACTGAGAATCTGGCGAACCGGAACAATGCGAGGGCTGCGACGGGTGGGAGGGGGGTGCGGAGCGGTGGCGCCGGGCTGACGGTTGGGGGGCTCGAGGATGAGGAGGGCGGGAGGAGAGGGGGTGTCAGGAAGCGCGGGAAGAAGAGGCCGAATCGGCGGGGGGATATCTATACGGATGAGGAGGAAGATGAGGGATATGGGAGACGGAAGACGAGGGAGGACGAGTATGATGAGGAGGATGATTTTATTGCGGGGAGCGAGGAGGAGATTGAGATGGTGGAGGAGGACGATATCGATGATAGGATTGAGGAGGAGGAGGGGGCGAGGAGAAGGAGGAAGAGCAAGAGTAGGAGTGTGACGCCGAAGCGGAGGAGGGAGAGTCCTGCGGCTGGGGGAGATGATGAGGCAGACGATGCGGGGGTTGTCAGTAGAGGGAAGAGGCGGAGAGTTATTGCCGACGATGAGGAGGATGAGTGAAAGGGCTGAGTGGGCGTGCATAGCGTCTGGCGTTAGCTTAGCAATAGCAATTGGGCGTCAGGGATGAACAAGAGCAGCCGATTTATTTTTCTCATTTGAGTCTATCTGAAAAGCAGATAAAGGCGGAATACTTTCACTGCCATTCATAGCTACGTACCCACTTCACAGAAAGCATCGGATATTCTGTCCGTCTTGGCAATTCCCCACTGCTCTGCCTTCGCAGGCCAGTACTTCGTGCGTCACGGAGCTCGCAACGAGCAAGGCGAGCGAGTAAGGCGCTTCCCTGTCGTCTATACCGAGCAATGTGAGATCTATACTTTTGCGCGCAGCGAGCGCTGACAAGGTCCAACCGACTCAGGATTCAAACGGCGTTGTATCTTAGAAATCGAACTGCAGCGCAGGCTCAATCGCCCCCACACACTCGCCAAAGCCTACCAAAGCCTCCTCGTCCTCCCCGCAGACGCCGGTAATAGTGATCTCGTCACCGTCCTCGAGAAACTTTCTCTCCTCGCCGCCTTCTAGCTTGATAGTCGCCTTACCGTTCTCGTTCTGCTCTAACAAACTGCCCCTTTCGCTCGGCTCAACACCGCTGATGGTGCCCGAGCCCAGTAAATCACCAACCTGCATCGGACAGCCCGTTATCGAGTGATGCGCCAGCATCTGCGGGAACGAGAAAAGCAGGTTCCGCGCCGTTGTTCTGCTTATCGTGGTCTTGTTGTCGGATTTCGCTAGGCGCGTGTTAGCACTCTACTCTTCTCGGTCTCGTTCCACGGAGCGCACTTACTCTTCAGATCCACCTGCAGCTTGATATCATACACATTCTCCTCTCTTTTCTCCCTTAGATACGGCAGCAGCTCAACATCATTCTCGACCGCCGACCGTGCCAGATACGGCTCCAGCGCCTCGGCCAAAACGACCCACGCGCTAATCGTCGTGCCGAAATTCTTCGCGTTGAATGGACCCAGGGGGACATACTCCCACGCCTGGATATCTCTCGCGGACCAGTCGTTCATGAGCACCACGCCGAAGAGGCTGTTCTCCGCCTCCCCGATCGGGATCGGCTCACCCATTTTGTTGGATTTGCACACGAAGCAGCCGAGCTCGAGCTCGATGTCCAACTTCCTGCATGCTGAGAAGATTGGCGCTTGGGCTCCAGGCTTCTCGAGGATCTGCCCGCTCGGCCGCCGGATCGGCGTCCCAGACACGACGACGCTGGAGGCGCGGCCGTGGTACCCGACGGGGAGGTGCTTGTAGTTTGGCTGCAGGGCGTTGGCCGCGCCGCGAAAGAGGACTCCGACGTTGAAGGCGTGGTTCAGACCCGCGTAGAAGTCGGTGTAGTCGCCTATGCGCATGGGGAGGTGGGTTGTTACATCCTTGAGCGGGATGAGCGCTTCTTTCTGCAGGGAGTCGTTGTCTTTGAGCACGGAGGCGTAGGGCGTGTCGACAGAGAAGACGCTCTGGATGTACTTGCGCACGACGCTGTGGATGGGGCGGCCGAGCGCGGCGAAGGCGTTTAGGGAGGACGAGGAGAAGACGGATTGGTGGGGCTGGATGGTCGAGAGGCCGGAGAAGCCATTGTTCGCGGCGAAGGCTTCGAGATCGAGGGCGTGGGCGCCGATGGCGACGGCGCAGTGGGGGGTGGGGGAGGACGATGTTGAGATGATGCCGAAGGGGATGTTGTGGAGGGAGAAGTGGGAGCCTTTGGGGATGGGGAACCAGGAGCGGAGGGAGGTCATGGTGTTTGGTTTGTGAAGACTGGAGACCGAATAGCGGGCTCAATTGCAGAGAATGGAATGTGTGACAGCGTGTACGAGTAGACTGAGAGCTGTTGGACAATATCACACAGCCGACGGAGGCTCAAAGGTGAGCCCATCCTGGGCTTTCCGCGAGTACCCTCAACAGCCCTCAACAGCCCCATGTCCGCACCTCCAAGCAAGCTGTCCAGGGTCCATGGGCGGCATTGAGGGGGGCAGACATGCGCCGGAATGCTTCCGCTGGAGGAACAGAGGCCAGTTTTGTGGCTGGCGGCGGCTTCCGTCGGATCAGCACTCTCCCCGCTTCTCCGCATCCTGTGCCCACCAGGCCCTGCGTCTGTCGCGGAATCTCTCCCCATCTCCACTAATTCACAAGCGTCCTCCAGAGCCCCCCCCCAAAACCCGCTTCAAGTCCGCTACGCACAGGACAACGGTTATGAGCGTCTCCAGCGCCGGCCGAGATGCCGATGCATTGAGCCTGGCCAAGATCGCGTCCTACGAGGATCCAAATAAGACGTCGTCGCAGCACTCTCGCGAGAGCCGCTGGAAGAGGATTGTCCAAAAGTTCAGCCTCAACAAAGACCCGGCTGCCAAACTGCCCAAGAGCTACGTGCCGTTGACCGAAAGGAACCTCACCGAGTTCTTCAATCCGGACTACAACGACGAGCACGATGCCTTCCACAAGTTTCAAGGTCCCAGAAAAATATCGATACCAGAATGGCTTCAGCTCCTACCATGAGTCCGCCGCGTCCATCCTTCTGCCATCCGAACCATACTGACTGAAGCCCTGCAGGACGGAAGCCGTTGAAGGCGCTCTGCCGATAGACGCCAACTCACCCCAGAAACCGCCCTACGGCCTCTACGCCGAGAAGCTCTCCGGCACAGCCTTCACAGCCCCCCGCCACGAGAACCAGCAAACATGGCTCTACCGCATCCTGCCCGCCTCCGCCCACAGCGCCTTCTCCCCGCGCGAATCCAGAACCTACAACACAAACCCCGAATCCAAACCCCATGAGAAGTTCTTCCAGATCCCGAACCAGCTGCGCTGGGACCCCTTCGACATGGATGAATCGGTCGACTGGGTGCACTCCCTCCACCTCGTCGCCGGCGCGGGTGATCCAGCTACGAAATCCGGCATCGGCATCTTCATCTTCGCAGCTGGGCGCGACATGGATCCCCACAGCGCCTTCTACTCCGCTGATGGCGACTTCCTCATCGTGCCCCAGCACGGCGTGCTCGACATCCAGACCGAGCTGGGCAAGCTGCTGGTACGGCCCAACGAGATCTGCGTGATCCCTCGGGGCGTCCGATACCGCGTCACCCTCCCCGAGGGGCCCGTTCGGGGCTACATCCTCGAGCTATATCAAGGCCACTTCACGCTCCCCGAGCTCGGCCCCATCGGCTCGAACGGACTCGCCAACGCGCGGGACTTCCAAGCGCCCGTCGCGTACTTCGACGAGGACAACGACGGCTCCAACACCTATACTCTGCTGAGCAAATTCGCGGGTCACCTGTTCGAAGCAAAACAAGACCACACCCCCTTCGACGTCGTGGCCTGGCACGGCCTCTACTACCCCTACAAATACGACCTGGGCCGCTTCAACACCATCGGCAGCGTGTCCTTCGACCACCCAGACCCCTCCATCTACACGGTGCTAACCGCGCCCTCGCACGGCTCGGCGGGGACCGCGGTCGCCGACTTCGTCATCTTCCCGCCCCGCTGGCTTGTCGCGGAAGACACCTTCCGCCCGCCGTGGTTCCACCGCAACACGATGAGCGAGTTCATGGGGCTGATCGGCGGCCAGTACGACGCCAAGGAGGGCGGCGGGTTCCAGCCCGCCGGCGCCTCGTTGCACAATGTGATGAGCGCGCACGGGCCCGACGCCGCGACGCACGAGAAGGCCAGCAATGCGGAACTGAAGCCCGCCAAGGTCGGCGAGGGCAGCATGGCGTTTATGTTTGAGAGCCACCTCATGGTTGGCGTCACGGAGTGGGGGCTCAAGAAGTGCGCCAAGGTGCAGGAGGCGTACAATGAGGAGAGTTGGGTGCCGCTTAAGCCGAGGTTTAGGCGGCCGGAGAAGGGTGGCGAGGTGAAGAATGGGACGGACGGGGCTGCGACTGAGGGGGGGATTGGGGATAAGAAGCAGGTGCCGCATTGGACGGATTAGGGGAGGCAGGAGGCGGGAGGCGGAAAGAGGTTTGTGAATGGGGTGGGCTTGGCACTCGTTATATGTGCTTACCGTTTACTACTGTGGTTCTGAAGCGTGTTTCCATTCTTTGGCGGAAGCCGCTGTGACCAAGACCCGCAGACTCGGTCACGCTGGATCTATCCCATTTTAGCAACTGTCACGGCAGAGTATCATAGTGTTGTCCTTTGAGACCAAAAATGTACCCGTCGTGGTTTTTTTAAATTGCTCACAACCCGAGGACAACCTCATAAGCTTGACTAGCCCAATCTGATCAAAGCGCTCTCCAACCACATCCGCTGTTCATCCAGAGGTGCGCCTCTCCCGCTCAATCCAATCCCCTTATCTAACTCACCGACGCAACACTCCCAACACTCTCCCTCGTCCTCTCCTCACTCTCCCTGATCCACGTATCCAACCTTTCCCTATCCCTGACCTTAAAACCGCACTTGAATGGCCTCGGCTCCAGCGTCAGCGCCGTCGGGATCGCATTCGCCTCCAACGCATCCAGCACCGGGGCATCCTTCTCCTCCCTCGGCGGCAGAATCTCAAACGCGGAGATCAGCCTCACAAACGCCGTATACAGCTCCCTGTTCGCCAGATGACTGCCCGCACACATGCGACTCCCCGCGCCGTACGCATAATGCGGGGTCCCCTGGCCCTCCATCGCGGAATCCAGATACCTTTCCGGTACAAACGAATACGGGTCCTTGAAGTGCGACTCGTCGTAGTCGGCCGCGTACGCGTTCATGTAGAACGTCGTGCCCGCCGGGATGGTGACGCCCTGCCACTCGATATCCTTGACGGACACGCGCGGCAGGCAGATCGGGATCACGGTCCAGTAGCGCAGGATCTCCTTGACGAGCGCGGTGATGTAGGGCACTTTTTCTTCCACGAGGCACGCGGTCCACGCATCGTGGTTGGGGTAGACTTTCATGATCTCGGAGTGGGCGCGCGCTTGGATCTCGCGGCCGTGCGGGCTGGACAGGTAGGCGACGCCCATGATTAGGTTGCCCGGGACCGTGTCGAGGCCCGCGGAGACCATGGTTAGGCAGATGGATTTGATCTCGGCTGGTGGTAGTGGTGTTAGAATGGGGTCTTGGCTGTTCTGGGGGATTGGGTTGGGGGGCTCACCTTCGGTCAGCTTTGCCTCGGGATCCTTAAGGACGTTGCCAGTGATACACGGCTTGTCTGTCCCCTCAGCGATCCGCGCCTTAAGCATGTCCAGCAGCTTCGTCATATACACGTCCCGCCGATGTCTATACTCCTGCGGCTCCTTGCTCAGCGTCGGCACTAGCCGCAGCATCGGAATATAGTCCTGCCAGTTATTGCTTGTGCTCCTAAAGTTCGAGACCATCCGCTCCACATGCGTGATCTCCTTGAGCAGCTCGTCCTCGATGCTACCATCGATACGGATCCCATAATTTAGGGTCAGGCTCGTGTTCAGCGCAAATCGCGCCCAGTACCCGTTCGGGTCGATGTCGACCTCGCCGCCTTTGGAGTCTTTGAGCATCTCTTTGATCGACACGGTCGACTCGAGGTCGATGATCGGCATGTAGGACTGCACAGCTGGGCGGTTCAAAGCGGTGGCGGCGGCCTTGCGGCGCTGCTTGCAAGACTCATCCCATGGAGATGTGCCGATGGTGAAGCCCTGGGAGGACGAGACGACGGTATGGAAGGTGTGGAGGGTTGGGCGGGAGATGAGGGCGGATTGGTTGTTGATCCAGAGCGCTCTCACGCTGTCAAAGGTGTTGGCGAAGACGATTCTCTGCGTGGGAAGTTAGTCGCGTAATCCCCATCGTCGTCATTGTTTTCAACGTTATCTAGCTACTCTGACGGATGAAGTTCATTTACAAGAGTTGAGATACTCACCCGATTGCCCATCCGCACTTGGAAGACGGGTCCATACGTCTTCGCCCACTCCTGAGCTACCTTCGCATGGTTGCTCCCCAATTGTAGCAGGTTGCCAAACAACGGTACTCCAGGAACTTCTGGCAATCCCTTTATCTTAGGCGTATCTGTGCGGTTAAGGTATCGGTAGATGAAATAGATGGCGGAAACAACGGCTATCACAGTGACCTGGAGCGTCATGATGAGAAAGGTCCGGTGCGCTGTTCACGAGTACAGTAAAGCAGACAGATTATAAGAGAAGTCTTTAATAGAAGAGATGAGACAGTGGTAGGTGTTCTTAAGTATGAAAGCATTCGGTGTATGTTTTACCTACCTAGCTTTCGCGCTGTTCACGAAGTCTCCGAAGGATGTCCGACGCAATCACCCTTGTGATCCCCGCAAAAGCGCAATGTGCAGTTATGCACTGCATCATGCGGGTCGGTTATTGGCCCTACTTTCACGAGCACTTACCTAAATCGAGGTGAGGATGTTCGGCACGGTGTGGTTGAAGGGATCGGAGGGGTCGAGGTGTTGACGGAGGCTTTCCGCTGCCCCCTTGCAAAACGCGGGGTCGCGGAAGTCATCCCAGCCCTAGGTTTCCGCGCGTCAGGGGCATTTGATTGGAGGCATTCGAGTGACTTTGATATTAGGCCACTTCAGTAGGCTACTTGTAGGCTACTTCATCAAGCGGATGTCCCGTAAGCTATACCCTGAACCAGAAGTAAGACCTCAGGATATTGCGGTTGAACTCTGGAGCGTTCTATTTTTCGTTTCGATTAGACATATTGTTGATCGTCGAAGGTTACCCAAGCGTACCTGGAATACATGGAGGTATTTGAACACTTGATCAGCTTCCAAGCCCAAGGGGCTTACTGAAGAGGAAACAGAATCACCATAGCGAGCCTTTGTACATAAAGTCGACCATTGACCAAGTCGGAAGGGGCTTTCGAAGAGTGTCTGTGGAGCGAAGTAGTGAGTGATCAAAATGGAAACCAGCTTTCGTAACTACTACGGTATCTCGTTGACATCCGACACCTCGAGTATCGGCGTAGCATTAACCTCTGCCCTATACCCCTGGCTCATCTTATATAGCTCCTTCCTGAGCCGATTCACGCTCCCTAGCGGCCGATGCTCCTCCAATCCATACCAAACGTTCAACTTCATGCGATCTTCCCAAAAGACTCTCCTCGCTGCATCAAAAGCATCCTGGCCAGCCGGAAATACCACCTTCCCCACCGTCTCGTAAGGAAACGCCGTCTCGGTCCAAGGTTTTGAGGTGTCTTCAACGCTCTGCCGGTCCGGCTCGCGGAGAAGCTGCACCTTGAAGTCGTATTCTGCTGAGTGCTCGCGGAAATATGCTTGCATCCAACAGCTGATCTCGGAAGGAGACGAGTCTTTGGTGATTTTCAGAGAGTTGAGAGATTGCTGTAGTTCCGTGCTAGGGAAGAGCGCGTATTTGCAAACATAGTCGCCGTATCGGAATGCAGATTGAGAGTACCTCCTTTGCGTTAATGGTGCTTTGCGACACGTCGTCACGGGAAGCGCTCACATTGTAAAACTAACAGGATGAACATTAGGCAGTTCCTGGGGAGCCACTTGTATCGCATGGTCCTTCCTCCACCACAGTTCCTTGTTGAGGCCAGATGGGTCGTCAAAATGTCTCTCTCGGAGTGTGAATATTTCAAGCGTCGTCGGCAGATCCGTCAGTTCTAGCATGGGGGCGTTGTTGAAAGCTATTCATCACGTTAAGTGAGGCCCTCCTTTAATCAGTACGCTGATCTTCTCAATCTAACTTACTAAAATCCTGTGTTCTTGTTCGGTCACCGCTTGGATCCAGATGTTTTCCTTCAACGCCAAACACCTTCAAGCCCATTCCACGGGGTCCTGGGGTCCGATCATCCTGCAAGAAGCTCGGCTCGTTAGAATATCTTGCAGCGACCGGATAGACACCAGGTTTTCGAAACAAGCCCTGAGCCAGATGCGGCGGTAAGTCTTCATTGACCGTGAGAGAACCTTTCACAACCGCCTGAGTCTTGACATGGGTGCCACGAAATGCATGCCGATGCATCCCGAAACTGCGCATATACGGTAAGCCGGATCCATCTTGTCGCGCAACACGAGACTGTTACTTCTTCTCCTGTATCCTGCGAATGACCTCCATCAGCTCTTGAACCTTTTCGGCTTCATCAGGTACTTCCGGCTCGACGGCGGGGTCTGTCCAGGGAACGGGGTCCATTTCTGACACTTTCTCCCCAGACAAAGATGGGAGTTGCTGATAGACGGCATTGGCGAGTTTGTTCACTGTAGAAGACATCTTGCCGTATGTAATACACCGGAGAAATGTGAACTCGTTTGCGTAGAGATGCGACTGTCTCTAAATCCATCTCAGCGAGCCGTTCTCGTCGTGTTCGAGTGACGTCATGCAGGTGCCCGCTCCGCTACTCATTTTCTTAATATTTCTGAAGTCGACGAATGAAAGATGTTATCTACGCATGGTATATCCACAAGTGGGAAGCTGTCAACAGCCTTTACCCGAATAACTTCAGACGTCACACTTCGAAGATCATCAAGAGGGGTCGGTAGAACCGAGCCCTGAGGTCCCATTCGCTGACATACCATGCGTAGCTCACCTTTTTGATTCGTCGGCTTTAGAATAATCAAGAAATTGAGCAGTCAGAACAAGAACCAAACATTCCAAATACACGAACAGTACGTAGAGCGTACTACATGTCCGTAGCCTCAATAAGTCTTAAAGATCGATAAACACCCAATTGTACAAGCCAGAGTGTAGAGGGCACTGAATCATCGAACAGCGGGACGTTGAAGGTATACGCGGTGTAAATAAGCTTATATAGCTCTACAGGTTGGCTAGTGTGAAACTTGAGGAATGGGATTGTTGGACTCTTGGAAACAGTGACAAGGGACTAGTACAAGAAGTGTCATCACGATCAAGATGCTTTTGATTACCAGTCTCGAAGTCCATAAGCCACCACTGGAAAGACTATGACTACATACCAAACTTTGGTGGTCCATCGCTCCAATGTCTCATCGTCCCACAGCGTGCGCGATCTCTACCGCACACTAAATTAGACGGCCGACAGCTTTCAGGGCCCCCTCAAAGCATCCGAATATCCATTACATGCACACCGCATTAAGATCAGGTGCCATCCCACACCAACGCCAAATAAGTATCAGTCGACGAGAAGAGGAACAGGATGCCGTGCGTCCTACTCCCTCATTAAGACCGCCGCAACCAACAGCAAGGTCAGAAGAAGCTCAAAGAACAAACGCCGCCAGCGCAGCAAGCACCGCTCCCGAACCGGCCAGCGTCCTTACAGCCGCATTCGTCGTCTGCTGAGCCGGCGCGCTCGGGGACACCGGGGTAGCCGTAGCCGAACCACTCGCGCCCCCAGTTGCGCTCGCCGTCGCCGTCGCAGTCACCATCGTCGTAGCGTTCGTGCCATTCGGGCTTCCCGAAGGAACGGCTCCGTGGCCAATGACTTCGAAGTTCGCGCACGTGATCCGCGTCTTGTTTGAGAAGTGCACGACGACACTGCGGTTGCCGAAGAAGGAGCCCAGGCCTGGCACGAGCGAGGCGTACAGATCCGTGTAGGCGGCGTGGAAGGAGCCGCTTGTGATGTTGCCATGTTTCCCCGACAGATCGCCGACCTGGCAGGTTTGGGGAGCTGTCGCGTCGCAAGGTGTCTCTTCGCCGCGGATATAGGGGTCTTGGTGCGCAAGGGCCTGGGCGCAGGTGCCGTTAGGAGGGATGGGGGCGTCGTGGATGTGGTACACTGTGTGGTGGATTAGCGGGAGCTCCAACGGTAGTCAATGAGAATCGTGGGATGGAGCAACCCAGTGTAGTAGGGGAAGGAGAGAGCAACTTACTGAACGGACCGCCGGTGCTGGGAATGCCGTCAAGTGTGATCTGGAAGTCTACGCCGCGCCCGGAGGGGTTGGAGGTGGCGATGAAGACGCCGCGCACGTCTGTCGTCGCGCTGTTGGGCAGCCTCGCCTCGTAGGATGCCCCAATGGGGTTGTTGGTGACGACTTCGGCATCGCCGAGCCTGCCTGTGTCTGCGGCGGCAAGGGCGAGGAAGGAGAGAGTGGGAAGGATTATTGAAGTGCGCATCTTTGTTTCTCGTTTTATGAAAGATCGAGACTGTGGAGAATGGACAGAGTGCGGTGAGGCAAGCACGATCGTGGACGTTGTTCTGGAAGTGCCGTTAGTGACAAAAGACACTTTCAGATGTTGTAACGCAGGGCGACTGGAATGCTCTCGTAACAATGGGGGCGGAAGAACTGCTCACCAGTGACGTAACTATGCAATTGGCTTTCAAGAATGGAACTGGCCTCAGAAAGTAGCAGCTGAGACGTGGCTGCTGTATGTACGAGAATGGAAGCAAGCGAAAGTGGTTGTGATTGCAGTGGCAGCAGGAGCGGAGGAAGCTCATAAATTAAATGGAGAGCTTAAAATGGCTGGAGTCACACGAGCCAATTACCCAACAGCCGCGCCTTCCTCTTCCACCCGCGAGCCCTGTGACCGGCGCAGTCACATCTCATCACCTCCCAGAAACAGAAACATCCCGATGTGATGGACGTGCCCCGCCGAGATCACGGAGGCCTGGTGGCTTGTTTCATGGCACGGTCTGCTTAAAGGCCATCGCTAGTGCTACAGCTTGTCCCAGCTCTGGCTCGGACGCAGCTCGCCGAGAGACGGTCCCGTCCACAGCCCCCTTTTCCCCTGCCTTCCCCGCAAAAGGTGTCCTCTACGAGGCTGGCTCCAGCGGCTGAAGAGGTCTTGGTCGAATCGCAGCGTGGTTGGTGCAGCGAGACCCCAGCCCCAGCTTTCCCTAGCGCTGTTGTTCCAGCCAGTCGTCTCTGCAGGCTGCCGCCACTAGCTGTCATCCTGCCCAAGCGCCGTGTTTGTTTCAACATCGTCTTCCGAGCCAGGCTGACCACCTCCTGTCAAACATCGTGTAATATCTGTTGGATTCAGACCTAAGAGGAACTTCAAATGCCAAACAGTTCAGTGAGTTTGTATATAGGCTAAGACCTAGAAGCCGAGAGGCCAGTGCTGTACTTGACTCCATGTTCCAATACATGCGACACGGCTTACTGCAGCATGGAGTCCGCGGAACCTTTATGTAAAACGACGGGAAGGGGAGAACACGAGTGCTGACATGCATGTTCGCCGTGTGGTCTGTTGCAAGCCGCAGGTGAGACGACAGATAGCTTCGCTAGGTAGATGTTCTTCTGGTGTGCATTTCGTTGCAAACACCTTATCACTTCGTATTTCACTCTCCCCGGCCCAAACATGGGATGCTTCCCACTTTCAACACAAGATCATATCGCGCCGACCATGTTCCCCGAATTCATCTTCCTTTCCACCATAGACTGTCCGATGCGGCAACAAACTCCTTCATCTTCTGCTTCTGCAATAATCAGCCCGTCGATTACTGTTTCCCCTGGTGCCCTCATGCTCGTGCTTCGATGATCAATAGCAAGACATAAAACGGGAAACTGTTCCTTCATGTACCGCCCGTCTAGGTGCACATAGATTCTAGAATATGGAGACAGACACCAGCGCCGACGATGGCAGGAGCAAAATTAACCGCGCCGGGCATGAGGGGCAGGGTGGAACTAGCATAATGATAAAGTGGAAAAGAAACGGTCCAAGCAAAAATCGAACCAGAACCTAACTGCCTTTTCACGGTTACGGGTGGGTGGCTTGCCTGTAACCACATTCCCTTTTGGGGTAGCAGGTAGCAAGTGCCTGTGTCCCGCATTCGCATGAGCTAACGTAGCAAATCTGGGATAAAAGCAAGATTCAGCTACTCATTTAATATAGTCAGATTGCCAAAATGTCTTCACTTGACAAGCCTTGGTCTCCTCAGCTTCACGTGACAGAAATTGCTCCTTGTTTCTCGTGTCCAATGAATGTATCTTACAACAAATTTCGAGGAAAACCACTGCGGGGGGCGCAGGTCGAATCTCAACATCACAATGCAGATTAAGACAAATACACAGGTAGAGCTTTAAAAGACACGAGGAGCGGCTGTTTGGCGCCATAGCCTTTTGCGTCGTTCTACGAACCCTGTCCCTTTCCAGATCCGGTAATACTTTATCCTGTCGTGGTGTCCGGCTCTTTCCGCTCTCTACAACAGCAATGTCAGGAGACAGGGAATAACGGCCGCAAGGACTTGAGAATAATAGTATCCAACATGAAGGAAACATTGTGGCATGCAAACCACCGGAGTCAATTCTTACACTCCAGTTCTACTCTTGAGTTTTCATGAAGCATAACCGCAAGCAAGTACCGGTGGATGAATGACGCAGTCACCTTGGCAGCCCTCTACCTTCCCCCATTCCTGACTTTGTAGCTGACCCTCGGCCTGCACCATCCTATCACCTCTGCAACCCCCTCCCTAACCAGATCCTCAGCCACCGCATACACGTCCTTGTATGCCTCCGGCGCCTCTTCCCACACCAGATCCTTCTCGTCACAGATCACCCACGTGCCGCCGCGTACATTCTTTCCGTCCTTCACATGTGCTTGCGATGAAGCGTTCGGCTGCAAGAGCGACGCGGAGTCGCCTGCGTACTTCTGGTTGATTGACGTGAGGGCCTTAGTGCGCGACATGGCTCGCCCGGCGCCGTGAGCGAGCGAAAGAGCATTCTTGTAGCCATACTGCGTGGCTTGTGAGAACACGGGCCGGAGCATTATTGTTGGCGTGCCGCGTGAACCGGGCAAGGGTAGAATAGTGAGCGGCTTGTTCGTCTGAGGATCGTATGTAGGCGCTGCGCCTTTGCGGTGAACATAGGCGTATGCAGCGCCCTCATCAAGGGACAGCGATTCCGTGCGGTCTGCTATTTCTTCTGGTGACGACTCAATGGCTGGTGGCGGCCGTGGAGGCCAGCGAATGCGCTCCACGTTGTTGTGCCATATATCGACTACTTTGCGTTCGCGCAGCTTGGCTTTTGTTCGGGCGACCAGTTTATCGAAGTCGGTTGAGTTTTGCTCATCTGTGTTCCGCCCTAGCCCCCATGTCTCCTCGCCGGGTTCGAGACACGACAAGAAGCGGAGCGCGATCAGGTCCCTATTCGCCTTCGCCCAGTTGCAAGCCCGATCGTGCTCTTTCATGTAGTCCTTCGCTTTCACGGCGTCCTCTCTGAGGCTCGGGCTCGTGTCCGAGACGTATTGCTTCAACACGTTTCCGCCATATCCGCGCGAGCCAGAGTGGACAAGCAACACCACATCGTTAGGACAAAGTCCGGTCTCGGCTGCTACAGCGTCCTCCACAACCTGGATCTCCGCGAAGTGGTTTCCAGCTCCAATGGTACCGAGTGCAGCATCCCACTCCGGACCCGCTGAATACTCCTCCTTCCCGTCCGCCAACCAGACCTCCCGCTCTTGCTGCGACCGCCACGCGCCTTCCAGCCCCCGCAGCTTCTCGGCAACTTTCCGCCCCTTGTCTCCGTCGACCTGGTTGCGGTTCAGCTTCGTTTTGTACCATGCCATGCCGCACCCGATATCGCCGCCGATGAGCGGTGGGTGTATCCATCCCTTGGAGACGAAGACCGCGCCGATGGGGAACTTGGTGCCGGGATGGAGGTCCGGCTGTCCGACAGCATGGATGAGGCCGGGCAAGGTTCGCGCGGTGGTCTCGACCTGAGTTACTGAGAGAGAGTCGACGGATGCGGCGTGCGCGAGGATATTGACCGTGCAATCGAGGTTCGGTATGCCTGCTCCGCGTTAACTGGTGCTACGAGCTCAAGCTTGCGGACGTCCATACCATCATCGCTGCCGCCTTGCGCAACCTCCTTCCTTAGCCCAACGTACTCCTCCCCCTTCGAAATGAGCAGCGTTACATCGTCCCTCAGCGCACTTTTCCACTCATCCTCCGTGCAAAGCTCTTGTCCTGTGCCGCCGACGAAGATCCGGCTAGCCTTCCTGATCTGTAATTTGTTCTGCGCGGCCTTGAGTACAAGCGCACGATAAGAATCCGGCGCCGCGGGGTCAAGTGAGGCTAACGGTAGGATGAGGACAGCCTTCTGCGACTGCTTGGCGTTGTTGGAGATGGTGATGCGTATCGGCATAGCTGAATTGGGTAATCCCGGAGTGCTTGGCGGGCGAGATGCTCAGTTCTGGAACGTGTTCGTCCGGCTTGTCTTGGATTGTAGATACTTGATGAAGGCGCGTGTTTGAGAGTTGTATGAAGACCGAGGTCAAAGGGTTTGAGGAAGGGACCTTATGCGGTTGATGATGTATGTTACGGATTGTGAATTCGGCTGGTACAACAGCTTCACGGTCAGCACGCGTGAATGAGTCACGCCCGAAAATCCACAGCAAACGTTGAAACCTTGGAAGGTTATCTCTAGGTGGGAGATTCTGGCAAGTGTCATCATGCAAGGACGAAGCAGGTGTAGACCATCTTCGATCAGAGCCGCGCATGACGCTTCTTCAATAGGCTCGCGCTTGCATAACTTTAGATGGAGGTGATGACAGCAAGCCGAGCAAGCAATTGTTCAAGGCGCAAGGGCGTCAGCGGATGGATGTCAGCATATTGATGGAGGATGGAGAAACGAACGGCAGCGCCCTCGCGGATCTCAGCACTATGGCGCTGGTCGAGAAAAGCAGGATCTGTCTTATAAAAACCTCTCTGCGGACTCTTGCACTTCTTACGCCCGTTGTCATTCTACACGCACCATCCCTTTGCAAATGTAGTAATACACACGCTTCCGTAGAACGGCTTTCTACACTCTGGAACTCATCGCCCACACTCCACTTGCACCAGCGCTTGTCAGGTCTTGACATCATCCGAAGAAATCATTTGAAAGAAAGCAAGCAAATTGGTACAGATAGGTTGGAACAGGTCTTGAGTGCTACATCTTGATGCCGCATACTCCATAATTGGCGGCTCGTCGTAAAGCTTAGGGTTATACGCCAGCTGGGTTGCGATCGCTACCGGAGTTATACTTTCTCAACCGGTAGCAACCAGCTCACGAGCCTCAAAAGCGGGTAACCTACTCTCGGTATTAATCACGTCAGTCAGTCAAGCTTAGACCCTCTGTTGCAACCTGTCCGCACAACGTTGTCAAGTCTATCTGGCTTGTCGAGCCGGGACCACCATTGATAAGAGCGTCCACTGCCAGCGCAAAAGCCACTGGATTGTACAGCACGCCTTCATGGGTGACGAAGCTGCCCGCCGGCCTGCCGTTGCAGATGACCTGCAACTCATTGTTAGTTGCGCCGATGCCGCAAGCATCGTTAATAAAAGCCGAGGCGCCCGGACCGCTTTGCGGCTGGATGAACTCGTCTGCGGCGCTGTATATGCTTGTTGTCGGCACGTAGGCTGAGTCTCCACCATCCGAGCGAAGAGTGGTGATGAAGTTAGCATCGTACCCTTGCTGGATAATGGAGGGTGGACAAGGGAGGATGGGGAACCGAGAGCACTGAGCGGTGAGGAATCGGGAGCCGTGGAAGTCCGCGGATATACTGATGAAGTCGCTGACTACGTCGCAGGTGGACGGCCAGTGTTTGAGGGCCCATTGGGTATCGAGGTTGCCTTGGGACCAGGCGATGACACTGAGGTCTCGGTTGGTGATTCCGAAAACGTAGTTGATGGCGTATGCCACGTATTCCTGCATAGATGTAAGACAAGCGCTCGTAACACTCGTCATCTCGCACTTACTGAGTAAATCTATGCATCATCAAGCAGGAAGCCGGGTTTGTTAAACCAGACTGGATCCGCCTAGTCGACGCCTTCCAGAAGTTCGATGTAGCTGGTGGTAAAGGCAACTCCTCCCTTTGAGCCAGTGCCAGGAACTAGTATAACCGGCGGCTTCTGGCCGTAAGTGAACGTGTTCGTGATGTAAATTGCGCCACGAAAACTGGACTCGGCTCTGGAGTAGGGCGCATCGTCCGCTGATTTCCTCGGGAAGACGGGCTGAGCTGGTTCGACTGTGTTGATGTTGTTCTCGCTGTTGATACCCGTCGAGTAGGTCTCAAGAACTTCGCCGAGCTCGCGAGGTCCTAGACTATTCTCGGCCAATCTAACGGCATTTTCAAAGAAGTTCGTAGCCGTGCCGTCGAAGATTGCTTCTACGACGTTGGTAACCCCTTGCGATATCTAAGCACGGACACAGTAACATGGGGATCCTAGACAATCGACGCATCTTCAATTGACGTTAGCGTCGCTGTAGGGAGGGCAGCATCTATGGCGTCAAGGGTGTCTTGGAACAATCCGGCAGCATTGGTGGCATCGGCGCCCACAGCCGACAAGATGCTACTGATTTGGCCGATGGGATTGATGGCGGCCTCGAGTACCTGGTTGACGGTATTGATAACTGTGCCAGGGATCCCAAGCAGTTGCCTCTCCCCTAGATCTGATCGGGCGAAGCTTGTTTTGAACGGTCAGCGCTGTGATAATTGAACGGGCGGCTGGTGAACTCTTCAGGAGGACAAAGCGCGATACTGATAACGACTCTACAGTACTCCGAGATATCCCATTTCCTAGAACCGTCAACGCATGAATAGAATCTAGGGACTAAGATGGGACTCCACCACTGCTCTTAGCTTAAGAGGATACCAAGAGAACATGAGAAACCCATGACACTGGACTCTTCTCATACCTGCTGAGCTGGTTTTCGTAGGTGCAGTAGACGCTGTTTCAAGCAGTACGCTGGCAATCGCCAGGAGGAGTGGGAAGCTCTACATTGTAGTAGAGTGCTAAAGAGTACTGTATGCGCGGAGGCTCTAAATATTTGAAACGTTGAAGATATCAGACAGTGTTACTGGTAACTAAGGAGGCTGAGACTCGTGTATATATACAGAGACCTCGCCCACCAACAGAGAGCTCTGCAATCAAGTCACTTGCTCCATGTTTTCACACGAAGTCTCTCTCCTCAGTAAGAACATCATTGTACATATTCGCGTACGACATAGGCGAAGCTGAGGAACGGTCGTACAATCGGTCAAGCTCGGCAGGGCTTGCGAACGTATGATTCAAAGTGGGCGACGACTACATCCAGGCGCCTTAATCGGACTTAAAGAGGTCCATAGCCGCATTTCGCCGACTGATCATCTTCAGAGACCGGCAGGAGTCTTCCCCAATCTTAACGGATGTCTAAGAATGCCCGCGAGATGTATCACACAGCGGACGCCGGGCGGGGGCCTGGGCGATGAAGGATAGAGATATCACAAAGAATAGCCAGCAGTCGTACGGAATGCTTTCTCTTCCGAGAGATCTGACGCGTCGACTGACCTCCTGGATACTAACAGTGAATAATCGACAGGATACGAGGCGTACGAGCTCCACTTAACGTCTGACGTGCGACTTTGGTTCAATGCAGGTAGGCAGAGAAATCTTACTAGTAAGGCTTGTTAAACTCAACTCCTCGCCTGGATGGAAGATGGACATACTCGGAATGCTCTTCCGTAAAGACGTTGTCGACCACAAAGTTCTCAGACCCACGGAGCATCGTACCATTGCCATATGGAAAATGGCTCTTGCATAAGTATTGTGCGTGCATCCGCTTACGCTGACCTTTGGCTCTGGTGTACACTGAGGCTTTGATGTTACAGGCTGCTCTCATGTGGCGTATTCCAGCCATGGATTTGCTTTACCTCTTTGTAAAATATATTGCCTGGCGTGGATTCAGATGAGGTGCATTAGATTGCGGTTCGCACTTGTAGATCCCGTTCGGCGTGGGACGGAGTGATCAACGACTGTTGTCTGATAGATTGGTGGCCGCCGTCACTCTCTCGGATTTGAAATCTCTAGGTAAAGGAAGCATCAATGTGGATTCCAGCAACATCGCATGCGCCCGAGCGTACAGCAGAGAGAGATCGCGCTACAGCGGCTAATAAACTTGACCTCACAAGCGCTGATGATGTCATGGCCAACCGAGCCCCCTCCATTTCCTCGGCATCGTGAACCCCCATTAACTGAAGTTGATACTCAACTAAACAAACATTGAGTCGGTATCTGTAGCGCAGTTGCACATCCTCGGCATCTGTTAACGTCTATTACCCCGTGGCTCGCAGTTGAAGACATCTAGACAATGGCCGCTTCCCCATATAACATCTCTGTCTCTGATCAGGCCCTCGATGACCTCCGTGAGAGACTCTCAATTGCTAAGTTTCCGGACGAGCTAGACGCGCCAAACCAGTGGGTGTATGGCGCGCCCCTTGCAGATGTGAGAAGGCTGGCGCAGTACTGGAAAAGCGGGTTTGAGTGGAGAAAAGCCGAAGCAAAACTGAATGAGCTGCCGAACTTCAGGAGGGCCATCTCGGTCGATGGGTATGGCGATATCAACGTGCATTGTGAGTGATTTCTTTCAAAACTTTCAAACACTCTGATACAACGCAACTTCTGTATCATGTTGGTCCTCTGAGTAGTTCTCCAGGAATGTTTCTGATATTGACTACATCCCAGATGTCCACCAACGGAGCCCCATCCAAAACGCAATCCCCCTTCTCTTCTGCCACGGGTGGCCCGGCTCATTCGAAGAAGTCACCAAGCTACTCCCCCTGCTCCAAGGTGATGGCGATGCACCGGCATTCCACGTCGTGGCACCCTCCCTCCCCAACTTCGGCTTCTCGGACGCGGTCAAAAAGCCTGGTTTCTCCCTTGAGTACTACGCTCAAACCTGCCACAAACTGATGCTCTCGCTCGGTTACCACGAGTACGTGACCCAAGGTGGAGACTGGGGCTTATACATCACTCGCGCCATGGGCCTCCTCTACCCGGACCACTGCAAAGCCTCACACATCAACATGATCCGTGCTTTCCCACCAACCTTTACCAAGAACCCAATCCTAGCTCTGCAACACGCACTAACCCCCTACACCGAAGCCGACAAGCGCGGCTTCGCCCGCAATCAATGGTTCAACGTCCAAGGCAGCTCCTACCACCACCAGCAGCGCACTCGTCCGCAAACCCTAGGCTTCGCGCTCGCGGACAGCCCGGTCGCGCTGCTAGCGTGGATCTACGAGAAGCTGCATGACTGGACGGACGAGTATCCCTGGACCGACGACGAGGTTCTCACCTGGGTGTCTATCTACTGGTTCTCGACCGCGGGGCCTGCCGCCAGCGTCCGCATCTACTATGAGGTTAATAACTCGCCGAGTCCGCATATCGAGAATCGGGAGAGGATGAGCAAGTGGATCCCGCATGTGAAGCTGGGGATGGCGCATTTTCCGAAGGAGCTGAGTGTTATGCCGAAGACGTGGGCGAGGACGATGGGTGAGTGACTACCTGTTTGCTGCGGCGCGTGGAGTGCTTTTGGGTGGTCTTATAGACCTTCACTCAAGAAGCTGCTTCGATAGAAGCGTCTCTGCCTGTCCAACGCTCTTTGGCTAATGATCTACAGGGCCGGTGGTGTACGAAAGTACCTACGATCGCGGAGGCCATTTTGCGGCATGGGAGCGGCCGGAATGCATTGCGCAGGACTTGCAGAAGATGTTTGGGAAGGGAGGACCGTGCTACGGCATTGTGAGGGACAGGAAGGGCTACGATAAGTCTGCACCGCAGGCGAAGTTGTGAGCGAGGCGGGGGACGACGGGAAGGTTTTTTTGGCTGAGAATGTTTGGCAGGGGTGAAGGATATACCAATGGATAGTAATGTAAAAGCTGAAGTGGCTTGCGTCTGTGACTGTGATATGTATATAGCGCGACGCAGTAATTTTGCAGTCTCGCGAAGACGGGGTGGCAGTCATAAGCATTCATGAGCATCGTTTCGTTTCGCTCGCCTTTACCAGCGGGCATTGAGAGGTGTTATTGTGCTGAGGATCGTCTAGCCGCATGACCAACCGGACGCTCCTAAACGCCAGTAGCAGTTGTTGGACGCAGGTCACAAGGTTATATATATACAACTGAGAGCGGGTTTTATTATTGAAGTTTCCAGGTGCCCCGACTATGAGAGCCTGCCCAAGTGCGTTATACGCGCGATTCATTTCACGCACCCTCTAACCATTTCCGATCTCCAAATCGCCAAACATGCCAATATGCCAATCCAACCGTGCATCCATGCCTCACACCCTGACATAACCCCACCGTTCCAGAAAGTCCGCCTCGAGCCCCACAACACCGACCAAACAATGCCGATGCCAAAAGAGAACACAGTCTACCATTCCTCAAACAGGACCAAAACGCCCATTCTCCCTCGGCCGCTCCGGCGTCGGGTTCTTAACCGGCGGATCCATAATCAACGGCCGTGCGCTCGGCGACAACGCTGCAATAGGTGGAAGTACCGGCGTCTCCGCGACGCTCTGGCTTGTCGGTCGGGGTGGGCTATGCTTTGCTGGGGAGAACCCCGGACTTGCACCGGAAAGGAGGTGAGCGGGGTACTGATGCGTCGACTGGAAGCTTTGGTGACGGGAGAGCGAGTGCGCCGAGCCGGGGGCAGCAAGGTCAGGGGTGGTGAATGAGGTATGCGGCGTTGCTACGAGCGGGTTCGCTGGTGTGTTTAGATGCCCGTTTGTCCTAGGTGGAGACATGGAGGGCGGGGGCTTAAGGGGCGACATTCCGGGATTGGAGTGCCCGGATCGAGGACTCTGCCGCTCGAAGGAGTTCGAGTACGGGTTGTAGTTTGGTGTCTGTGGGCGCATCACATCTGCGGCCGCTGATTCGTTGGACTGTGGATGGGCATGGTTTGCGCCGTTGGTGTAGCCGTTTCCGTAGTGCCACTGTGCCTGTGGCGGAGGCTGAGAGATTCCGCTCATGGCCGGCGGGGAATTGGCCAGGCCTGAGGAGAGCGGACGGTATGCCGTCGGTGCTGGAGATCCAGTGAAGTTCGAGGGCGAGTTGTAGGCATTCTGCACCCTGTGGATGCCAGGCGGGCCTTGGGACTGCCCTGCTGGTGACAGACTCGGCCCGTTCATAAGAGTGAAGGAGCTGTTAGGCGTAAGTGTCGGTGGCTGGACGGGAATCTCCACGCGGTGAAGCTGTCGAGGAGCTTCAGAAGGGTGCTGGCTGGGCGAAGTTGCGGAAGGCTCTGCCTGCCTCTCAGAACTACCCTTCGGCGACGCGGATGAGCCGAAGCCGCGCAACTTGAGTGATATCTTTGGCTTGTTGGCGTCTGCTGCGCGTCGCTTGCAATCTCCGCAGATGAAGTGGAAGTCGTCTCGTTCCGCCTCTTGCTGCTTGATACCGTTGCATGCACTGTGTTGCCAAACATTGCACCGCTCGCATGCGATACTGTGGGACCCATCATCCTGCGACTGGTCAGCAACAAAGCTTCTACGAAATTGACGCCAACTTACCAAGTTCTCGCCATGCGCGCCACAGCCGGAACAATCGAACACCCAGTTGTCCTCCTGAGTCAGCTTCTCCAGCTCCTTCTGCCGCCGTGCCATCTCCGCTTTCAGATGCCGCTCCGATAGCCGAGCTTCATTAGACTCGGCGAGTTTGCTGTTCTCCTCCAGCTTCGCTAGCTCTTCCTCGTGCAGTATCCTCTTGGCTTCCCGTTCCTGCAGGCGCTGCTCCCGAGTCATCATGCGGGATTCGCGAGCCTAGTAGCAGGATTAGCACCAGTCAACACGCAGCGGTTTCGGTTTACACTGACATCTTCCATCTTACGTTGCCGCTCTTGCACCTTCCTTGCATTCGCCAGTTCAGCGTGATGCTTCCGCTCAGCCTCCGCAGCCGCCTCGATCTCCTTTTGTTTCTCCATCTTGTCTGCGATTCTACTAGACCTCTTAGCAGTCGCAAGCTTTTGCAGATTCTCTAACTCCCTCTGTTTCCGCAACACTTTCTGTCGCTGCGCCTCAGCCCTCTTCTCGATGATGGGCAAGACGTCCTCCGTCAGCCTCTTGTACAGCGTCTTCTCATTAGGGTCTCTGCTGCGTCGTATCCCCTCCATGAACGCGTTGTAATCTTCCAAGGTGATTGCTATGCATTCCCATTTCATACCCCCAAACCCGTCGTCCTCTGCAGCTTCCGGTGGCTCCTCAACCAGCACTGTGTCTTCTTCCTCTTCCGCACCGCTTCCCTCCGCTGATGCCAACTTTCGTCGCTTGCTCCCTCTCGTAGACTTTGTCTTCTTGCTCTTTGCTTTCGATTTGGACTTAGGAGGTGGTGTGGCGGGAATTGGAGGATCGGTGCGACGGTACAGTCGGTCGTCATCGAGAAGGAGGTAGGATCGGTCGTCAGAGTCCCATCCTAACGGGTCGATACGCTGCGCACGTTGTTGTCAGCAATGGCGCCGGTATAGCGTTCAGGGTCTGTATTACCCATTGTGTCTGCTCAGTGTCCCGCTCCGGCATTCGCTCTCGTATGCGATCGGGATTGTGGAAAGTCCACGTCGAAAGCTGCTGCAGAACACGGATCTTTGTGAAGATGTCGAAATCGGCGAACTTGTTGGGCGTCTCTTCGGTGCCGAAGGGGTTGCGCTGCGGTGCTTTCGCCACGTATTGCCTGCGTGTGTATTCGTCGAAGATCTCAAGCCTTTGTAGAGTCAGTGACGCTTGACTCAACCCACAGCACCCTCGGAAACTCACGTCAACCCTTTATGCGATGAGACCTGCTTGAGCATTGCCAAGCCGATTTGAGCCAGTTGCTCTGACGGGCCCGGCTTTAGACACTCTGCTTCGAGGTCCTACACCGCATCAGCCATGCATCCTAGTAGTATCGAGGGATCGCTCCACTCGAAGGGCTGATTGTACGCCGTACCTCGATGTCGAAATCCTCGTCTATCTTGACCGCTTTGCCAAAAGTGAAGATATATTGCATAAGACTGGCGAATTCCCACATATTCCTCAACCGATCCAATACGCTGGGTTCTGTTGTGATCTCCTCTTCGGCCTCCATCTCCTGTCTTCCGCGCTTCCTCGACGGCATGGCGTGCGGAGCGTGCCCTGCGGCAGCGCGTGCGGATGTGAGTTCCTTGCGAAGTTTTAGGTTGAGGAGAAAGCAGTCAAAGCCTCTGAAAAGAAACCTCCCCAAGCGAACGGACTGGTGGGAGAACAGAGGGTGTTGAAAAGCGTTGCGTTGTGTGTTGGACTCAGGCCAAAAGTTACAACGGGATGTGTCGCAAGGACGGCAGCGCGTCACGCCCATGGGCTTTCACGATCCGCGGATCCTGCTTTACCGCTTTAGCCCTAGCGCCAACAGGGGTCAGCCAAAGTGCCAAGCCATCGCAGCCACCTGATACCATGATAGGAGGTGCATGTTTATTGAGCTGGCTCACGCGCAGCTCCGGGATGTACCTGAACGAATGAAGTGGACGTCAGCCATACCAGTTTGAGGTCTAGTTCTGCCGGCACCATATCACTCACCGTTTCGGCCAACGATACAACATGTCCGGCCAGAGCGAGGGACAGCCGAAAGCGGTGATCCGAATCAGTAGGCATTCCATGCTCAGGGTTAGTGAGGTAGACTATTACATAGAGCCATGCCGCTCGCCTCCGCGGCTTGATAGTAAGCTCTGGAAGTTCCTATATCAGGTTGTCACTCGGAAGCCTATAGACCTAGGTAAGTCTACAGGAGTATCTTGTAGCAAACGATTCACAGGCAGAGATATCATCTCGGCTGGAGAGCTAGTGTTGTATCAGAATCTGATGACATGATATGAGGCTCTCTCGCATGTTCGAAATCAAGCAGCAGTCCTGCTATACTCTCGTCTGGTGAGAAGCACCGAGCAAGGACTAAAGCAAAAACGTGAACGCAAACGTCGCTCTAACAACAACTCTTCCCACCAGCTGCTTTACAGACTCCACTCTACGTAGCCAAACCGATCCAACAAACCAAACAAGGCTTCCCTGGGCTGAGCGGACGAAACCTCTGATTAGACAACCTGGTCTACCTTCATTTTCTAATCCGCGGGTTCCACTGCAGCGTCCCTAATATCCCGACAGAATCTGGCCTATGTTTGAGCCCGCAGTCCAACATCTTAAGTGAACGTAGACTCGTGTTGCGCACTCATGGCTTTTGTTGCAGTTGCCGAAGCCGCTGGTTGTTCCTACCCTCTTAGCCATTGGCTTGGCCCGGACTGACGGCTAACTCTATTGCATTCGGTACGGATAGCCGGAATCCACGAGATTGGAAGCACCGCTAACTTGGCAGCCATCCCGCCTCTCTAGATACTTTAAACGTATGGCCACTCTCTGAGATTGCTGCTTGCGTGGTCCGTTGACTATGAACTTGTAGAAAGGGCTCCTACGTTCCGCTGTCATGTAGACCGTGCAGGAGCTTGTGTATCGGCTGAGTTATGTGGGCGTAGGGAATGCCATCAAGCGGCTGATCCAGTCTTGTTTCCCCTCGGCGCGAAGCCGAAGCCTCCTCTTCCGCTTCCATCGGGTCCGCGTGGCATCCGGGTCGGTTGCTCCTCACTTGGAGTGGCCGGCCTTGAACGTCCTTCGGTAGCTTCCCTCTTCTGCAAGTACACCGAGTTCGGCTTGGCCGTGTATCCCGGATCGTATAGCTGCTTCTTCTGATTCCCCGCACGGGCTGGAGATTGGTCCGCCGACGATACCGACGGACTCTCTCGTCTGCCCTTGCTACGAGCGGTTCTTCCTGCGCCCTCAGCCTTCGAGGAGGAGCCGCGACTAGGAGATTCCTCGGCTCCGGAAGCGGATGAGCCAAACAGGCGCTCTCGTACCTCCTGGTACTTGCGCTGCTTTTCCTCTCGTTCACGAGCAGCCTTTGCCTGGCGCTCTGCGAACGCTTGCTCGTTCTTCTTGCGCTCCTCCTCTTCGCTATCATCGCCGTCATCGGCTATTTGCATTCCTGCTACGCCAGTTTCGATGCCATTGGGCTTAGCAATCGTTGGTGGCGGCTTACGACTCAGCACCTTCAATGCGGGCTTGAAGTCCGTCTTAAGCGGCACATCTTCGCGGGCTTTGAGGAACTGATACGGGTCCGGATTGGAGTCCTCGGCTGATTGCCATAGCTGCCTGTTGGCTTCGGCGTGCTGGGCCTTGCGCTCAGCCTTGGTTATTTTTACAGCCTGTTGGACCGGCTTTTGGGGGTCTTCTGGTTTCTGGATGATCGTCAGTCAAGTTTTGTAACCTCCAAAGGGCGCTAGAGAACTCACGTCTGCGAGGGTTTCCCAATCATCGTCCCATGCATCAGGGACGGCTCCTTTCTTGCTCATCCGGTAGCTCTCGAATGTGAGGGTTTGATATTGAGTGATTGACGGCTTATCGTGCAGATGTAGCGAAATCCGTATACAAAAGCAACCACTTCGCCGGAGGTGGCTCCAGAAGTGAATAAAGTAGGTATCAAAGGATGTTACCCGGCACCTTCCACACCTCACCTGGGCAATCAGGCGCCCCGAGGGGTAAAAGCCGGAGTGCAAGGGTTCAGCGGTTCGCGCCGAAGCGGAGCCAAGCTCAGCCCTATCGAGCTTCACTGACGACCTCAATTTGTCCCGCTACCACAACCCGCAAACAAACCGCAGTTTCGAAGCCACATCGCCCTCACCAACTCACCAAACAGAGCACACAGAAAAGCCCGCCCAACTCCATAACCCGCCAGCATGTCCACCACAGGGCCCCCACAGGACGACGACGGTGACTCTCACATGTCCTCCCCCGAAGCTTCCGACTACTTCCCCGAAGACGACATCACAGCGCCCGCGCCCTCCACACCAACAGCCTCTAGCGTCCTCGCCAACCCTCCTCCCTCTGAGCTGTCCCCACCAAGCTCCACCGGTCCGTCAGGCGGCCGCGTCAGCGCCTTCAACCCTCCGCCCCCCACCAGCGCAGATGCTACCTCGATGGCCATAGCGAACGGCGGCGTGAGTCTACAAACTTCGATACAGGACAGTCCTGAAACACCTATTGGAGGAGGGGGAGGAGGAGGTAGTGGGGGTGGTGGAGGATCGACCGTGGGCATGCGCGGCGGACGGGCGACGACGAATAGCGCGCTTGACGGTCCTGCGACAGGCCAGCCTCTTGGCGTGCATCCGGGTGGTTATACGTGGTATAGACCGGAGGATGAGCCGGGCTTTGCATGGAAGAACAAGAAGGCGCAGGAGGAGTGGGGGAGGGCGTGGGATCAGGTGTTGGATAAGGATATCATGGTGCTGAGTAAGTTGGGCTGGGTCTTGTTGAGCCGATTCTGTGGTCAGGATACTGAGAAAGATCGTGGCTGACTTGTGTGCAGATAAGTATGGAGATCCGTGCGATGAAAGGGTCTTGCAGACCCAGAAGTGAGGAGCTTGGGAGTTAACGCACGCCTCTGATCTATCCCCAGGTTGCGCGTAACAAACACATCGGAAAGACAGCACTTTACAACCAAGCACTTATTCAGTACTCATAGTTGTTGGTATGGCATAGCGCAGAGCACCATCTGCGCATGAATCTGCCGGAGTTCGCGCTCCATTGAAGCTTGGCGGCATTGCAGGAGTTTTCCACTGGGATAGCGGTTCCGCATTTACATTGCTTATCAGAGTCCGGATTAAGAAAGCTCAAGTCGGCTTGCTTTTGGATGTTTTCGAAGGTGGTCATAATAGGGCTCCAAACATGAGCGACGGTTCTAAGATAAACCAGTCGTTTCGTTGCATTCATCCCCACTCAAACCCGTACATTGGGCACCGACATTTTGTGGAAGCTGCAGATTTTGTGCTCCCCGACGCCATGCTATGCAAACTCCCCGCACGCAGATTCAGCAATCAGTCACTGTCGTCTCCGTCATCTAGCACGTCATCTTCATCCTCAGACCCTACCCGTTCCTCAATCGGATCCTCCACTAACCGGCGCTCACCGTCCTCCTCATCCTCACTACCCTCTGCCTCTTCATCATCCTCAACATCCTCGTCCCGTTCTTGCTCCTCATCCGCCCCATCCTCTCCTTGCTCCGCCTCCTCCACATCCGTCTCCCCCTCATCCTCCCCCTCTCCCTCCCCCCTCCTCATTCTCTTTGCCGCAGGCGGCTCATCTCCCACCCTCGCGTGTCCATTAATCTCCGCCACCCCAGCCCCAGCACCCTGTCTCGTATCCACCGCCCCCGCCTCAATAGCCGCCAGCGCCTTGACCGCCTTCTCCTCCCTGACTTTACGCCTATAGGAATTCCGCTTATCGCACTGCGTAGCATTATACCGCTCGAGCTCCTTCTCCAGCCTGTCCATGAAGTCACCCAACTCGGCCTCTTCAATCGCATCTAGCACATCGCGCGGCTGTATCGTCTTCTTGTCTTTCATGCAGGCTAGATCGTGCGCCTGGTGTGTGAGGTAAGAGACGAAGACAGTTGCGGATTTGGAGAGGGCTAGGAGCGCGTCTTTTTGGATCGAGGTGTTGGGTGGGAGGACGCCTTTGGCGAGGCGCTGGACCATTGTGCGGGGGAGGGAGAGATCCTGCGGTGGGAGTATTAGCTGGGAGTGGGATAGGAGGGGCGGAGGGGGGGGATTACCTCCACGCTTAGACCGTCGCGAGGGGGAGAGGAACTGCCGTCTGCGGCTGGGGGGTTGCTCTTGCGGGCGGGCATGGCGGGTTTGATTGGACTGCTCGTGAAGGTTGGATGAGTGCGTTTGGCTGTAGTGACGAGAGTAACAAAGCTTGTACCGCAGTGCCTTTAGTAGCTCTCGAAGAAGTCTGTGATGCGTGACGGTAACTTTCCGCGATGTAAGGTCGTTGATAGTTGCTGCGTGATCGCGCGAAGTCGTGATGGACGCGACGCGTTGAGGGGCTTTCATCGAACTTCCATCCTCAACCACCGCGTTTCGTGGCGCAAGAGTCAGCAATTGACACGATATTATGCAGCAATACAGGCGGTTGCTGCAAGGCCTGCTGTTGAGATCGGGTATACCAATAGTTATACCATCGGGTTTAGAGCTTCACACGACAAGCAGCTTCTACCTACAACCAATTGCACAATCTCCAGAAAGCGTACAAGCTGAAGATTAGAGGCGTTAGGCTGCTTCACTTGATCAAAGCAAGCTAAATCATGGATACAGTTCTTCCGACGAGGGTCTTTTGTTCCCACCTTGTTTTCCAAACAATAACGGATCAGGTCTCAAGGCAAGCGTCGCGTCCGCCAACATGAACTCAGAAGCTGCAACACGCTCTGAAGCGCACAGACAGTGTCACTTCCTCCCTTTACGGTTTGACTTATTTCTCCTCAAACCCTCTTCAATTAAAAATCCATTTCCGTTCATTTCTCCTTAGCCATATCTCTATCTTACCTCCTTATTCTCCATTGCTTGTCTGCTGAGAACGGACCATCATCCTACTTTCCTACGACTGCGGCTTGCTACGCTCTCTAAAATAACGCTTTACGACCTCACAGTTCTTATCCTCTGCTGCGCGCTTGCTTGCTCTCATCCTCGGCCTCCTCTAATCTACACGTAACGACATGGCACCTCGCTTTACGATCGTCATGGACGATACCCCCGACAAGACTTACATCCCCGGCGACAGAGTGTCGGGAAAGGTTATTCTGGACGTCCCGAGAAAGTTGAAAAGAAAGGCTGTCATGCTTTCCTTTTTAGGAGAGTTCCGCTACCTCTACTACACCGGCACTGGCAACGGGCAACAGGTGCACGTTGTCGGTATTCCTTTTTTCAAATTCGACCAAACTCTCCATCCGGGGCCCGTCAACTTGGCAAACGAAAAGCGTGTGTGGACCTTTGATTTCAAGTTTCCTAAGGAGTTCACCCCCTTCTATGCACAGCACAGCGTCTTGCCCCTTCCTTCGTCGACTCACCACTCGATAAAATTCGACACGTTCAGACCATCGGCTGGGATAGTGTATTACCTTCATGCACATTGCCCTCGAGGCAGAGCTCCGATTATCAGCTTCCAGGGATCACTCTGCAAGCCATACGGCCTCCAGCATTTGCAGTTCGAACATCCAGCTAAACAGCCTCCCGGTGCACCGGAGATACAGGTCGTCACACTCAAAGGTCAGCATCGGAATTCAAGCAAGCTGCCCTCCAGCATTCATGCCTTCGGGGAAAAGTTCAGGGACGGCCGGCCAAACCGGGAGACGCATACACCATGCATTTAGTTTGTCCCCAAGATCCATGCTCCTAGAGGTACTACGCCAGACCAGCAGATTCCTCTATCATTGGCAATCGAGCTTCGCCACGGCAAAGACGCTAGCGACAGCCAAATCCGTCCTCGTCTCGTTCTCGAAACCGTCTCTATTTACGTAGCGAATTCCTGGGTGCACGGACGGCGCAAGAAAGGGGATCGGCTTGTGCACCGAGGGGCACTTCAAATTGATGTGCCCCTAGATGGCACTCCGGTCTCATTAGTGGAGCAATTCGGATACCAAGACGCGGAACCGAGCTTCGCTTTTCCAGTCGGTTGGGGAAGTCTGACGCGGGAGTATTACTTCACCGTGATTCTCCGACTTCGCTATCTCGACAAGGCTTTTAAGATAAAGTCGAAGAAGATACCCGTTGAAGTCGGCCCGAGATACGACCCCAGGATGGCCAACCTACCTGCAGACTTGCAGCCGGCTCCGCCTACCGAACTTCCTGACCATAGGATTCCCGGTGCACTGCCGCTTGATGTGTTGAAGGTCGAAAAGAGGAAAAGACGTGCTGCCAGGAAAGCACGTGTGAGAAAGATGTTTGTTGGCGATGCAGCGTGATCTCGAACCGATGATTGCACAGTGTAGGCCAGCAGCGCCTCGGAAGACAGCCTCTACTTCTGCACTAAGTATCACCGTACGCCCTGATTCGCGGAGCGCGTACAGGAGCCGCGACAAAAGGTCACTCGAGCACAATGTTGGCTTGTCGTTGAGCAGGAAGTTTGGTTTCATGGAGGCAAGAGATCGGCGCAGGCTGTATGAATAAGAAGGTGGGTCTGTCGCATGTTGGAGCAGGGATCCGTCCATGAATGCAGCAGAGCCGCAGTGATGTCTGAACTGCTAGATACCCATGAGGGGGTCTTCATCTTGTCATTGAAGGGTCGCAGATGGGCAGAACGAGCGAAGAAACCCCAAGAGCCTGTCCATCCCACTTGTGGCATTAGTACCGTGGGCTACGCAAGCAGGACGCACCCAAGTTTACCGAAGGAAGAACGTATGCATATCCCGCCTTCAACCTCTCAAAGCCCTTCACCATCGCCCAGTCTATAATGACTCTTGTGACTCTTCAGCGAGCTACACCAACATCGACTATGACGATGGTCAGAACGTCACGCTTTCTATCCGGTAAGGACTCTAGTTCGATGGGTTGCTTGCCTTGCTGGGACTCCTCGGACAAATTCAGACGCATACACAAGCAAGCAGGAGCAGTGCTTCCAGCACAATGTGGCGCACGGAGAAAAGATCAAGCAAATCGTTGTTAACTTTTGTTACTTTGCACATGCAGTGAAAGGGCATGATCACCAGCCTCAACTCCCCAGAAGTAAAAGAGCGTGTCCCAGCATCAACATCCCATCCGAGTAAGCCATACGCCAATACATCCAAACTGATTATCATTACCGTCCACGTGTTTTTCTTCCACACAACCACCCTCCCACAGGCGGACAGTTGTCCGTCGACCACGTGACACAACTACCACTTCCCCTCCCACTTCTTCAAATCCATCCAGCACCTTTCGCAGTCGTCGAGCATCTTGATGAACTCGGACGCGTGGAATCCCTCCTCGAGAGGTCCCAAGTAGCAAACCGCGCATCCCTCAAACCCTCCCATCAAGCACCTCAAAGATGCCCCCAACCCCGGCCTCACCGCCCACAGGCCTAGGCTCAAACAGCGCCAACTCACTCCCAAAGCTCCGTTTCTCTTCCTCGAGTTCTAGATCCCTAGCGCTCTGTTTCCGACGAAGCTGGAGAATGCTCCTGAGGCGTGCGGCCGAGTGCGTGGAGAAGCCCGAGTGTGCAGACGACGGGGGGAGGATGTCTGAGGAGGGGCTGGCAGTGCGGGAGAGTGAGAGGGTAGATGAGGTCGTATAGGACATGGTTGGTGAGGTTGTTGTAGTGGTGTAGGTGGTGGAAGAGGAGGAGAAGACGGTTCGTAAGCGGCGGAGGGAGGGGGTGCGGGTTGGTTGGAAGGCGGATTGGAGGCGTGAGGTCCGCATTGTTACTTTTCAGTGCGTGGTTCTGGGAGGCTTTCTGGTGGAGCGTAGGTGATGTGGTATACGTGGAATCCGGGATGAGATAAAGCAAAAGACTTCCTGGGTGTGCCGGTCGCGGCAGTGAGAGGTAATCGATGAGAAGCTTCTCACGATAGACGGCGTCGAAAGTGAGCGAAAACGGGCAGACCCAGCCGTCCCGCAGCGTAAGGAATGTGAATCTGACAACGAGCGAGCGTGGTGAGGCAGGCAAACGCAACCTAATGCGGCCAACCCAGCCACAGGTATGCAAGATGCAAGCTGCACTCAATGACCGGACGTCCCTGGTCAACGAAGAGAGACAGAACGAGAAGCACAGAAGAGCTCCGTATCGTAGACTTCCTCAGAATAAAAGCAAAAGCGGAGCCACAGGTCTCCAGCACAAAAGACGGAACGAAAGATGCAATTACCACCGCGGCAAACGAGGTTGCTCCTGGCATCAAAAAAGCCGCTGCATCAGGGTCGAGTCCGCCCTTATGAAATCTCCCGTAACACGTCGCCCATCTCTTTGAATTCGTCGTGCGCCCCGTAACCTTACCTGAAATGCACCGGGCCTGGCGATCGTTCACGGACCGTGTTACAGCTCGCTCTAGCGAGGAAGGAAGAGACACGCAAAAAGGAGACCATTCCGTTCACAACCTTAGCTTGGGATTGTGCTCCTGCAAAGCATCGCAGCCGTGCTGCATTCCGTGCATGGCGCCAGTCCTGGCCGTATGCGGACGACGCGGCAGCGGGTGTCAGACGTCAAAGGCGGGCGCTGTGGTGCGGCAGCTAGCGGAGACGCGACGGCTAGAGGCGTCTCAGGTGCGCGACGTGCTGCAGGAAGGGGCTTTCCGACATCTCCACACACGCGGGTGTCGGAGCTCAGAGACGCGTCTTGCTGAGAACAGAATGCGAGATTACAATAATACGATGATCTATCAACGCCATCGCTATGCACAAAAACACCTCTCCTCTCTGGCCCCATTCATCTAAGGTGTCACGCCCGTTCTTCTCAATAAAAGACGCAGGTACAGAAGTACAATGTGCGCCCATGCCAACCTCCCGCCGTCAGCCGAACGCCATGTACGCACCCCAACCTGTCAAGAATCTCCAAAACGCATGGTCGCATATCTGGTGCGACCCCGCAGGAACATCGGCCACCATCCTAAGATTGAGACGGCCTCCGCACTGTAAAACTCCTCCTGATGCTCTCGCCCCACGCCGAGTTATCCAGCACCTCCAGCACATCCTGCGCACTGACATTACTGTTCGCCCTGCTCCTGCCTGCCTCGCCCGGCTCAAGCGGACTAGGCGGCCTGCTGACGTTGAGGCCGCCCACGGGATGCCAGTCGCTGGCTCCATCAGCGCCGCCTGCTCGAGCACTCGGTGAGCCCTGCGGACTTGATCGTGAGGGACTCAGGCCTCGCGTTGGAGAGTGGGTCGGCGTGATTTGGATCGATGTCGCTGTGTTGGCTCTGCTGCGTGCTGCCGGGTCCGCTGGTGGAGATACTGAGCGAGCATCGCTACCGCGGCGCGAGTCGATCGGGTGGCCGGCTGATGAGCCATCGTCATATTGTATGTCTTCGTCGTCCACATAGATCTCTGGGACGGTGAAGCGGGGCACTGCCGTCATGCGGCCGGCGCGCTTGGTATCCATGACGCGCTGGAAGCGGCGCCGTCGGTAGAGCGTGTCGAAGAAACCGACCACGACGCTGCGCTTGACGGCTTCTTCGACGAACTGCAGTCGGGCTTTGCGTTTGAGGAACTCCTCGAGTCTGGTTACCGTCCCGTTAGCATACGACCTAGATGGATGAACGGACTGGAACACACCTCAAGCTCTTGTTGTCGTTGATTACTTTGTAGTGCGCGAGGATCATGAGGAGAGCGTTAAAGCTGATCCCTCTGTCTGGATCGGCGGAGACCAAGACCTCTTCGTAGAAGATGTTCATGCGTTGTCTTCTACGCCGAGTCTCGCTGATGGGCAGCTCAGCAAGGCGTGCATTGAGCTTGCGAATATCGATCTCGGGAGGCGTGCTTGTGCCATCCACTGGGAGCGCGGAAGTCCTCTTAGCTACACTGCAATCTTCGATCAGCTGGCGGACTGAAAAGTCGCCATCGTAGATCCTCATTTCGAAGAGGCCGGAGAGTTCCTGTCACAGAGATCAGCCATTGTAGGTCTTGAGCCAGTGATGTTACTTACGCCAAGTAATCTCGGAAACTTCTCTTTGGATATGTAGCCGGTACCGTTTGGGTCGAACTCGGCCCACGCCTGTTTAAATCTGCGGATCTCCTCTCTGCTAACAACAGATAATCCACTGCTCCGCTGGTACACGTAGCTGAAGCTCTCATAGATGAGCGACACAAACAGATTCACAAAGATATACACGCTAACAATGTTCCACGTGATGAACAGCGCGCGAGCCCATTCGGCACTGCCGCAGTCGCCGTCGAAGTGCTGATCACTTTTGACGCAAAATGGTGGCTCGATAGTAGCGAAGTCTTCCATGATCTGGTTCCATCCTTCTCCGGAGGACGTCCGGAAGAGGAGTATGAGCGCCTTAGGAACAGTTCGGAAGTTGATATTTTCGCTCTCATGCGCGTTGAATCTCGTCAAGCCGAAGGCCTGGGTGAGTGCGATTGCGAAAACAAGGAAGAGGACGAACCAGGTTGCGAGAAGATTGCCAATGGACGTTAGACTTGCAGCGGCGGTTTTGAAGAGCTGGTCTAGCTGATTGTTGCGTGGAATGAGTAGCAGCGCGATAGATACGAGACAGAGCTTGTGTAGCTGCACGAATATTCTCTCGTTGAAATCCGTGAGTAGAAGGATTGTCGTGGTGAAGGTGCCGAACACAGCAAAGATCGAGTAGACGTCCCATGAGCTCTTCCGAAATCTTGGCCACGTCAAGCCGATTATTCGCACGGCAATGTTTATAATGTACAAGACCGTAAAAGCTAGGAAGATATAATCTGCATCTGTCAGTATGAATCTAGCTACTCGACTGGTAGTTGCTTTACCTCTGGTCCGCTCCCAAGCCCACGGCGCCGGATAGAACTCAAGGCACAGTAGAGTGAGATGAAGGATGAGAATGCCGGTAACAGATCTCTGCCACCAGCCGGTCTTGCTGACGGCACGTCTATAGCACCACTCTTCCCACGTTTCTCTTCTCTTGGTGGATGAGGGTCGCTTAGATGGCGATATCTGCCGCAAAAGTTTCCTCAACTCCAGCCATGACCGCTGATCCGTAGTGAGAAACGCGACACCTGTTTGCTCGGTATAGTTGCGCATAAAGACAGAAACGAACAGAGTCAACACGAAGACCGCCCCCAAGAGATTGAAAATGACGAAGAAGACGGCATTGCCTTGAGCGACCAGAGCCTTAGGCTGAGTGAAGACATCAGTTATGCTCTCGGCTCGCCACATAACGTCTGTCCAGCCTTCCTGAGAGACAATCTGGAAGAGAATGAAGAGGGAGCTGCCAAAATTGTCAAAGTCATACCACGGGTTGGAGACCTGTCGGGGCGCGAGAACATCCCAGCCATAAGGACTGCTGAGGTATTCGCCGACGCAATCATTGAGGTCGAATATGCCGGAGCCGTTATCGTTACATGCCTGCATCCGGCCATGGAAAAGATTGAGCCCGTAAATAGCGAAGGGAATCAACAAGCTCAGAGAGACGAAGGCAGCCTACGACCAATTAGAGTGTTTCTGCAGTGATATACGACCTTCCAACTTACTGAGAGCACTTTCCAGCCTCCTCGAACGATGATCGAATGGAATGTGTCTCTTGCGCTGTCACTGATGTTGAGTAAACGTAGCGCTCTGAGCGCCTTGAATGCGCCCACTGCCCTCGAAACGTTACCTTCTTTGTACAGCGATGTACCGACGTTGATCCACAGAGTGACAAGCACAATACCATCGATGAAGCCCCAGGATCCCCTGAAGTAGGCGTTGGGTGTCCAGAAAAAGCCGTCCGCGATGATCTTTATCAGCGCCTCGACACTGAAAAGAACGGCGAAGCCTAAGTCTGTAAAGACGAACCAGTTCTTGACGCTAAATTTGTGCTCCGAGAAGTAGTCTTTCTGATAAACTGGCGTGGTGACACAAGCCAGAAGAACCATAGCCACGATAGCCGCGTAGATGAAGGCTGAGAAGGCGTACCACAAGGGAACAGAAGGTGGCACGCCCTCAATGCGGTCGCTTCCCCTACCGGGACCTACGATCCTTTGGCAAAATTTTCGAATGGGGTCATAGGGTCTGAACATGAACAGCGAAACATTGTAGTTGGGATGCTTCTGCAGATACTCCCTCTGCGCCTTCTTGCGACGATCGGTTGCTGTGACAACCTCTTTGGCCATTTGTCGAGGGTCTAGGTCCTCGTATGCGCGAGAGAACTCTAGGCGAGCGTAGAAAGGATTAGTTTCGTGGTGGAATATAGAGGCGACCACTCGAGACCATAGAGAGGATACAACGCCGGATGACACGATGGTGGTTGGTGCTGCGCGAAGTGTAGGATGGGCACCAGCGACAGTGTCTTGGTGGGCTGGATCGCCAGGATCGTCAAGAAAGTCCTTGACAACTGCGTCCTTTAGTAGCATCTCCGTGGCGTGCGAGCCATACTCCAGAGGGTCCTTCCGCCTTCCAGTATGCTGTCTGATCTTGAAGATAGTCGACAACGACAGATTGCTAATCAGTTAGCCATGCGTTCATTGAAACCATGTCTTAGAGCCTACCCATGTGAGGAGCCTCCCAGTTCCTTCTGTTGAAGGAAGGCCTTAACCTGCTGCAGGCGTTTCTCATCCTCAGAGACGTCGAAATTTTCCTGAATAACAGCGATAAACATATTCAAGACGATAACTGTGAAGCTTTAGCCGAGTGACGGTATTAGGCGGATTGGCGGACTTACAATTAGAGAGGATGTACCAGATGATAAGAAAAGCAGCGCCGATCCAAGCTGTATTATGTTTTACATTATGTTTTGTAACACTGTACAAGATCGTTGTCCAGTTCTCGCTTGAAAGGATCTGATACATGCCCAAGAATGAATTATAGATGGTGGCAAACGTAACTTTGAGGGGCTCGCCTCCGTCGCTTTCTGGTAGTTCGCCACGGAGGAGCTGTGCGGCAAAGATGGCCGCGAGGAAGGTCAGGAGAAACACGAAGAGGATCATGTTTGCGAGGCCGGATACGTTGCCAAGCACGACCATGATCAGGTCGCGAGTCATCGGAATTGCCAGCACAACCCGGTATATGCGGAGAATCTGGAATAGGGTGAGCCAGGCATAGGGCTGACCGGAGTTACGAATCTTAGGCAGCTGGATGATGGTTGTGATTACAGCAAGCCCCAGGTCTACCCAATTGCGTTTGCTCTGGAAGAATCGCCTCCAGTCTACGGTAAACCGAACGGCAATCTCGAACAGCAGTACAACGGTAACGCCGAGTTCGGACGCATTAATGAAGCGTTCCCGTGAGCGGCTCATGTCAGCACTACGCATAGACTGACAAGCCAGCCCATACACAATGACAGCTATCCAGAGCCAGTACATGCGTTCGTACAGCCTTTTGAGCGAGCTGATCCGGCGTTTGGGTGCCTTCTCATCCTCGTCCTCCGGAGGCGCTTCAGCTTCATGTGCAGTAAACGCGCTGGTGTTGCTTTCGTCCCGAATGACTTGAAAGGAAGACGTGATGACTGCAATAAGCAGATTGATCAACCACAAGCTCATGATGACGATGCCGAAGGCGAAGAAGAGGGCTGCGGCGAGGTAGTCGCTGTCGGTCAGATAATACATTAGGTCTGTGAAGGTGTTGGTCGTCATTACCACGAATATTAACTCCAGTGACTGTACAAGGTTATCGAAGCTGACTGTGCCAGAGTATGGATTATCCCCTTGCACGCAGTACGAGTTCATAGGGCATAAGAATCCCTTCGAAGAAAGGGCACCACTGCGTCCATCAAGAAACACCCAAGGGAGTGGATTGCTGCTGTTTCGGTCGAGGTGGCCGCCGCAAAACTGGAACTCGTTGGTGTAGTTATCTTGCTTTCCCAATGGGTCGACCCATACACAGTTCCGTCTGAGACTTGATTTGAAGCTCTGAACTCCGACTATAGCGAAGAGAAGCCAGAAAAAGCCGATGAGGAACGAAACGTTGAGCAGCAACGGCGCCGCTTTCTTGAGGCTTCGAAGGATGACCTAGGCAGTCACACTTAGCTGCTGAACGTAGAATTCGGATCCATAGAAATATCCTGCACTTACTGTTGTACCACTAGACAAACGAAGAAGCCGTAGTATACGCAAGCAGCTAAGCATCCGAAACACGTATGCATGTTGACTGTTCTCAACGCCGCGCAGACCCATGACGAAGCTGATCCAAAATGAAATGACTGCAATAAAGTCTAATCTATTGAATGAATGTCGAAGAAACGCGCGTTGAGCTAGGCGAACACGCTGCAGCTGTTGAGATCCACCGGACGGTTCGGCGTGCATCTGCGTAGTGGTGAACGCCCGAAGTATCGAGGGTTGCTGTGAGTCAAAGGTTGTATCGGTACGCTTGACCGACGGCTGTCGCTGTGGGGTGAACAGACTCTGTGCCTTATTGAACACTGCCTGCCTTATACCAATACGACGGTTGATCGTGCTGTACTCGACCGGGTTTATGATGAAGCCGGAGACGATAATCCTCACTACAATCTCTGCGGTGTAGATGACGAACAGGATCAGCAGGCCGTAATCAATCCATGAAGTGCCCCAGCTTTTTGATCTCGGATCATTGAAGACATTGCTGCCTGAGTCAATTGCCAGCAAGATGGTCTGAATGACAATCATGATAAACAGACATGGCTCAGTTACGGGATGGACAAGCAGGTCGCAGAGCCTCGTCCGTAACGGATGCTCGGGAGGGAACACTCCAAGCGAGTCGCCTTTGAACGGATTGGCTTGCTTCTGCCACGAGTCGTCCGCAATGAAGCCCTGGCGCTTGGGTGACGGCATTCTCTTTGGAGATGGGTCTGGTGCTGGCGATGACGCACCGTCATGAGTTCCATGCAATGGCCGAGGTGACGGAGGTTCGACAGTCGGTATGGACTTCAGCGAAGATTTTCTTTTCATGCTCCGTTCGACCAGCTCAGGCTCGTTTGTAAGATTTACCACTCGCTGAGACATGTTCTTTACAATCGTCCCGGCCCTCTGGAGTGGAGACGCAGCCGAAGGCGACAGAGATTTAATACGGGACTGAGATCTTCTGGGTCCGCCATCATCGGGCGTCCGCAGACCCGCTTCAGCTGCTGATAGGTCACCGCTCACTCTCGATGTTGAGGCCGCTTCAGGCGTAAGAAAGCGTATGCTTTGGAAGCTGCCCCTAGTCTGACGTTGTCCAACAGGTGTGGATGGCCCTGCTGCACTCAGTTGCTGGAGGTGTATGTCCGCCGTCAGACGAGCGGTGTCTGAGTATTCTGGGGGAAAGTATCCCTGAGACTCGTCCGATTCATGCAGTGTCATATAGGAGCCACTCTCTGTCCGCGCCGCAATGGATGGGCGCCGGTTCTGTTCATGAGGAGGCGAGGCCGCCGCTGTCGGGTGATATGCTGTGTCTCCTTGAAAGCTCAACCCCGCGAATCCGATAGCTTCTTGGAACCCTTGTCCATCATGAAGCGGGGATAGTTCGTCGCCGTCGTGATTATCTTGCAGGCCAGCCTCCGGTATGGAGAGTTGCGTCCTTGGCGGTCCCGCATTCCTTCGTGTCGGGCTCGGTGACCCTTCTCTTATCGGGGTGTATCTCGTGCTCCACCTATTCCCACCACCAGCTGATTCCGCATTACCGAACAAACTCCTTCCTCTATCGCTAAGTGTCCTGCGATGCTGAACGCTGGATCTCCTCTCGTCATCTTCAGGGTCTGGTGGGCGGCTGAGGTCCTGCAGAGGTATTGATTGAGGTGTCGAACGGTTTCTTCGATGAGACGGATCGCTCGAATCATGAGAGGCCATTGATCACCGGAGCACCGCCGATGCTCTGTCCGTTATACAACTCTTCATTTGCTCTGACGCGACCTGTCGTAGGCTTCTGCGGTGTCGATTGTGGATTGGGGTGCGTGGGAGGTCGCCGTTGAGGTCGCTGTTCAGGTCACAATGCAGCGCAATTGCAAACTCGGCGCCAGAAGCCTCCCACGGCCCTTCGGATGGAATATGTACAGGAGTAGAGAACTCTTCTGGTCGTATGGGCGTAACTGTTGAGTGGAGAATGCCGTGCCTTGTCTTCGGCGCCATTGCGCGTTGCTTCCACATGCGCTGCTTGGCATCGATAAACGTAAATTACCCAGATCCAGTTCCTCAGAGTTTCAGGGTTCAGGGTCCGCGTATTAATAGTAGCACTTCCCTTTTGAGCCTTCTAAGGCGGCACTAACGCGATTGAGAAACAGTGTAGACGGGATATTATTTGCAATGTTGGTCTGGTACTAGTGCGATCAGAACCATGAGAGTGTTGAACAAAACAACGGCTGTCGTGGTGGGCATGTTGCAACGGTGGATCAGTTATTGCGCGTCCGTTAACACCCTCGTCCAGTCAAACTTCCTCCATCGCTTCTTGAAGCCTTCAACTCTCCTGTCGTTCTTGCCCCAGCGCCCTTGTCGCTTGATGACGTCCGGCTCCGCATCGAGCATACCACCAATGATTTCTCTGGCAAACAGATCGCCTTTCGGCCAGCGGTTTGAGTCCTCGACAATGTGGCCAAGACCGCCATCAAGCTCGAACCACACGTGGAAGTACGGCATCTCCTTGGCAAGTGTCCGCTGGAATGCCTGCTTCCCCAAACCATCGCGCGCACGTGCTAGCGTATCGATGAGCTTCTTGTGCTGTGTCCACTCCTCGTCGGCGGACAGGATGGCTTCCCTGAAGAAGGCTGGTGCCGTCTCGCCCAAGCTATAAGGCAATGGCACGACCTCCAGAGCCGCATGCCTCTTCCGCTGCGGGTGCGCAGCGTTCTCGTAGAAGATGACGTCGCGACCCTGATCGTGATACATGCGGGTAAGGCATTTCATGAAGTTGCGGATCTCTTCCCACTCATCAGAATCACATTCGAGGAGGTTCAGGCGGTGCTGTATGGGGACGATGCAAGCGCCGCCTTCACTGATCTCGGGCTCAGTTGGTAGCGTCATGTACACCCGTGTCGCCAGAGACACAATGGGTGCTACAGGGGGCTTGTTAGTGTCTTCGTGGTGGCAGAGGGGACAGGTGTCGAGGATGCGATTCATCTTCTGAAAGTCGCTAATGGCTGTGTTGCGGAGATTAATCTCGGATTTTTCGACTCGTTTGGCAAGCTTTGTTGCGTTGTCGTCCATGTATTCCAAGTCATCCTACAGATGAAGTCAGCAAAGCACATACTCGACAGAGTACGGCAGCTCACATCAAACTTTACATCCTTCGCTATCCTTTCCGCAAATATCAGACCGTCACCTCCAGCCTGACCACGCGTCCTACGCTCTTGCCTGACCATGTCCTCGATACTCATGTCTTCATTCTCCTCTACTAGGCCTCGCTCCCTCCCACGCGTATTCTCAATCGCCTTGACTTCGCCTTTGCGACCACCTGCCAGCATGCGATTCTCCATTGCGCCAAGAACAACTACTTCCGGCTCTCTGCGATTTGCAGCTTCCGACATAGCAAGGTTGTACTTGGCCTCAAGTTCTGCCGCATCCGAAGCACCCCTAAGTTTGGCCTTCATCATCTGAGCTTTCAGCTTGTTCAACGCTGTCTGGTCAAGTGGCACAGTCCTTGCAGGAGGTGATTTTTCGTCCATAATAACACCCTGCCGAGGTGGAGGCGCTTCCTTCTCGTCTGGATGCGACCTTGACTCTCTCCGGATGCCCATGTTGAGCTTCCTCTCCTGAAACAGCTCACCACTGGGCTTGATCTTCCCCACATAGTCTTTGCCGTACATCTTCCGGCGATCGAGCTCAATCTCCTCCTCTCTTGCGTCGTCAAAATCTCGCAAGTCGCCGTAGCGCTCCAGCGCTACTTCTTCCACAGATCGTCCGGACTCTTCGGCCTGTCTATAGACTGCCTTTAGTTTCGTCATGCGCCATGCTGATCCGGCATCTCCGAACTCATAATCGACTTCGTGCTGTGCCGGCTCATCCGCGATGGCCTCCTCGACTGTATCCTTATGAATATCCCGTAGATGATGATTCAGCTCGTTCTTGTGTATCCTAAGCTCATAATCATCCCGCGTTGCCCGCGCCTTGGTCGGCTTCTCAGCTTCCCGTCGCCGCTGCACATAGTCCACGTCCAATATCGAAGGCGCCTCCATCCACGAGTCCCGCTTGAGGTTCGACTCGGTCGCATCCTCAAGCTGCTTGTCTAATGTCTCTTCAGTAGTCGGTGGGACCATGGCCTCTTTCTCGATCCATTCGTCGTCTTCGTCCTCCTCAACAGCGGGCGAATCCAAAGGACTCGGTTTGGTTCCCTTCTCTTCCTGACGCTCCGAGCGATGTGACCTTCCATGCCGGCTGTGGCGTGAGTGACTGTGTTTATGCTGTTGGTCCTCATCCTCCCGGTCCTTGTGGTGTCTTGACGAGCGGTGGTGATGCTTTCGACGACGTTGATCACGATCCGGGCTACGACTTCGCTCGCGCTTTCTATGGTTCTCCTTCTCCTTGCTCTGCGCAAGCTCACGCTCGAAATCCTCGAGACCCATATTGATCCTCTGCGATGTGTTTGTTATGGGTGCCAGTTTGCGGCTCCGGAGCTACAACGCAAAACGTCACGGATGCTTGGCGGTTTTGATGCCGGCGCAAAGCGATCGCGGACTCTTCCCCAGTCTAACTCCGACCAGCTCCAGCACTCTAAACCATCACGCCCACAACACCTCCGGCAGACCCTCCCTCACAGGGCGAAATCAATCTCTACGAGCCCAGGGCAAAGAGCGCCTACCTTGCGATTCACACACCTCAGCAATACCTCAGCGCCGCTCGGCAGCATTCGCGCCTGGCGGAGGAGCCCCCACCCCCATGGCTAGCCAACAGGCGTACTTTCAGGATGTGCTATTTGGCATGAAGAAAGCGCTGGCGCGCGCTGACGATGGTAAGAAGCGTCTTGCAACTCGCGCAAGCTCCATGTGGGACCATGCTAACTTGCCGTGCGACAGCCTCCGACTCTGACGATTCTGTCGAACGACTTACAAATCGCGGCCAGAAGAGAAAGCGAAACGCGAAATATGTGCAAGAGGGTCGCCTGGACAATTCAGTCGGGCCGCGTGTATACAGAAGGGTATGCTACGTCAAGCCTCTAGCTGGGTCTTCGCACGAAGGCTGACCGGACTCGTGACGTGCAGCAAATCGAACACGCAGGGTACCAGCGACACATCATCTCTCACAACCCTCAGCGCTTTGACGCAGATGGCGACCCGCTTGAAGACGACGAGGAAGATTCCCAGGCTGACGCGGATGCCTTAGAGGAGAACCCCTTCGGGGAAGTGAAGCTCGAAGGTACAAGTGTCGCGCAAACCGGAGTATCACTAGCTGACAAGATCCCGCTGCATAGAACTACTTGCACCATTAACCTCGGCGGCCGACCTGCCCACGCACCCCTCGCTCTCTACACCATACTACTCGAAGAGTCTCACGGAGATGGTCGAAGGCGCCCGCCTAACCCTACAAAGAGAAAAGGCGAACCTGTGGAGGATGAAGCATCTGTTAACGAGGTTCCGGGGCGACCACACATGGACGCCGTGTGGTATCTTCGCGACAGACTACGATCAAGTACTCCTTCGCGCGTTGATGCCGTCAAACTATCGCGCCGTTTTCGCATTCCAGAACGGAGGCCCGCAAGATCAAGGGAGCCTCTCATGGGATAACAATTCTGATTCACGAACGCTGGGGATGGATGGCCTACAAACACCGCCAACCACGTCCGCGCTGCTCCAAGCGCCAGAGGCAGAGGCTCGACCGGCAGAGGACGTGCAAATGTTAGGAGGGACCAGCGTGCAGCACTTCGATGCAGCAGAGGCGACAATCGACACTGTGAAAGCAATCGCGAAAAAGGCCAACGGAGAAGAATCAGCGGCGCAGAATGGTGCTACAACAGATGGCGTCACGAAGGCGATAGACCATAGCGGTGGCATAGCGGCTGACGCTTCTGGAGCGACTACCGAGGGCATTCCTGCAGACCCAATATCCTCAAACGACGAAGGCGCGCCGAACGGAGATCAATCCATCACCAATGGTGGGCAAAGCACAGCTCTGGTGATTACAGAAGGACAACAACCCAACGGCGACGCGCCACCTTCTCCACCAGGCGAAGCCGACGACTCCGCTTCCCAGCCACCCGCCCACCGCATGACTACTCGAGCTCAAGCCCACGCAAACTCGAATCCCCTATCGCCACGAAGCTCACCAACGCGAAGCGCGACCGCCGACGTGGTACCGCCCATACATCCATTCTTCAACTTCCTGCCATCATGTCGACCAGACCGCGACGTGGGCCTCCCGCCCGAAGTCGCGGAAGATACGCGGAAGTTCCTGAACCTATATGTTCAGCGGCAGGAGGAGGTGATTCGAGGGGTTGAGCAGCTGTACGATGGGCTGCTGAAAGCGGAACGCATGCGCAAGGAGGTGATCAAGTGGGCCAAAGCGGAAGGGCATGTCGGCGAGATGAGCGATGGGGAAGACTGGTACGACAAGGATGAATGGGGGTTGCTTGAGGATTTGGTGAAGGGAAAGGAGGAGGAGGAAGTTGATGAGGTGCCGGGGAAGAAGACCAGGGGGAGGACAACCAAGTAGGAGGATCGAGCTGGTAGTTTTTGACAAGTGGAAAGGCATGCGTGGCGATTGCACCGATACTGAGATGTCCACCCCACGGTACAAACTTTGACCTTGAGGCTTCCGATGATCGATCGGCAATAGTGTGTGAAAGCTTCCAGCTTGCTAAATGGGACAACTGTGGTCCCGTCTATGCTGCCTTGCTTAGAACTCTTGATAGGATGAGACATTGACCTCATCATCCGGTCGCCCTCATCCCAAAAAGGGAAGCCGAGAGCGGCAAGATCCGCCGAGCCTCGCGTCCAGGGTCCAAGCCTCCCACTTCGCGACCCCCACGTCAGCCTCAATGTCCTGGTTCACGGGCAGCCAACCCTGACCTGGCCTACCATGACCTGATAGTCGAATTTTGATACATTGTCCCGTTCGGCATCCTGTTCAAGTCTTCAGCCTTCTTCGTAGTCACGGCGCCATTTCAACGCCATGGACGATTTCAACAGCGAAACAGACAGTGACTACACAAGCTACTGGCGAGATTGGGTAAGTGCGTGGATTCATCCTTCCTTTATGCCCCATTCTGTGCCATCCTTCAAGAGCGAGGCAAGCATGGCAACCTTCTGGCTTCTGGACGTCATCTTTCCTCTACCTACCTTGGACGCAGCTTTATCGAAATATCTCCTTCAACATGGATCCACGCATTCCTTTGCAGAACATCAATCGAACGGCCGTGGTTTATGATGCTGCCAGGGAAGAATACCACGTCCCAGAGTATGGCAGTGGTGAAGATGTTATCAGTAGAATCATCCCCCGTTCCGAAGTGGTTGCACCTATCCCAAATCAGGCTCCTCCGAACCCCGGCAATGCTGCGCAACTCCGCAACCAGAATATTGTTCAGTCTTCTGCCGACGCTCGAGACCGGAACGATAGCCTCGCTTTGACCGAGACCAATCTTAAGAGGTACTGCGAAGACCGTGGTCGTCTCAACATCTACACTGTAACCCACGTCCATGGCAAAATCGAGAACTGGGGCAAAGCATGTTCTAAAATTCGGGACACCAAGTTACCTCCTGCCGCTGCGCAGCAAGGTTGTAAAGTTTCAGGTTACGAAAACTACTTCGACTGGCTTGTGTTGAGTAGTGCGTGGGAGACGGAGCCATCCACTGATGGCAAGGAACTGCACGAGGCAGCCAAGCGACACTTACGAAGGAGACTACTCGCTCGCCTTATGTTCCCTGACCGCCATGCTCTGAGTGACTCGAGGTCAAATACCTCGGCTAAGGCGAAGCTGAAAGAGGGCGAGGTTATCAAGCCGCGCGGCTGGAGGGCTATTCCGAGGCGGCGGAAACAGGACCGACGGATAATTTCACACTATATACGTAGCCGGTACCGCTTGAACCAGAACGCCGCGTCTCCAGTCGTGCCCGTCAATCCTGAGCCGGTTACGCCGCCTGAGGCCAGTGTAGTATTTAGCTCACCTGAGTCGGCTCCAATATGTAGCTCTCAGGACACCGACACTGAAACAGCACCTCGGGACTCCAGACATCCAGGAAACTCCAGCATTCTAGGAGAAAGTGCAACTTATTTTTCATCTATACTGGTCACCTGCAAGTCACTAACATCAACTGCCTCTCTAGTTCATCTCCTCGCGAGGCAACGAGTACTTCTGCGAGATTGACGAAGAATATCTGACGGATCGTTTCAACCTTACGGGCTTGAACACAGAAGTGCAGTACTATCAGTATGCACTGGACCTGGTAACGGATGTCTTCGATCTGGACTGCGACGACGACATGCGGGAGCAGATCGAGAAGTCTGCAAGGCACCTTTATGGCCTGGTTCACGCGCGGTACATTGTCACAACCCGAGGATTGGCAAAGATGGCAAGTCAGAAGTGTTACGCTGTCCCCTTAGAATGCATGACTAACATATATCTCAGCTCGACAAATTCAAGAAGGCCGACTTCGGCAAATGCCCGCGCGTAGCCTGCGACCAGCAAGCACTCCTTCCAATGGGCCAGCATGACACGCCGAACGGCTCACCCGTAAAGCTCTACTGCGCGAAATGCGAAGACATCTACAATCCCAAATCTTCGCGCCACGCCACGATAGACGGCGCCTACTTCGGCACGTCTTTCCATAACATCCTCTTCCAGGTGTATCCCGCAATGGTCCCAGTGAAGACGCAACGACGCTACGAACCGAAGGTCTTTGGTTTTAGGGTGCACGCCTCTGCGGCGCTGATGAGGTGGCAGGCGGAGAGGAGGGAAGAAATGAAGGCCAGGCTGAAGAAGGCGAGGGTAGAGTCGGGGTTCGAGGACGAGGACGATGAAGAAGAGATGGACGAGGAGGAAATGGAAGATGATGTGTCGAGAGATGAAGATGCGATGAGCAGGACGACTGTGCAGTGATGGCCAGCTACGGTGTTCGGATCATTGTGGGGGATTGCATGGGCATGGCGTTGACGGGAGCCATTTTGAACGGACATTGCTATGGTGGGGTTTCTTTACGAATGGATGGCTTTAGCTCGATGATAGCCATTGAACACACCTTTCGCTCGAACTGTGTCTGTTCCTCTCTCGTCTCACGGTGCGTATCACGTGCGCATACACCGGCAAGTCGCTGACATAACAGCGTGGACTCAGAGAAAGTCAACAGCACATAAAGTCCTCAACAACCACTAAATGCCACCCCTATTTATAAGCAAACTAAAGCTGAAACTCTCTTATGTTATACTTAAGGTCCTTTCCCACCTATTAATAGCATTCAACCATTTTAAAGTACGTTGTGGTTGATAAAATAGTGATTTAAGTGATGCTCAAGTGGCTCTGAGTCTACGCTATTTTGTCAGCGACTTGACCGGAAAGCTCCAGCAGACCCTGACGCCAAGAAAAATGCCCCTCCACCGACATCAATTCGCGATGTGGGGTTGAGGACAACTGTCGAGCAAGCAACAAAAAACACTTAGTCGCGGCATCCCATTACTCAACAATCAACACAATGTTCAAAAAAGAGTTTGCAGCCCACGGAATGCCTCATTACTCTACATAGAGCTGATACTAAAGCCAGCATCTCTCCCGGTGCAAAGTCGAAAGTCAAGTCCTCCGTCCAGCGCGCCATCCGGACGAAAATCACCGAGACGTATCCTCTCCTCGTGCCGCATATCGACGAAATCCTACCTAAAAAGGAGCAGCTCGATCTCGTAAAACTGTACGTCTGCGTCCTTCCATCCGCCCTCCTCCGCCCCCACACCCCCCGCACACACCGGTCTCTCCATGCCAGCTGTCTTCCTGGCACCCCCTCCGCGCTTACCAGAAGGCAACACGAGAACATGTGTACAGGACAGGTAAATGGCTAACAGCGCTTTCTACGTAGACCCGACCGCGTCTCCCTCTACGCCCTCGGCAGCACCCCGCTCTTCTGGCAACACATGGACGACCCGCTCCTCCCGCACCTAACCCTCGTGCACAAATATCCAACCTGCTTCCCGCTCCTGCGCATCGACCGCGGCGCAATCCGCTTCGTGCTCTCCGGCGCCTCGCTCATGGCACCTGGCCTGACGTCCCCGGGCGGCCGGCTACCGAAGCAGAACGACAAGGACGGTGTAGGGCCTGAGGAGTATCGATATGGGAACGAGGAGCTGGATGAGGGCGAGGTGGTGGTGATAGAGGCCGAGGGCAAGGAGAACGCGTGTTTGGTGGGCGTGCTGAGGATGGGGACCAAGGAGATGAAGGAGAAGAAGAAGGGGGTTGTGGTGGAGGGGGGCCATTATTTGGGGGATGGGCTCTGGAAGATGGGGTTGGATTGAGCGGGTGTGAGGAAACTTGGCGTGGGTTGGTGGCCTTTTCGAACGGGAACTAAAGGCTCGGGATCGGTTTGAGAGGAACCGGATGGCAGTGACATGGGCATGGTGGACAGCCGGTGGCACATCAACGGAACTGAAGGCGTGCCGTCACAACTGTCCAAGAAGGGTAAGCGGAAGATGGATTATTGGAAAGCATAGGCAGGATCTAGGAATGATACCCGTTTAGATGACACCCCCAGATCACCGAGGGGAAGACCAATATATGAACTCCCACGTGTTGCTTATCGTAGGCGTTGTATGCGAATCGGCTGATTATCCAGGATCATACGAAGAGTGCCGCCAGACGATTACTGAGGAGGCGCTCCTCTGCCAGCACCGCCGCCCATGAAGCTCCGTGCTCTGCGTTGTGTGTTAGAGAAGTAATGCTATGAGCAGGTGATCCACAATACTTACAGCTCTGCGATACTCGGGTCCTGCATCAAGCTCGCGATATCCGGCATCCCTCCACCCCCTCCACCGCCCCTACCAGCGCCTCCCCCACCGAACCTATCCGCCATCTCCCGCAGTCTCGGATTATTGAGCATATTGCTCATCATCTCCGGGTTGCTCATCATACTCTGCGCCATCTGCCTCATCATCGGATTGTTCATCATTTGGCCAATATCCGGCATGCCGCCCCCGCCACCTCCACCGCCAAACATGCCCGCCAGACTCGCCAGATCCGGCATGCCGCCGCCCATACCGGCACCGGCACCAGCGCCCGCACCTCTCGCCGTGTCCTCCGGAGCACCAACATCCCCACCCTCCTCCTCCCACCTCCTCTTCGCCGTCTCATATCCCTTCTTCATCGCCTCGCTGCCCCCGCTCCCCTCAGCCTCTATCCCCTGCTTGTACGCCTCCATGCTGCCCTTCGCGTCTCCCAACGCGAAGCGCGCGAGCCCAAGCCGACTCCACGCTTTCGTGTACTTCGGGTCCGCCGCAACCGCCATCTCGGCGTCCTCCTTCGCCTTCTCGTGCTGCTGGGCCCCGCTGTAGGCCGCTGCGCGGTTGGAGAGGTAGATGGGGTTCAGCGGGACGAGGTCGAGCGCGCGCGTGTAGAAGTCGATGGCCGCGGTGTAGTCTTTGCGCTGCATAGCCGCATTGCCCTGGCCCTTGAGTTTCTCGGCTTCGGCCTTGGCGGTCGCGTCTTGGGCGCTTGAACCCGCTGCTGAGGAGGAATCAGAGCGCGAGCCTGGTGCCGGCGCCGCGGGCGTGGCGGGCCGCCCTTCGCTCGCAGAGCTGGAGCCTAGAGTGCTGGCTGTGCTCTTGCCCTTCAGCTTCTCGTAGACGGAGTAGATGGCCAGCAGGTTCTGGCCGCCGAGCGCGTCGGACACGGCTTTGGTGTCTGAGGGGTCGACTTTGAAGCTATCGGCGATGCAGGAGGTGGCTACTTCGATGGACTCGGCGTCGTCGGCGCTGAGGGTGCCGTCTTTGAGGGAGGTGTTCAGGAAGTCGATTATTGCGAGCGCGAGCCGCTTCTTGGAGGTCGGGTCCGAGGGCGCCTATTCAAGTATGAGTGAGTGGGATAGCAGCGAAGGCGGGGCGGTGGGGTTGGGGGAATGCGAACCATGACGGCGGTACGGGTTAGAAGATTTTTGGGAGATCAGTGCAGTAGGATGAGTTCGTGAGGTCTTTGCTGGAGACGCACTGTGGAAGATTGCGAAGTTAGATAGTGGGGAATGGTGGAGAGAGAACACGGTGGTGGGATGGAGTTCGAAGCTTCCAGGGTTTCCAGCGGAACGACGTACGCGACTACGGTGGGCCTTGGCGTGCCGCATGTGCAAACTGCATCAGCTCGAAACCGGGCTCGTTGTATGATTTGGACGGCTTCAGATTCGATAAACTACGCTCTGCACAGCCTAACTCGCCTGGCGTGCGGTCTCGAGTACACGCTAAATGTAATATACACACAGAAGTGGGAGAGTAGAGACCGCTCGTGACACCATATAACCCCCTCCTACCCATTCCAGATCGACACACTGCGCGCGAATACAACTGCCCGACAGTCGACTGTAATACTAAGACAGAGAAGAAAGAGCTGGACCAGAGCTTTTACGACGCCGGAAATGCAGAAGGCGCGCAGGATGCCAAGACATAATGGAAGTCGACGAAGCGACGAGAGACGACCGTCCAAGCCACGCAACGAGACTGGAAGCGTCGGATGGCATGGCAGTGGTAGGATATGCGGCGCTTCTCATATGTAATCTCGAGCGCTCTTTTGCAGCTCGATCAAGCGCCAGCCTCTCGTTTCTGGGTTGTTTACATCCTCCGGTATCCTCGTGACACCAATGGCATATGTGACCTGCTGCACCTTGTCGTCCATTCCCGCTGCAAGCTCGCCGGTCTTGGCCTGCCTGTAGACGTGCACTTCCTGCGTCCGGCACGTGACGATGAAGACGGGGATATCGCCGGGCTCCAGAATCCGCGCCGACAGAATGTCGACATGCCTGATATCCAGAATGCGGCCGTCGGATTTGAGACCAGCGGTAGTGTACTGCTGCATCAACGCAGCGTAGACCTGATACTGCGCAGCGGACAGCCAGAGCTTAAGCACCTCGACGTCGCCCTTGACGTACGCATCGAGCACTTCCGGTAATATGTACTCGCGCATCTCCGTTAGGAACGGCTCGAGCTGGAAATTAGGGTCCATCTCTCTGAACTTCTTGATGACCATGGCCGTCTCGTTTTCGGCGAAGAAGCCGGCGACGCGGTCGGAGATGCTGCGCGCGGTAGAGATGAGCGGGTTCTCGGACTCGTTGTAAATAGATTTGACGGAGAAGAGGGATTGCATCAGTCGGCTAGAGTCGCGGAAGTCTCTCCATGACTCTTTCCATGCGGCATCCTTGTGGAGAGTGACATTTGTGCCGGCGCTGTTGCTGGTCAGCTTGCGATCGATTGCAGTCTCAATAGTATGCTCACTTTGGATCCTCCTCCACAGGCCCCGTGGGCCTCTTACCACCGGTCTTCTGTATTTCGTTCATCTCTCTGAGCTCCCTACGCTTCCTCCGCTCCTCCTTCTCCGTCCATCCACCGTACCGGGACGAACTACCATCGTCTATTGTTTCCTTAACGCTCTTGAACGCCTCCGTCTCCCGCACCGGTCGCGTCACCTTCTCGATCCCGCGCCCGGTGGCAGAGACGCCCTTCCTAACGCCCTTTACTACCGACGTGTCCCATGTCCACGCCGCACTCTGCCCGATCGCCCTGCCTGTCGTCTTTAGCGCGGCGCCGCCCTTTGACGTTGCCGCATCTGCTGCCTGGCTATAGGCCGACCTGGCCTTCTTGATTGTCTCATTCTGCGTGAAAGCGTTGACCTCGCCTGCCAGCTGCTTCGTAGACTCGTTCCACTCCTTCGACGCCTTGAACTCCGTCTTCAGCGTCTCGGTGAAGACCTGCCAGGGTGTCTTGTCGCCGTGGGGGGGTGGAGGCGGCGTGTCGGCTTTCTTCTTCTTCTTGTCGTCTTTAGCTTGGTCGTTTGGCTGCTCCTCGCCCTCCTTCTTCGCGTGCTCCTCGGAGGCCTGCTCGTTTGTGGGACCTTTGGCTGAGGGGTCTGGTTGCGCGGCTGGATCTTCGGGGCGCGGCTCCTTTATATCCTCCTTTAGCTTCGCCTCTTGGTGCAGTTGTGAGCTGGAGTGGAAATGTCGGGTATAGCTAATGGCGGTTCGGGAAAGGATATCTTGCGGTTGAAGCCGAGTTCGGAGGACGAACGGGGCTGAGGTGAAGAGTTGTGCGGAGTTGGGGCTCCGGAAGGATGACAGGTCAGATCTCTGCGCATCTGTTGTCGCTGTCCATAACCGCCTGTGGGCTGGAGAGCGTCCGTATGCTGAGGTTGGGGGTGAGGTAAATGACCGAGCGGCGACTCCTGGCCTCGCCTTTGTGACACTTCTCCGGAGCGCACTCATGCTAGACTTTGATGACGCTGAACAGGTCGGTCCGGTATGGTAAATCCGCGGATGCTTAGGAGATTGGTAGAGTGGTTGGAGGCGCTGCGCAAATGGACGAAGTGAAGGTTGAGCGCTGGCTGGCGGAGCGTGATGGGAAATCTTCAGGATTGCGTCCGTGCACTCGTGAGTTCGCCGAAGGTCACCGCCGAGGAAACCTCCCATACAACTACCGCGATACACTCCATATCCATCAACCGCCGGAATGAGCAAAGCAGCAGGAAGCCGGCTACTATCAGCCCTCACACCTTCCATCTGCGCGTCCTGCCGCGCAAAGCTCCTCCCGACACCCGCCTCCACCTCCCTCCTCCGACCCTTCTCCTCGACACCACGCCGACCGGCCAATCCACCATCCAGAGACAGCAGTGAGCTCCTCAGTTCCCTCGCCTCAGAGTTCAGCGCCTCCAGGCCCCAACCCCAGCGCAACCCCGCCCCCAACGCCTACACCACTACCGGCACCCGCAACACGACAGCCTACGACATCGCGCAGATCTACAGCGAAGACTTCTCTTCTTCCATCGAGCCGCCTTCTGTGCTCCCCGCAGAAAAGCCGCCGCACCACCTCCACATCTACGCGACAAAGCACAACACGCACATCACGCTGACGCGGCCGGACCGCAACCCCATCATCTCGTTCAGCGCGGGCAACATCGGGTTCCGCAAGGCGGGGAGGGGGAGCTATGATGCGGCGTACCAGCTCGCAGCGTTCTTTATGAAGAAGATTCAGGATCAGGGGTTACTGAGGGATATCACGAGGTTGGAGGTTGCACTGAGGGGGTATGGGCCGGGTAGGGAGGCGGTGACGAAGGTGCTGCTGGGGAGTGAGGGGAGGATGATTAGGGGGAAGGTGGTTAAGGTCACGGATCAGACAAGGTTAAAATTTGGAGGGACGAGGAGTCCGAAGCCGAGGAGGCTGGGTTGAAGGACTTTTTCCATTTCTGGGTGGTGAGAAAGGCCGGGGCGTGGGCTATTTGGTGTATGGCTTCTGATGGACATCCGTGGGTCCCCTTACTGTACAAACTTATGTATCTTCAGGGTGGAAAGAGAGTAATTACTCATCGGAGAGCTAGCTGTGTACAACGCTTAGTAGTACAGTATTAAGTGAGGACTAATAGACCGTGCTTGATACTAATCGTCTCTGAAACGTTGCTAGCATGCCGAGAGGCATCTTAAATGCCACCGCTACAGCCATTTCCTGGAACATCATCCCGAAAACGTTCCAGTACGCCGTAACCATCACCCGGCGCCTTGGCTTACGCTACCTTTGGACAGACTCTTTGTGTATCATCCAAGGTGATAGATCCGGTTGGAAAACGGAATCGGACTGCATGGCAGAGATTCATACCCAAGCCTGGGTAACGATAGCAGCGACAACTTCGGACAGCGGTCCAAAAGGCTGCTTCTCTATCCGCGATGCAGCCCCTGTACCTGAGGCAGATGTGGCCAGATCCCTGCTGTGGTCTGTGGACTTCACCACTTACGATGGAACCAGTCGACCTACAGTGGGCTCGATGCGACGAGCTCAGATGCATTGGCATGATTGGAGGCGATGGCTCCTCTTCCTGAAAGAGTCTTCTAGTCTAGACTCAGCCCTATCAGATCACCGGGCGGCGACCTGGAACTGGCCGTCCCTGGACGGCACCTTCTCGCACCGCTACATCGACCTGGATCATACGGATGGCCATAAAATTGTTTGGCAGATCGTGGATGCGAATGATCCGGCGTACATGTTCATGCTCGCCTTTCCGCTAGACGGCTTAAGTCTACTTCCTCAGTCATAACAGCACACGTCCAAACCAGATCCGCGACAAAACACTTGCACGGTGTAGGCCGCCTATTTCTGGAGTAGAGGAGAACGAACCACAGAATGAGTAGAGAGGGTTCATACGATCTGGCTCGGGGGTTTGCTTGAGCGCAACGGCGTTCAACGTACGTTTGATCCTGACGTGTGTTGTTTCGCGAAAGCGTTTGTCGCGACTCCAATCCACTACATCAGCAAGAGTCGTCAGTGGCGGAAATCGTAGCTGTACTCTGAGGTCTTGTGCTTGGAGATAGCAGCAGATGTGGACATAGAAGAGGTAAAGGCTTTGAGGCGGAAGGATGGTGAGCAAGATGCCAATCTCACTCGTATGTATCCTGAACCAGGGGGTGGGGTCGGATCAGTCGCTCTGATACTAGTGAAATCGCGAAAGGTGGAGAGTGCTTTTGAGCGAATAGGTATTGGGTTTTCGACAAAAAAGTATCTGGTTTAAGGACGCTCAGCGGAAAGAAACACTACTAGTGTAAGAGTGATATATAGGCGAGATTTCTTTACTTCCACTATAGGCTTCATAATCTTAGTCATAAAGCAGGTAGCGATAGTATCACTGGCTTGCGCCGAGCCGATTGAATCGACTTAGAACTGCCAGTTAGCGGGGGCCGATCAGATCATACATTGAAAGCCAGTCGATACGATTGAAAAGAAAATCGACTTTCTACTACTCATCCAAGCCTATTACGTGAACCTTAGTGGGTCAGGAGGGCAAATAGGTAGTAAAATTTGGGTCGGAACTCAACTCCTCGCGTAGCTGATCGGAAAAGGTAAGGCAAGGCCATCGTATGAGTAGTCACATGTATCAACATCACATACTCTGCAAAACGCGGTCTCTTACGTGGCTCATCTTCGCTTGGGTATCGGTGCTCGCTCACTAACGGGTATCCCCCTTCCACTCGTATCCCTCACACTCACCGGTCGCGGCGCATCGCTCCCCGCAGAGGTTGGTCTGGCATAACCATGACTACTACTACTAATCCGGTCCATTTCACTGTCCCAGCGATCTTGCTCCTCGACCGACGGGCGAACCCGGGGCCTGTTTCTTGAACTCCGTAACATCGCTGCTTCCTCATCATCAACCTCATCGTCCAGTAGCTCTCCGTCCGCAGTGTCGTAGTCAGGCGCGGCAATCCATTCTCGGGGTACTACGCAGGGCAGCGCGACTCCGATACTTGCAGCGCGGTTGAGCCAGCTGGGCGCGGGGCGCGATGTGAGTTTCTCGCAAAGGTAGGAGGTGAAGTGATTGCAGTTGTTCGTAAGGAGGTTGTAAGAAGTGCCCTGGAAGCGCTGTGATGCCTGGAGAAGAACGTTTCAGCTGTGGCAGCTTGCTAAGGCGCTTGCGACCCACTTCTTGTATGATCTCTTCAAGCTCTGTTTCCGTGCGGAAGGAGAATCCTTGCAGGAGTTCGACTCTAAACGTACCGCCCGGAGGTTCTACTTGAGGTCTGTATCGTGTTAACCATCAGCTAGCGGCTGCCATGCTACCGCGCAAATTCTACCTTGTCCAATACACTCCTGTCACTCCTGCTCTGTCATGCCCGCCAAAGGCATACTCCTTGTCCTGAATCACGATACCCGAGTGCAGGAGTGATCCTCCGATAGCCCAAAGCACGGATGATAGTTTGCCTGGCTGATACAGAAAGGACTGTCAGCTGGGAGCTGCGAACTGTATCGTGGGGGTCCGGGCGCGGATAGCTCACGGGTAGCAGGTCGTAGACGTTGATCAGAATCTCGGTCTTATTTAAGGATAGTGTGCAGCGGTGAGTTGAGGAGCTGTTGCGTGAGGGCTTGGGTCTTGAAGAGGACGACATGACTGCATGAGATGCGCGCTAGGCTCTCAAGAAGGACGCGGTTAAAGAGCGGGAAGTGGGACCAGCCCGCTTTCAATATCTAGATCTGTAATTGCTAATGACGGGACATGGCATCTGTAATGAAGGCGACTAAGAAACAGTAGGTCAGAGGCGCAAGGAAGGGAGGACGAGGTCACGGTGTCTGGGGAGGATGTGTTGGTCGCGTGTTGAGCTCCGGATGCGCCGACATGTGAAGCTTGCGGAGAGGTCGGAGCGGAAGAATGTTTCAGCGCTCGAGACCGCAAAACTTTCGAGTTCAACACCAGGTCATCCGCTGCAGGGCACTAGAACTTATCAACTTGAGGAGAGAGGCTCACGGCAGTCACCTCCTCGTCCTCTGTCATCACGACCTCCCCAATTGCATTCCGTCTTCCCTTCATTTCTTTGATACCCAGACTTCAGCGTTCGGCAGCAAGTACTGCTTTCGCGCACGGCTCATTTCGACCTCACCTCCCTTCTCCACAGCTGAATTTCGGCGTTGTGGTTGTCCGCTTCTACGCCAAAAGCAGAAAGATGCCTCCAAAGAAAGCAGTGAAAGAGGAGAAGCTCCTTCTGGGCAGGCCTGGCAACAACCTGAAGAGCGGCATCGTATGTAGGACGCCAACTACCCGAGTGCATCAAGTCAAGTCCTTACCCTGACAGTAGTTCTCAGGTTGGTCTTGCGAACGTAGGCAAGTCTACGCTGTTCCAAGCCATCACCAAGTGCTCTCTCGGTAACCCTGCCGTAAGTAAGAACCCCCATCCTTACTTGAACCTCCACCTAACCGATATACAGAACTTTCCGTACGCCACCATCGACCCAGAAGAAGCGCGTGTCATCGTACCAGACGACCGATTCGACTGGTTATGCGAGCATTACAAACCCAAATCACAGGTACCAGCCAACTTGACTGTATACGACATCGCCGGTCTTACGCGAGGCGCCTCGACCGGCGCGGGTCTCGGCAATGCTTTCCTGTCACACATCCGTGCCGTGGATGCCATCTTCCAAGTCGTGAGGTGTTTTGATGACGCAGAGATTATTCACGTCGAGGGCGATGTCGATCCGATACGCGACTTGGACATCATCGCCGAAGAGCTTCGCATCAAAGATATCGAGTTCGTCGAGAAGGCACATGAGGCCCTTGTGAAGCAGACCCGAAGAGGTGGTCAGAGCTTGGAGATGAAGAAGCTGAAAGAGGAGCAAGCGACAGTGGAGAAGATTCTTGCGATGCTCAAGGATGGCAAGGATGTGAGGAAAGGTGACTGGGGCCCAAAAGAGGTAAGACAACTCTTTCGTTCCAGAATTCTCGAACCCCACAATGTTCACGTGATGACAAAGAGCTTTCACGCTCGATCTAATCCCAGCTCTTCGAAGGCCTCAACACAACGCAGAGGCTGTCATGAGAAGAAATCCTCGTCTGATCCATATATGCGATTTTGTCATATCCGTCAACAGGTCTGCGCGAGCCTGACTGACGTTCTCCAGGTCGAGGTCATAAATCCGCTCTTCCTACTCACAGCTAAGCCCGTCGTCTACCTGGTGAACCTCAGCGAGAAAGACTACATCCGCCAGAAGAACAAGCATCTACCCAAGATCGCTCAGTGGGTCAAGGAGCACGCCGAAGGGGACCCCATCATACCTATCTCTGTATCTTTCGAGGAGCGCCTTACTCGCTTTGAGACAGACGCGGAGGCCGAGGAAGAATGCAAAAAGATTGGCACCAAGTCTGCGCTGCCCAAGGTCATCGTGACTATGCGGAAGGCATTGAACCTGGGAAGCTTCTTCACAACCGGAACGGACGAGGTCCGGCAGTGGACCATACGGAACGGCACCAAAGCACCACAAGCTGCTGGTGTTATCCACGGAGACTTCGAGAAGACTTTCATCCAGGTTGTTGTGTACAACTTCAGTGTGCTAAAGGAGGAGGGTGATGAGGCCGCCGTTAAGGCAAAGGGAAAAATTCAGACGAGAGGGAAGGAATACGTGGTGGAAGATGGTGACATCATTCTCGTGAAGGCAGGCGCTGCGAAGTCTTAGGCTATGCTGTTCATTACAAGCCGTTCCTGTTGTCTGGTTTGATTCCAAGACTTCGAGTTTCAGGGGCTCATCTTGGCGATACTCTGATTAGCTTCATAGAGCGGTCTATACATTGGCTGAAGGCTTCTCTAGATGGGCTGTTGCACTTCCATATACCCAAGCTAATGCATTGAATCCAATAGAGGAGCTCGTAAGGTTGCAGATGATTTGAGGTTGCGATCACGGGGCGGCAAAATCGCTCAATGCAACTCACCACCGGCTAAGGTGTCTCTCTGGAACAATCGCCACACATCCACAAACGCTCAAAGAGCGCTACGTGAGACATTCCTTGGAGGTGACCTCCAGCATAGTTATGCTAACACAAGCGTGGTCCCACCTTCACGACCAGATCCCATCCTATTATGGCCTACAAAGCCTACCTCGTGACCTCCATCGGCGCCCCCTGCGACCACCACGCCATCTTCATCGAGACCCACGAAGACGGAAGCGGCCACATTTTGCTCCATAATTCATATTGAGAACAATGCCACCCATGTCTGTTAACATGACCTGATTTGAAACTGGAATGCTGCATACGATTTGCAATTCACGATAGGTACATCAAAGTGCTGCACTGCTGCGGTCGAGTCTTTGCGAACACGTGATTGCAACCCTGGCTCACCATACCAGATTTCGTTCCTCACCAACATTATGTCTGTATCCTACCACGCGAGTGACAGAAATCGCCAGACCCGTCAACTACCGGACTTATAACTTACTCCAAAATAACCGAAATCTATTAGATTCACTATGTCTCTAAAGGTCTTTACTCTAGCTATTCTACCTCTAGGTATAGCTTATATACCTTATGTTTAAATAGCAGCATACTATGAAGGATTACGCCTGTTTATGACCTCTCTAAGCTGACTGAAGACCTATCTGTTTTGCGGAGTCCGGCAATTTCTGTCACCCACGTCCCTACCGACATTATCTCTACAGCGCTCCTACTGTAGTTCATTCAACGCGTTGTTGCTCCTCTCGTAAAGGTCGTGATTCCACAAGGCACTTTGCTACCCCAACAAACGCTTGAATTTAGGGTGCCTACTAGCTGAGCTGCTTGAGCAATACTCACCAAAGCCAAGGTAGCCCAGAGATGTGTTACAAGTTTGCACCTGTAAAACAGCCGAAAGAGGAAGCTCTTGATGTGTTGCTCTGCCAGGTTTAATACGTTCTGCATGCTGTGACACACATTGTCTCAAACGAAACTCCTCAATGCAACTTTAGACGAAGCTTGGTCTGAATTCATATCAAATCTAGCAACATGAGCCACAGGTTCGTATAATCATGAGTATCCCCGTCACACTTTCGCCGCATCCTTCTTCTACCTCAACAGATTCTCTTTCCTAATGATCTTCCGAAAAAACTCTAGCATCCAGCAAATGCGGTCGCTATTCCCCTTTGATGCCGCACAGACCCGCTCCTCAATCAGCCTTTCCGTCTTGATGTTCGTCAGTGCTTCTAAGGAAGGCTGGCACGAGAGATTTATTACTGCCAAGGGAGGCTAGCCCTGGGAGAGCTGGATCCCTGAGTGCAGAGTTCGTTGGAGTCCATATTTTCCCAAAGTCTACCTTCTGCGTTTCAGGACTCATGAATGGAGCGGGTGAAGCTGTCATCGACGCAGCGCGAGCCAGTCTAGAACTCTGTGAAGCTTGAGGAGCCGGCGATGCCACAGGGGCAGCTGAAGGAGTTGCTTCGTTTGAATCGTTGCGAGGGGAGCGGCTCCTCTCGCTGCCACGGTGCCTCCGACGGTCGCGGCTCTCGCCGTCGCTGTGGGAATCGAGCTCACGGTGACGCTTCTCTCCTCTAACTTGGGTGCTCATTGGCTTGGTCGAACCAGTGTTGCTAACCGAAGGAATTCGGTCATCGAAGCTGGTGGACAGCTCAGAATGACTGGAAGTCGGCTCAAGACAGGGGACTTGAGCAGCGGTTCCACGACGGGCCGCTGCGACCAGGGCGTCGTTGAGTTTTGTAACTTCTTCGGCTCGAAAGGGAGTGGCAAGCTTGCTGGTCAGTTCGTCCAGTTGCTTAACTCGCTTGGGATCGCGTAGATATGCGGCTTTTTGCTCGTTGCGCACCTGCTGCTCGAACTTTTTGATCGCCTTCTCGAGATTTGACTCGGTGAGAACAGAATCGTCTCTTGACACGAGCCCCTTCTGGCTCACAAATTTCCCCCAGCACTTCTCATACACTTCTTCTTCCGAGTCAGCCGAGTAGTCAGTAACCACAGAGAAAGAATTCGAGAGGTTGGAGAGCGCCTCTGTCTTCATGGTCTCGATCTTGGAGAGAAGGTCTTTCATGAAGTCTTCGTACAACTTCACCATAGCACTCTTCTCCATCTTGTACTGCGAGCACACCATCTCGAACGCATTGATCCTCGTCTCATCCACTGCCGTCTTGTTTGCCTTGACTTCCCGAACCTCCTCCCACGCCTGCCTCTCCGGCACTTCGTCACTGGATCTCTTCGCCCTAGCGTCCGCTGCCCATGCATAGAGGTGCTTTCCATTCAAGTTGCCGACTGCCGGAATGATCTCCTGCTTTACTGCCTCCTGGTACGAGTCCTGCAAGTCGTCAGGCCAGGCTTCCGTCAGCACTTCCAACCTCTCGGCATATTTCGCTTTTGTCAAGAAAACTTCTAGACTGAAGTCTTCCACTGACCCCTCTGCCTGACGCTTGACGGCGGCTATGACACGGGCGACGGCGGCGGAGCGGGAGCCCATCATATTTGATAGCGCGGATGAAGTTGTCAAATTGTTTCGCGAATAATATGGTTTGCTTTTGGAGTGGACTGCAGTTGTTGCGCCTCGGCTTTCCGCGTCAGTTCAGCAGCAGCTGATGTAAGTCCGAGTGGGAAGACTGGTGTACAAGCGGTCGGATATTGAAAGTTTAAGAAAGGAAGAAGCTGCCGGAACCTGCGAAGGAAAGATGTGAGAGGTGAATGCCAAGCATCACGTGCGTATATGAAGTAATAGGTTTCAGCGCTCTCGTCATAGCACACAGGAGAGCGAAGAGAACAGTCACTCTGCAGCATGTCGTGCGCTTCTACATTGTAAAGATCTAGTCTCCATACTCAACAGTAGCCTTCTTTCCAAGTTGATCCTGAAAACCGGCCGTCCCTTCGGATCACCCTTCAGCCTAAAAATATTAAGAATGCCTACCCAGGTTGTATGGGATTCCTTCATCTACCAACAAATGGAAGATATTCAGCTAGAACTTGAGCTACCGCAGAGAGGCGGTGAAGCAAGCCGAAAAAGGTTGACGTTATATCATCGATCGTAAGACTAAGAGTCGGTCTGAAATCTACTGTTTCTGAGACGAGGAGGGCCGAAGGAGGGAGAGAGCGACTATCGAATTCGCGCACTTCTATCCTATAATGGGTACAGCGAAGGCGGACAGCTTGCAAAACCTCCTACAACCCTTGCGCGGGTAGATCTTACCGTTCAACAGGTAGAGCTAAGTCGTGGTTTGTAACGTCTCATACGGAACACCATCTTCGCGTTCTCAATCAGGTCAACACACTTACACACTTACACTGTCATACATAAGCAAAAGAGAGGCAAACGCAAAGGCAGAATATGCTGTGTACTTATACCGCGCTGACTTCCAGTAGCGAGAAGGGTGATGCTTTGTGAGAATAGTATCTCCAAGCAGCGTTTCCGTCTACGAACAAACACCTGCCTTTAGCTCAGTTGTGTTTCTTGGGAACGAACTGAAGCTTGCAGAAGTGCCCAAGATGACATGCTGCGGTCGTCGGCGGACGATGGACTTTCCCCGGACGGGTGCGGCCGTTCAGCCAATCGGAGCACGGCTACGATCTGTAAGTTAAATGATGACATCCGATTTTGCAAGTGTCCGCTAGTCAAGCACTCCTCATTCGGGCCACTGGATCTCTCGGTGGAAATGTTTGAATACACCAGCGTTCCGTCCTTTACTGGAGAACAGTCACGAGAGCGTCGAGTCATTCTAAGTGTCCCCAGATACAGATGGCCACTACTGAGACTTCTCTTGGTGTTAACAACGATGTCATCAGGTTAAATCAGGACGGGAGCGAGAACAAGCAAGATGGATATGAGCTTACTACACTGTCTACACTACAGGCAGAGCCTAAAAAGACGCGGAGCAACTTTAGGTTGGTCGCTATTATGATAGCTTTGATGCTCTCTCTCTTCATCGCCGCTCTGGATCAGACTATTATAGCCACGGTAACTGCTTTCCCTCTGTTCCTGTTTGTAATTAAGTCTAACTTCGACTCAGGCAATTCCTACAATATCCGCTGAGTTCCAATCGGCGTCCGGATACGTCTGGGTCGGCGGAGCCTACCTTCTGGCAAACGCAGCCGCTCTCCCAATATGGGCTAAACTATCTGATATCTGGTATGCAACGGTGGACGGTGTCTATCTGTACGGTTGATCTAACCTGCTCTCCAATATTAGGGGACGGAAGCCGATACTCATGACAGCGGTAACGCTGTTCTTCAGCGCCTCCATAGTCTGTGCTACGGCGGTCAATATGAAGATGCTCATCATTGGCCGTGCATTTCAAGGAACTGCTGCGGGAGGCTTGATCCAGCTTGTCAACATCACTATCTCAGATTTGTTCAGCATGAGGTCTGGGATGCTACATCCTTCGACACAGAATCTCGTACTGACATCATACAGGAGTCGGAGTCTCTATCTTGGCCTAGTAGAGTTCGTTTGGGCAGTAGCGGGCGGTGGAGGTCCCGTCGTTGGAGGCGCCTTCACCGAGCTCGTCTCCTGGCGCTGGAACTTCTGGATCAACCTCCCCATCTGTGGAACGACATTTCTCCTTCTACTGATATTCCTCGACGTGCACAACCCCAGAACCGGAGCCATCGAAGGACTCAAGGCCATTGATTGGTTCGGCATTCTATGCGTTCTTAGTTTTGTGCTCATGCTGCTCCTCGGCCTCAACTTTGGGGGCGCAATATTTCCATGGAATTCGCCTACGGTTATCTGTCTCATCGTGTTTGGTTGCTTTATGTCTGTTCTCTTCATCTTCAGCGAGAAGAAGCTGGCTCGGTACCCGCTGATGCCTCTTGCGTTGTTTCGTGAGAGGTCAAATGTGGGAAGCCTAATTGTGGCCTTCTGCCAAGGCATGGTAAGGGAAAGCCCTCTGCGTCGAAGTACTCTGTCTTTACTGAAATCTACTGCCAGGTTTTCATCGGCGGGGAGTACTACCTTCCATTGTAAGCTCATCCAAAGCGTAAGAGCTTGTGGTTGTTTGACCCTAACATTACGCAGATTCTTCCAATCCGTCCGGCAAATGTCGCCCCTCCACTCCGGCCTGCTCATCCTGCCCGTCACCGTTACAGAAGCAGTAGGTGGCATGTTCTGCGGCATCATGATCCACCGAACAGGCCGTTACCTCGAGCTAATCTGGGTCGGCCTCACGCTTATGCTCATCGGGAACGGAATGTACATCCACCTCAATGCCTCCTCATCCCTAGCCGAGATCATCGCCTTCGAGCTAGTCGCCGGCGCCGGCGCAGGTCTCCTCTTCGAACCACCCCTCATCGCCCTCCAAGCCTTCGTATCGCAGGACGATACCGCAACAGCAACCGCGACCTTCGGCTTCATCCGCAACCTCGCGACATCCTTCTCCATCGTCATCGGCGGCGTGCTGTTCTCCGGCGGGATGCAGTTGCGCGAGCCGGTGCTCAGGGATGCAGGGGTGTCGGCGAATGTTATCGAGGAGCTCACTGGAGGCGATGCAGCCGCTAATGTGCGTGTTGTGCAGACGATTACAGATGCGGCGCGCCAGCTGGCTGTGAAGCAGGCGTTCGCGTGGAGCTTGAGGAATCTGTGGATTTTTTATACGTGTGTCGCTGCTGTTGGATTGATTGCAAGCTTGTTTATTAAGAAAAGGGTCTTGAGCAAGGAGCATACGGAGACGAAGACGGGGCTGAAGAAGGCAGAGCTCGTTGCTACTACCGACGTTCGAAGCTAGGATGTGTTCCTCTAGTGGCAAGCTATCTCTAAATATGCATCTAGAATCTAGAGTCATGATCGTTGATCCACGTCGACCGCCATGCAAGCCTCGTCTACGGCCACCGATTCACGACGCGCTTAATCGTCGTCCCCGAAGAAAACCTTGACCGGCAACCACGCATCTCCGCAGACCTTGAAGCGATCCGGCAAATTGTTCAACTTATCCATCTCCTCCTGGCTCAGCTCCCACCCGTCGAGCTCGAAGTTGCTCTCTATCCTCGATGCGGTCACGCTCTTCGGGATTACGCTGGTGCCACGTTGGATACCCCACATGAGACTGATGAAAGTGTTAGCGAATGCCAGCACATGTATGGGAAGCCAGGTGGGTTTCTTACAGCACTTGCGCTGTCGTCTTCCCCTTCGCCTCTGCGATCTTCTTGAGCGTCTCGTCCTTTGCGAGCGGCGAGTCGGTGGAGCCGAGGCAGGAGTAAGCGGTGCAGTGGATGCCTTTCTCCTTGCAGTAGTCGAGGAGCTTGGGGGAGGGGCAGTTGGGGTGGAGCTATGCGTTTGTCAGTGAGATGCGCGGATTCCTTTGCTAGGGGGGCAATCTAAAACAAACCTCGACCTGGTTCACAGCCGGAACGGTCTTGCACGACTCGTCGCTGAGCAGCTTCTCGAGATTCTTGATCGCAAAGTTGGACACGCCGATGTTCTTGACGCGGCCGGATGCAGGCAGCTTCTGCATCTCCTGCCACGTCTTGATGAAGTCCCAGTCTGGGAGGTGCTTGCTCGTGTCGTCCGGGTCGGTGGATGAGGGCCAGTGCTGGTCCCGTCAGCGCTGGTTTCCTCTCTTTCTCTCCCATATTTTCCAACCCTTTCATACGGACTGTCTTACCACTAAGTAGAGGTCGACATAGTCCATCCCCAGGCTCTTCAGCGACGTCGAAATTCCCTCCTCGACACGGTGGTGCCATGTGTTGTCCAGCTTGGTGGTGACCCAGATCTCCTCGCGCGGGATGCCAGAGTCCTTGATCCCCTGCCCGACCTCCTCTTCGTTGCCATACGCAAGTGCAGTGTCAATGTGACGGTATCCTTTTTGTAATGCTACTTTGACGGCATCACGAACTTGGCCTCTCGAGCTTTGCCAGGTCCCCAGACCGATGGCAGGGATCTTGTCCCCGGTATTCAGCGTGAAGGTTTTCTTGGTATGTTCGAGATTGGACGCCATTGTGAAAGGATCTGTGAAGTCAATCGAACTGCCAGAAAGTGGTAGTACTGTTGCAATCGGGGGCTGTAGAGGAAATCACTGCTTGCAAACAAATCTGTTTTTATGGTGTTTTTTTTCTTGCTGCCACCATCCCCCACGATGACGACCGCGGGGTCGTAGATTTCCATGCGCTCGGGCCCCATGCGCCCCCGAACCGACCGCCATGTCCGCCCGGGAATCTCTCCGAACGTCACATCTGCCATCCACCCTCAATACCACCTTCCCCCACCCGTCCCCAGCGCCTAGAATGTCCCGCTTCGTCCCCGGCGGCACGATCGACCAGCCAAACGAGCGCGACGACGCATGGCTGAAGGCGCAGCAAGAGATCGAAGCCGCGCAGCTGCGGAAGGCGGAGGAGCAGAAGGGTTTCCAGGAGGGCGGGAAGACGCTGTATGAGACGCTGCAGGCTAACAAAGGTATATCATGGATGGGCCTTAGGCGGGGGGGCAATGTTCTGGGAGATGGGCAGCCGGGGGCTGACATGTCAGGTTGGGCGTGAAAGCCGCGAAGCAGGAAGCTTTTGAAGAGGTAGGGGGGAGCTGCGCCTATGCTTTTGCTGCGGTGTAGAGGCGGAGGTGTGCTGATACAGGAGTGCCGCAGTCGATTCGGCTTAAGAACCAGTTCAGATCCCTCGATGACGACGAGGTCGAGTTCCTGGACTCCGTGCTCGAGTCCACGAGGGCGAAGGAAGCGGCCGTCCGCAAGGAGACGTCTGAGCAGCTCGAGCTGTTCAGGCGGCAGCAAGAGGACGCGGAGAAGGCGGCGCTGCGGGAAGGGACTAGCGGTAGTCCGCTGGGCGAAGAGGAACAATGGCATACAGGCGGTAGGAAGCGCAAGAAGGCCAACGACAAGGGACCGCTGAAGGGCGTCAAGCTCCGTAAAGCTTCGTCAACCGCCGAGAAGCCTGACATCACTACGACGAGCGTGGCCACTTCGCCCGCTGTCGTTTCGAAGCCCGAGACCGCTCGAAACGGGTCCTCAGCTGCATCGCCAACCGCAGCTCCTGTTGAAGCACCCGTGCCAGCTATCTCTGCCTCGGCGGCTCCAGCTAGGAGCTCGGACACCGCCGCTACATCACCTCCAAAGGCCCCGAGCGCGAAAGGTCCCGCTGTCTTGGGGCTTGGCGGATACTCCTCAGACGAAGACGAATAGGGCGACTGTATGCCTTCCAGGTCGTGAGCTTGTGCTCCCGTGGTTCAGTTCGTCAGGACAAAACGCGATACCCGTGGGCGCGGGTTTGGTACATCGATTACACGTTGTAGGATCGAAGCCGGGTCGTGGGCCATATGCGCAGATGGGCAGAATATGAGCACCGTGTAGAGAGCGAGTTGATATATTCAAGAGCTCCGGGATCGTGTTTTGTCGCCGGTATGTTACGCAGCTGGTGTCCTACTGCGGTAATGGATGTGTTGCGGGACTACTGCATAAACACTCTTCTCGTGTCTCCTGGCAACAAATGCAGGAGAGGATGTTGATTCTTTAGAGAGATTCAAGCCTGAGGCCCACAAGAACGGCATTGTTGAAACCTTTTATACGTGTAGCAAGTCGGTTGTGCACTATGCTCCAAGGTTATATGCCGTCCCTAGCGAAAGAATAAATGTACGCTGATGCAAAAGAGACAGAAAGAAACATTACTACCCGCTAACCAACGCTCTTATCCGAAACTCCACACTCTTATGCACTCCGACTACTCGTACAGCGGAGAATCCGCACTCCAGGCCCTCACACCCTGCTCCCGTTGCCCACCGGCAGATCAACCACCGCATCCCTCTGCACGCTCCCATCCGCCGCGCCATCAAGCCCCGGCCCGATGATGCTCGTACTATGCGCCATGCCATTCGCGCCATCCACCCCGCCATTGACCCCATTCACGCCACTCACCCCATTCCTCCCAACCCCATCCTCCTCATCCCCCCTCATCCTACTGCTCCCCCAGCCCTCCGGGCCGACATATCCCGCAATGCCGACGCCGATGCCAAACGCCCTATCCCTGGTCCTGGCGCCCCAGCTCCAGCCCGCGCCGGTGCGGATGGGGAGGTGGTACCAGCGGAAGGAAAACCAGGCGCAGACGATGCCGATCAAGCTGCCGGAGATGATGTCGAAGCCGAAGTGGCGGAAGTCGGAGAAGCGCGAGCTCGAGATGTAGATGGCGGCCGCGAAGGGGATCAGGGCGATGACGAGGGTCCAGACGGGCGGGGCGGCCGCTTGGTTGCGCACGGGGATTATTGGCGGCGAGGTGTCGGAGGCGGACGGGGTAGAGGAGGTGTCGGTGCTTTTGTGAGGGGAGAGCGGCCGGTCGTGCTTCGTGTAGGCCGGCAGGGTGAAGCGCTGTTCGTCTTCGAGGGCTGTGTAGGCTTTTTCTTGCGAGTAGGGCCGTGGTGGGAGGAAGGGGATTGCGACGGCGAATTTGGCGCAGAGGAAGAGGGTTAGGTAGAGGAGACCGGCCCAGGAGACTGCGAGTAGTCGTTAGCCTTGTTCAGGGTCTCGTTCTGTCCATGGCTCCGCAGCTGTTGGCAACGCTTACAGGAAGAGTGCCCGCTCGGAAAGCTTCTGAAGCCATCATCTAATCTATCCATGTCCGTCTCCTGGCAAATGCCATAGGAAACCAGCACCCATCTATCCGAGAGCGGTTGGCCGTATCCGCCGACCGTGAATTCCTGTATCCTGCTCAGGTCCGGGTTGCAGCGCGAGATCAGGTCAGGTCGCGGCTTGCCGAAGAGGTTCTTCATGCCCTCGGTGATCAAGAATGCCGTCGCAAGGCTAAGACCGAGCCCCATCAACCCGGCTGTTGCCAAGTCAGCAAATTAGCCCTCATCGCTTGATGTAAAGTGCTCACTGTTGGCCTCCCAGAATTTGCGCCGCCAGATGAGCGTCTTCGGCGTCCTCGGGTTCGCGGTTGGCCCCGGGATGAAAAGCAGGCAGACGAGGAGTACGATGATGCCCGGGACGACCATTCCGACGACCAGGAGGAGCCATACCGGGATTGTCTCCTTCAGTGTGTGCGGGTACGAGATGTCGAGGTTCATGAGGGAGAACGGTCGATGGTAGGGGCCAACACGGTTGAAACCGCCGCCCACGGCTGCGATGCCCCTGAGATGCGGTTAGCTGTGACTTTCGGCGCATGAGGCTTGTGGTATGGCTGATGCGGTGGGCGCTCGTGGTGATGTTTTGGAAGCCAAGGAGGCATGCGACACTTACAGAATCATGACCCAGTCGAGAACATAGGAGAGAATAAGCCGCCGCGACGGCAATGCAAGCGAACTCCTCATGGCTGCGGTATCGAATCTGTTGTACGTAGAGGAAGAAAGGGGAAGAGAAGAAGAGGCAGAAGAGGTGGTAGGTGTAGGAATGAGGTGTGCAAGACGACGTCTGACTTCATTCAGCAGTCGCATGCCGCCAAGTTGAAGAATGCCGTCTCGTTCTTCGGGCCTTCCGTCTCTCTCTCTTTCAACAGCAGCGATCTGCCCCCGGGCCGTTTCAACACGGCTGCGCGGCGCGCTTGCACGTCTTTGGGTCAGCGCTAACGTCACCCTTTGGCGACCATTGGGGCGTTTCGGAGCGCATCCTGGTCGTCCACTAAACAACCGCTGACGCACGCTGAGGCGAGTGCGACTTTGCTAATTTTACATACAGAACTCGCGGCTCAACAGCACGACCGCTGGAATGGCCGGCCAACAGCCCGCTCCCACCATCAGCCGCCTCCTCAACCTCGTCCCGGACGCCCCAGAGCAGGTTCTGAGCCTCCTCTCCGCCCATCCGCACCTGGCTTCCGAACAGGATGGCCATGGGTACTCGCTCCTGCACGCCGCGGCCTCGTACTCGCACCTCCCGCTCCTCCGCGCTCTCGTGCAGGCATATCATGTATCGCCAGATATAACAGACGAAGACAACGAGACGCCGCTGTTTGTCGTAGAGAGCCCTGCCGTCGCGGAATGCCTCGTAACAGAGCTGGGCGCCAACGTGAGCTGGCGCAACGACGAGGACCAGACGGCGGAGGAGAAGATTGAAGCAGAGGGTGACTGGCCGCTCGTCGCTGCATATCTGCGCTCGGCTGCTGGTGGGGGCAACGCGGACGCATCGGCACCGGCAGCAACAGCACCCTCTGAAAACGGGGTGGATGGTGTGCGCGTGCCGCCCCCGTTGCCGCCGAATGTTCGCATCGACATGAGCACGGTGGAGGCATCGTCCATAGACGAGAGCGAGGCGCCTGACCCGGAGTTCAGGCGACGAATCGAGGAATTGGCTGCGAGGGATGACTTTCAGGGCGAGGAAGGGCAGAGGCAGTTGCGGGAGCTGGTCACGGACGCTGTCACAGGCTTGGCTGCGGATGGGCAGAGAAGGGATGTAAGAAGACGGGTTGGCTGAAGCTGTACGAGGGCAGTCCTCGGTTTCTTACGGTTCTCGTTTCTCTCTTCCCCGCTTTTCTATCATGCATTCTGAAGAGCCCCCCCGCAAACCTCTCGTACTGCCAATCCCAGAATGATTTGACCCATGAGATGCCTCAGCCCAACGCATGCCGCTTGCGAGGCGCCGTCGCTCCGGCCACTGAAAACCGCTCCTCGCTCTGGCGCACCGCCTCATAGCACTCGCGGAGCCACTTGACCGACCTCTGAAGAAACCCGATCCGGGGGCTACCGTCCAGCATAAACGGTCGGTCCACTGGTAGCAATTTATGTGGCCTCCGAGTGGCCATGAACTCGATATCATCGAGGCAACGGCGTAGACTCTGTTCTTCGATGCCCCTCTGGTGCGAAGCGTGCACAATCCTCCCGACCCAGTGGTGGACGCTCTTGCTTTCATGCTGGTGTGTTGTTAGAGATGCGGCTGGGAGGGGTTAGACAGTGCTTCGCTTACCACGGTGTGTTCTTTTCGTGCCGCTACCGGCTTCCCCCACCCTTGCTGGCTGCCTTCCGCCTCTAACAGGTGGCGCCAGAGTTCCTCGAGCTGGGATTGCTGGATGGCGATATCCTGATTTGTAGAGATACGGTGCTCTGCCGCCGAGATGCGCAGATCGCGAACATCAGCCAGGACGTTCGTCTTGAGTTGGTCGATGTGGCCGTCCAGAGCGTCCAGCCGGTCCGCAACCTGCTCCCTCGCGCTCGCCACTCCTCCTTCGAGGGTTTTGCCATTCTTCTCAAGTTCCTTAACCCGCGCTCTGAGCCCCTCAATCTCCCTCCTCAGTCCATCTTCTCCACCTCTGCGCTCTCCTTCAGTCATCTCCTCCACCTCCCTCAACGCCTCTAGCTGCTCCGCCGTCATGAATCCGCCCAAGGCCGCAAGCAGCCTCATGATCTTCTCCTGCCCATCCCCCAATTTCCTCACCCTCCTCTCCAACTCCACCATCCCCTCTCCCATCCGTTCCACCATCCCAGCAGCGCCCTGCTCATTGACGGCATCCCGAAGAATCTCCTGCTTATTGCGCACCGTGCGGATCGCTTCCGCGACGGGCCACATGATCGCCGCGAGATCCGGATGCGAGTCCCCGTGAAGGACCCAGTTGTACCCTGGTTGGCCTGGGAGCGGCGGCGCGGCGACGGCGGGCCCGGGGGATGGCGAGGTCAAGGTCCGGACGGGCTCTGGCGCGTAGTCGCCGTTCATTGCGGATGTGGAACCTGCTGGCCTGTGAGCGATTGGCGACGGGAAAGCGAGGGTGGTGGTTTCCCTTGCTGGATGTTTGGCGTACGGTTGGGACGGTTGCGCTGACGCGGGGCGATGGTGGTGGTTTGGACGCGTGCAAACGCGGAGGAAGGGTTTATGTTGGAAGGGCGAAGGTGCGTGAAGGCACCAGCGGCGTGCTTCACCGCGTTTCACTTCACTGCGATCTTATCTGGTTTTTTTTTTTGGGATCCTTTCACTTACGTCTAATCTCGAGCACCAGTCGGTTGGAAAGGCAGGGCGTCAATGACGACGTTGGGAGCTGCGTATCAAGAAATCATGTTTGGACGGAGACTTCAAGATTCGTCGTGGAAGACTTGGAAACAACGATGACAACCGTGCATGCAGAATCGTTGCGATCTTGAATGTTGCGACGGACATGTTACCTCAGCTGTATCCTCACACTCGCGCAGCCTCATCCTCCCGCCGCGCCCGATAAACGGGGTTTCCGCTTATGAAGACCAAACGCCCATGCCCATGCCTCAGTTGAGTTCAGCAGCGTCCCTAACTCGCTACTCGCAACTCCATTCCTTACTGCTCAACCCCTCACGGCGCTTCCCCCGGCAAAAGATTACTCCTAACCGCAAACATCTTCCCCGTCACCCCCGCCGTAAACCCATCCACCTGCCGTGCATACTGCTCGACCTGCCTGCTATTCAGCAGCGTCTCGAGCCTGCTCGGCTCAGCCGGGAGCTTAAACAGCCTCTGCCACTCATCCTCCGGCAGCGGCGTCTGCTTCGCAGCCACCCTAGCCGCGTTATCCTGCTTGCGCTTCGCCTGCCACGCGTTGATCTTCGTCTGCTCGCGCGCCAGCGAGCGCTGGTAGTACTGGTGGTTGTTGAGCTCCGTGTGGTGCGCCTCGATGCTCTCCAGCAGGAGGTCGCAGGTCTTTTCCAGGAAGGGGTCGATGCTTAGCTCGAGCGCGTCGAAGTTGGGGCACAGTGGTGCAGGCGTGGGAGTAGGGTCGGAGGTCAGTGCCGCGAGAGTGGGTGGGAAGGAGGGAGGCTCCGCTGAAGGCTCCGAGGGTAGTTGGTGGAGGAGGGAGGTGAGGAGGTGCGAGTTGTGGATCGTGAGGGGGAGCTCCACAAGGATGTCTTGGTAGCGGAGCCCGCTCTTCTGGAGGCTGTGGAGCTGTCAGCGTGGGCCAAGGGACATGGAAAGTGAGGGCGGGGCGCATACGTCTCGGTTGTGAACTTTCCCTCCTTAAATGCCGCCATGAATGCCGGCGAGAGTCGGAATGCCTTCAGGTTCAAGCTGCCAGCCGAACTCCGACTCACGTCGTGCACCAGCGCGACGGTCCGCTCGTTCGGCTCTTTCTGGTAGAAGAATTGGTTCTCGATCGTGTTCGTGTTGATAAAGTTGCCCATGCTAGTGCTCGTGTACCAGCCCACATTCTGCGCGTCCACGTTCACCTCTCGCAGAAACTTGATCATCTCGTTCTGATATGCCGCGTTTGACTTTGCGCGGGGCGCTGCGGCGGCGAGCGTGTGGAGGGATTCTTGGTGGCCGTCTTGCGTCGAGGGGTCCACGGCGGGGAAGGGGAAGGAGTTTGTGATCTGGAGAGAGCCGTTGACGTCCATGCCTACGAGGGAGCCGGTCGCCGCTGTAGGGAAGGACTGCGAGGAGTGCTTGATGACTTTCATGACAACCTGCGATGCGTTAGCCGTGGTCGACTTTTTGGAGTCGCCGCCGACATACAAGTGCCTCAACCTGAACCGCACGCAGCGGTGTATCTCGTAGAGCGTCTGCCATGATTGCGGTGTTTGCGAAGTGATATCTGAGCCGGAGACGTGGTTGTAGTGGGATGAAGTTCGGGCGTGTGCCAAGATTTCACACAAGCGAGATGTTTTCTAGAAGCATGTGGGTTGGAGATCAGTGAGAACATTCCAAGGTTGTTATAGATCATTTGGCCACCTACAAGTTCGTAAACTTTAGCGACGCCAGTGTTTTAAAAGTCCTTCAACAGTCTCCCGGTTCCCTCAAGCCAATCGTTTTGATTGCTTCTTAAGCACGCCTCAGTTTTTGCTGCATCAATTTCTACATCCCACCTGGGAACGCTAAAGCTGGATACGGAAAACTTCGATAGAAGACGAGCCATGCCTGTGTCATTCTGAATCACACATATCTCTCTCCTTATGTCGGAAACTCAAGGTCTAGCATAATTTCACATATAGCTTTGACTTCTCCTTCAAATCTCTCTTGTAAAGTATCCGACCATGGAGTATCTCGTACGTCTGATTCAGATACACGAGACCTTTCGAAAACCAGAACTTGAGGCGCTTGCAGAACTCGTGAGCGTGGGTCTCGAGATCGTCTACTATCACGACAGCGTAAGGCCCTTTCTTCTCTATACTATCTCAAAATATTTCATCTAAGTTTAGTGCTGGTCGTGTTGTCATTCCAGCCTTCTATATTATTCAAAAAGCAGCTAGAGCCAGATCTCATTATCTGTTGGGCACACATACTCCAAGACTACTCCCTTCAATTAACTACACCCTCACAAATTCAGACTAACCAATCCCCAGTCCCCCTTTTGCATCATCCGCCTCCCCTCCCCCGCCGCGGCGCGCGCCCTGATAACCCGCTCGATCCTCAGCGCCGGCATCTACGAGCTCTGGGGCAGCGGTACCGACTACGCCTCTCTCCACGTCTCCGTCCGCACACGCACCGCAGCCTTCTGGCCCAGCTATAAGACGACCTCCTTCCGCTTCACGCTCGACGGCTTCCAAGGCAAACGCAGCACCGCCACGCAACGCGCCCTGATCGAGTCCTTCTCGTATATGGGCTTCGACGGCCCGATCCTCATGAATGGCGCTGAGCTGCAGCTGTGTGTGTTCGAGGAGTATGCGCTCCGAGCTCCTGGGGCTGCGGTGGAGGAGCCCAGGCAGCTGTATCTGGGCCGCTTCATCACTGCCAGCGGCCGTGCGGCGGTGACTAAGTACGATCTGAAGAAGAGGGCGTACATCAGCACGACGAGCATGGATGCGGAGCTTGCGCTTGTGACGGCGAATCTAGCGTTAGCCGCGCCGGGGAAGCTGATGTACGATCCGTTCGTCGGCACCGGTGGTTTCCCCCTCGCGTGCGCGCATTTTGGCGCTATGGCGATAGGGAGCGATATTGATGGGCGGAGTATTAGGGGGAAGAATGGGATGGGGGTGATTAGTAACTTTGTGCAGTACAGGCTCTTGGGTAACTATGGCGATTGCTTCGTTGCGGATCTAACGAACACGCCAATGAGGGAGGGGAGATGGCTGGATGGGATAGTGTGCGACCCGCCGTATGGCGTCCGTGAGGGGTTGAAGGTGCTTGGAAACAAGGACGGGAAGGGGACGGAGGCGGTGTATGTTGATGGCAAGTTGGCGCATCTGTGAGTCGTTCGTTTTAGTTCAGCGTGAGTGCTGATCAATAGGCACAGACCGAAGGGAAGCATGCTAACGAGTGTATTGCTTCATGACAAAAGGCAGGACGGCTTCGTTCCTCCGAAACGACCGTACAGCTTCGAGGCCATGTTGGATGATATCCTGGAATTCGCGTCCGTCATGCTAGTCGACGACGCCAGGCTCTCCATGTGGATGCCTACAGCCAACGACGAAGATATCGAGCTCGCCATTCCGACACATCCGTGTCTCGAGATCGTCAGTGTCTGTGTTCAAGCTTTCAACAAATGTAAGTCATGTTGCCCGTCGAGTCCGTCAGAAGCAGACAACAGAGGGTACGACCGATTTGATTTAGGGGAAGCGTGAGTATAGCGCTCACAGGCACCTGCCTGGTTCGGAGTCATCAAGCGGCACCGCCCCTCACCATGGGGCGGAAGGCTTATCCAATTCCAAATCTTTAACCGGCTCTGTCCTTCACTATGAACTAGAGGGCCTACTCCGTAGCTGACGCGCACTCTTGTCACAGGGTCGCGAAGACTGCTGACATATCGGCGCATTCCGGATTCAGAAGTCGATAGTACGGCAGTGCAGCAGCGGCGCGAGTACAGCTCAGGAATACATGCCAATGATCTGAATTCGTTCCGCAGAAAGGTGTGCTGTCCTCTTGTGAAGCTGGTGAGAGCAAAGACGACTGATCGGCTGTTAGTACTTTGAAGGGTTCAAGGTTCCGAACGGTGACACACAGAGCAACGGCGCCCCACTGCCGTGAAGGCGGACACGGGACAGCAGCAGCATGCAGTGATCCATCTCATACCTCGCTACAGTTGCAACTGCGAAGCATCCACAGTTCAGGGGGACAGACGAAACCTCGCCATCGACGGGTGAAGACAAAGGAGAAGCAGTCCCAGTGTCTAACGATGCAAATGCTGCGCAAGCGAAGAGCAGCTGTACGGAACCATACTACGCCCAGGGATCAGACTCTGACATGCTTGTGTGAAGCGCATCAGGGGTCCGGATCAAACACTGCGGAGTACTCGCGGCCGGATGAGCGCAGTACGACTCAACAAGAGATCCAGTTACGGCATGACATGGAGCTCAGAGAGGAATATCGATGAATACCGGCTGCTTTTGACGAGAGCCCGCTCTGTACCCATTGAGCTCTCTGCGGTCGCAGCGCTAGAGTGGAAGAATTCCATACCCGTCCGCTTGACGAATGCATCACTGCGATCTGGCTTCTCACTCCAAGAACCTACGTGTAAGTATCCACTGCCCATCACCTCAATACTGCATCTTTTTTCCCCTCATCCCCTCTTGGAACCTCAATTTCGCCGAGTCTATGTCGTGCTCCGCGCTCACACCATCGACCCCACCACGGCCCCCGAATAAACCTAAGCAAATGGCCACTGTAATAGATGCTCAACAAGAGCCAAGACGGCAGGTCACCCTCTGCGCTGGATATGCACGCGCGGGGATAGTCGCGTGTTGCTGCCGTGCTCATTCATATGCCAAAAGCAGACGGGTGCTGTGACCGTATCTCTCAGACGCTTTTTTGGTTGTCATGAAACTGGTCGCACAATGAGGAATCCGGATTGTCGTCGCATCGCAAGTTAGGAGTTCTCTCTCTTAGTTAGGTCCAGCGGTTCTAGGCTTGTAAGAAAGTGGCTTTCTGCTGCTTACTGTGCATGACCCCTTCGTCAAGTTGTACAGCTTGAGCTTACCAAATCTACATGGGGCCGAGTACACAGAAACGCTCCGAAACAGCATGTTCAGATGCAATGAAACGTGGGCTTGACAATATGCAGGCACAGGGAGAACCCCAGCCCATGCAGGGCTCAGCAAACGCATGGGGAAGAAGTGGGGAAACAGTGCAGAGTGTGCAGGTGGACAAGCAGGTAGACGCAAGGTTGCAGCTGCAAGACATGGCGTTTGAGGCTTGCATAATGGAATGAGAGACGAGGGAGATGATTTTCGGACATGTAGGAACGAGAGCTACCAAAGCCAAACAACGGAGCAGAGATTCAAAGGGAATGCATGCGTCCCCAATCATCAGTATGACGGCCTCACCTAGAAATTAAGAACGTAAAAAATGTGAGCACGTCACCTGACCTTCAAGCTCTGTTCCTCCACCCCTCTCACCACCTTCAACGAATTGCCCGCAGCCCAAACAGCGCCATGCTGACAATGACGAAATGGAAAGATCGCACCTCGGCCTTCAGAGCCCCTATCCGACAGGCAAAGCAGTGGCTTATCGAAGGTCGCATTTCCGCATAGCATTTGCTTCTGCAAGCCCACGCAAGCCGTTCAAGCCATAGCCCATAGTCCATTTAGGTATCCATGAACAGGCCCACCGAGCCCTTTTAGGCTCGGAGTCAAGTCCTTCCTCAGTCGCTGTTCTCCCGTGTCGCAAGGGGAGGCGGGACGGGAGCCCTGCAGAGCTCGCGCGCTGACTGCAGGAGAAAAGCGGGGAAACGGCATGGGAAAGTCAAAAAGCGCCACGGAGGTCTTGGTTTCTCACAGGACCTGAGTCCGACCGAGGCGATCCTTCTGCGAGTCTGAGTCTGTGACGCCGGATGGAGCAAGGATCGGACGAAGTAGTCTTACAGAATTGCGGCAGAATTCCGGTGATGACTGCTTCCGAGGCCTTGGAGGTTGGTCGCCGCTTTGTGGCTTGAGGGGACTATCGTGAGGAGGCGTTTCCGTTGTGCAGTGTTGCAAGCGTTGCACCTGACGTAAGATTGATGCGGTGCTGCGAGGGGCGCTTATCGTTGGGATAGTGGAGCTGGACGAATTCACTACTGAGCGCGGAGCATGTGTTAAGATAGTGAAGACAGAGACTGCGGTAGCAATGAGTCTTTAACCCAGATGATATTGACATTTCGGGTTACACCTCAGCAATTCTCTGACAAATGCACTTGTCCGACCTCCTGATCATGTGCTCCACTAATCCTCCTTCCTTACTGGCACCAGCACCAGCACCTGTGCCAGCCACAGCCGACTCGGCCCCGGCTCGTGGGCAGAACGAAGTCCTCACTCTAGCCAACAACGTACGAAAAAGCAAGATGGAGCACTGATGGAAGAGAAATTACAGTACTAGTAAGCGACATAAGCCTCCTCTGCCGTGTGTGTATCATAAATGCAAACCAAGCCAAACCAAACCTCAAGCCCACCAAAACTCCTTTTGAGAACCGTCCATTCGTAGCCATGACGGCATGCGTCTATTCTTCAACCACAGCAGCCCGCACCACGGCACCGTGGAAAAGCCATCCCTCGGTATCATGCTTCATCGAAACCGAGGGCGCATGCACCATCACCACAGCACCACGCAGTCGACACTAAACACCTCCCGTCTGGGCTAAGCGGTGCATCTAACCTTGAAGTAGTGAAGGCTGGCTCAGCTCGCCTCAAACTTGCGCTTCTCTCCGCTGGCGGCGATCGCTAGAGTCTCAAGACCGTGCGCGAAAGAGGGTGACATATGAGGATAATACGGGAACGTCTCGCTGTAGGGCGACGTCTGCAGGTACTCGGAGATGTATGGTTGCACGGCAGGTGCGCCAAAGCTCGAAGTTGGACTGATCGGCAGGGACGGATCAAGCACGTTGAGCGGTGCGGCTTGTAGAGGGGCCGGCCTTGGTCGTTTGGCTTGCGGCGACTGCTTCACCTTCTTCGCCCGGGACTCCTCAACCCCTTTGCCGGCATTGCGACCGCTCTGATGCGTCCGGCGGTGTTGCTCCATGTTGTCCTTGCGCGTGAAGGCTTTGTTGCACTCGGGACAGAACGCGTCTTTCTTGCCGGTGTGCTTTTTCGCGTGTCGTGCAGCATGCCCAGATGTGGTAAAGTAGTCAGAGCAGTTGAACTGCTTGGCCATCGGACAAGGGTACTGGTTCTTCTTCGACTGAGGCTTCGCTGCCTGCGCCGGTTGCGCGGGTTGCATTGACTGATTTTGCGGGACCAGCGGTGGTGCGTAGACGGTTAGAGGTATGTCCGATGTCGGGTAAGGTAGAGGACCACCATGGTGGGGATGGGGTGGTGGGTAAGCCGCAAGCGGCTCTTTCGTGGACGGGGAGAAGCCGGCACTTGTCGGAAACACTGGCGAGGGGTTCCGTTGATCAAAAGTGTATGTCGGAGTGATGGGCGATGGGGTGTTCATGGCGGCCGAGTCTGCCGAATCGCTGCGCACGAGTTGTGGTGTTTGGGGGGAGAGACAAGGGGTGGAGGTGTAGCTTGAAGTTCGTGAGTGAAGCGAGGATGGCTGTGACGCAGGTCGGTAGCTCGAGGGCCCCACCGCGCTCTCGTTCAGCAATGAAATTCGTCGTCCGACCGAGTCCTTCCCGTCCATAGTACTGGCTGTAATGCTGTAATGTCTTCCACTTCAGAGGCAGTATTGCAGGTACACGTGGAGAGGGACGCAAACGAGAGGCCGGTTGAGGTTAAAGTAGGCTGGCTGGGAGGGGAAGGGAGGATTACGCCAGCGGATTGTAACCATGAGGTATGGCGCTTCAAGTACTAGTTTGACCGCAGGATTACAAAGGCGGTGGTCGAAAAGAGCGGGCAAGGAAGTGAGATCCGTCAAATGCGCGACGACAGACGGAAGCGCGCGGGACATGCTGAACGTTTCAATCATGCACGTCGCAGCCGGGACGAGGGCTGTTGCTGGTGGCATTGGCACCGTTCCTGGGCAGCAGAAGAGCTGGCCTGCACGGGCTGATGGGAAAAACGAGAATGGCATCCACGCTCCAGGGCTGCTCGACAGCTAACTTAGCGCCAGTCCACTCTTCGAGCCACGCAGCGCCGATGGCACGCGAAGCACGCTTGAAAAGCCCCGTCCGATTAAACCTTGCTTCCAGCCTCGGCCGTTTTCTCCGCAGTGCCCTATGCCCTAATCTACAGTGATTGATCCCTGGCTTGACGGCCGGGGTCTTCTTCCCTGCGCCGCCAGCACGATGCGCTGTTGGACGTCTGGGTACGTCGGTGCGAGTACCGGGCAGCAACAGCAACACACGATGCAGAGCAGGCAACGAGAGGGGACGGGTTGTCTAAGGGGCTTCGACTCACCATCCTCGCCCTGCCAATCCTCCGAGTCAGCAGAACACCGTCCGCCCAGCGCAGCCGCTGATGTAGAAGATCGATCGATCGATCTCTGCGCGCACGGGTACTTTGCTGTCCGTACCTGCTCTCTGCTCTGCTTCTGGCGCCAGCAAAGCTCTCGCGCGCCGGCTTCTTCGACTTGGAGATGAGCTAAGTTAGTCGACGGACAGGAGGCAGAACCCAAGATGAACCGTCCCAATCTCAGCAACGGCATCGCATAATGACCTCTTGCTGTGCGCCCGATAGCGCAATGGAACCCCCGAATGCCTCGACACTTGTCGCACCAAACGCGGTCATTGCCCGGAGGCGCGCTCCGTCGCCTCGGACACGAATCTCGCCGTTTGACCTAAGAACAGGGATCTTTGCGAAGGACTCTTTGCGCCACGGCTCCTCAGATGTCGGCCGACGAGTGGAACACGTCGGATGTTGTACGGAGGTATCGCGCAAAGATTTCGCGTGGAATGACATCGGTGGCTTAGCGGTGCCGTGCCCTGCAGCCCGGGAGACGGACCCTTTGCCGTTGAGACAAGGAACACGACCCTGAGCGCCTTGACAACCTTGACAACCTTGACAACCTTCAAGCATCTCGCACCCCAGTCCTGAGGGGCGTGCATAGCTCCGACATGCCTGCTCGCCATCGATCTGCTCCAAAACTTCGATCGTCTGGGCCCTGTCCAATCGTCATCTGCCGAGGCGGCACAGCCACAGCTCTCCCGGAGATGCGACCTGCCGGACTGAAGTCCTCAACACCAACTCTGTGATTAGCTCGCACGGCTGGCCGCTCACAACAACGGCGTCCGTTTAGGGTTCAAATTGTGGGTAATCAGGGTTCGGCAGCTGCAAAAGGCTAGGAGAATGCTGTCCGCTCTTTTCACCTCACAAATCTCAACCTCGTCTGAGTACCTACGCGTGTGCACGGTCCAATGCCGGCGGCACTTCTACATTCCTGCCGTCCAGCGCCACAAGCGTTTGCAACACCTTGGGCCGGCGCTTTCTTGAGCAGAAGGGTTGAAGGGGTCTGCGAGTGGACCTCGGCAGCAGAGAAGCTCATTGTAAGCTCCACGTGGTTGGTGTCGGCCATCCCCTTTCAACGTCGATGAGAAAACTCAACTCCTACGCTGTCAACTCGTTGATGATGTCGAGGATCGTGGAATCTTGCGCATTGTCTTCCCCAGCACAGAACCGTTCATCTTGGCAGGTGAATCACCTAGACTTGCTAGGGGTTTGCATCGGGAACAATACCAGTCAAAGTCCAGTTTTGTGGATCTCACTATTACGACGTTCTGCACCATCAACAGCGCTACCTCCGTACTGCACAGCTGACACTTCATCTGTCTTTCACTAAATCTTGTTCGCGCAAGGACCAAGGGCCATCGTTGCCGCATTGAAAGTGGATAGCGCGCAAGCGCAGTTCAGAGACTAAAGACATCTCAAGTGATCAATGCACTGAAGGGGTGCAATGCTGAACATCTTATCCTTTCCTTCGCACGCATTCAGTCTTGCTATCCCACAATCAATACGATCAGGAGTCCAGCTCAATCACGAATCTGGTACTGAACAAGCTGGAGCATGTATGCGGCATCAAACTATCCGGGTGGCCCTTGGACGGGTGCTTCGCGATAAACAGGGCGAATATATCAGAGCCTGGCCACAGTCTGGCCCTGTTACCCCGCTTTTGTAGGAAGCACAGTTTCTCCGCTCTCGATAACCTCAGGATATCTTTCTGCACCGCTTGTAGCAGGCCGTTGACTACGACGAGCTTACTCATCTCACATTTTGTCTGCGCAGACAGAAGTGCCAGGGCGGGCCGCAAAAAAGCTTGCCGCTCCGTGTTTCCCGATTAGGTGTGCAGAGCGGCAAGCTTCTTCTTAATCTTCCCGGGACCGGGGATGGCTCCGCTGTCTTCCCCAGTTGGCTTGTCTGCAAGCAGGTTCATGGAATATGCGCACACCCCTTCGGCAGAGAACCGAACAAGCGCAACGTTGTTCTCCTTGCTCGCTGCAGATCTTTCGGAGTGTTTTCCACGTCAAATGAGAAGCCCTCTTGAGTCGCCCTCAATCCTAGCATTCAACCTGAAATGCCTTGCTTGATCTTGCCGCGATGGAAAATTTCCGACGGCGACGGTTGCGAATACCCGGACCCTATCTGCGGATCCCGCGCTTCCCGCCAGCCGTTCGTGCTGCTAGGGCTTCGCGTTGCGCAACAAGTGCCCCACAAGGCGAGGGACCTCATGACTGTGGTGCTCCAGTCGCTTGCCATCCGACCCACGTCCTTTGTGCAACTCATCCCCCTGGCAGAACGCGCGCTCAACCCCAGGTGGGGACATTCAAAGGGCCTCCATGATGCATGACATGCATATGACAGAGATGCATGGCATGTGGAATATTCTCCGATACATCCCAAGCTTTGGATTCAACGCTCTTGGTTACTGATACGGCCCGAACGACACCTCCCGTATTCAGGTTTCGCTTATGGGATGATTCAGTGCCTTGTTCGAAGCCAGGTCGAGCCTGATTGACCTTTCACTAGCGGTGCTGCTTCTACCCAGAGTTTATGAACTGTCACATATGAGCATCTGCAACGCCTACCGCGGTTTAACTCATCCACTGTCTGCCCACTACGAGGATACGCCACCCCGAGCACCATCCGGTGCACACTCGAGCTACTCACGTTGATCTTCGTAAGCTCTGTCACAACTGAACTCACTAATACCTAATTCAACCACAAGTGATATCTCGCTTACGATTGACACAGGCCTGCCGACCTAGCGAGATCGCCAGTGAACTGCCTGGAGTGCCGGACATGCTCATCTCCCTAATAGGTACGAGAATTCTACCCAGTCACTTCCTCGCTTTAGTGATGTGTGTGTACAGAGCACACAGGATGCAGGAGCATCCGGTGGTTAGCGTGTGTCAATCGCAGGGAGAAATACAAGGGTACATCTTCAACTTTGCAGCATCCGTTCGCTGCGGTTGAGGCTATCGAATTCATAAAGAGTTCATATCGTCTCCACGCACACATTCGGATAGTCGCCATCAGTTTCCGATCATGGATATGGTCCTTTCAAGGTCGTCGTTCTGATATCTCATACTGTGGCACATGACGCACGCTAACCACCGGAGGCTCCTGGATCATGTACCATTACACCCCTAGCGGAGGATCCCTATCACAATCAGCCTTTACCCTGTCTCCGCATAACGACTAAAACCAACCTCCTCCTCTAGCACCGGCATCGCTACATCACGTCTACCCCATCCTTCTCAATATGGTAAACTGAGAGTGTGGGGCCCGGTTTAGCCCCTTGCCACCATGCATCCAGAACGCATGTGATGCATAAATCCCCGACCAGAGCGGACTTTGGCCCGGGAATGCCTCAGCACTGTGAGAGAAAGGCTTGGGTATGCATGTGTAGGTGCAGAGCGTCAGCCACCCGCATGGAGAAAGTTCTGAGACGCTATCGAAACGTTTCTAACGTCCGATGCACCACTATTGACTCCTTAGCGACTATCGCATCCTTCGCGTTTCTCGCCTCCTTCCCGTCTCTCACTTTCCAATCAGCGATGCGACCCCTGTGCCGCTTTTTGTGGGGTACCGGACCGACTGCTCTACTAGCAGCTCTAGTAGGTAAGTAGGCAGCCGGCGCCTTCCGAGAACAACAAGGCGAAGTTTTTGGATGGATGACGCCGTGTGATGATTCCTGGAGATGAGTCTGCCCTTCGTCACGCATACGAAGAGCTCCATCTCTTCTCTGGGGCGCCGATTTGGGGATGGTAATGGAAACAAGGGATGGGCTTGCCTGGCAGCGGTGCCGGTAGCTTTTGCAGAGGAACGCACCCTTCTACAACGGCGCAAACCCTGTGACAAGCCTACCTGTCTCGGAGGATAAGGGCATTGTAGGTAACAAACTGGCCTGCGTATCTGGTGCAGGTACTGGTTCCCTCCGGTTCCTATCACACCAGCACAGTGACTTTCCTGTCTCAGAGAAGCACGTCCTTCGAAAAGCTTCCAAGCAGATCAGCTACCAAATGTAAGCCAGATCCACATGGGGCGGTCGTAAGAATTTCGTCCTGTCTCAAGCACACCGGACAAAAAGAGCGTTGTTAGAATAATCACGCAGCTGCGAACTGTATCGCATCGCCGACTGCAGAGAGAGAAACACTAGTGACCATAAGTGACTCCTGATCGTTAGGGGTTGAGAACTTTCTATCGTGTGGAATATATAACGAGAAGAGTTATGCCTGAGCGGCACAAAGCCTCCCGCATCCTCATAGACGGTGGTTTAAGTAAGTTGCCGTGTGTAGAGTGTGACACATGTTCACAAACGAATGATTGCGTGAAACAAACCTTTGCAACAAGGCTCCTTGTGATGTGGGATTTCCTCGTCCGTCTGAAAACGTTGTTCTACGCTTCAAGTCGAACCGCATCTTGGCGTGCGAATTGTATCTCTGTCAAGGAAAGCTATTAGTTCTCCTCGTTCTCATCCCTCTTCACGCATCCAGGCACGTAAAGACGCCGGAGCCGCGGGGATCTGCAGCGAGGTATGCTCACCAGAGGCCTGAGTCCTTCCATGACAACAAGAAGATTCGCCTCCCTATGGCAGACCACGCCCCGAGTTGACCGAATTTGCGACCTGTGATGTGTTCGGCCGGTTCTCTGTACCGCCACAATACGTCAGTAAATCATCCGCTAAACCCCGTCCTTCCCTCCCTGGGAAGGCAATAGTCAAAGAAATGAAAACTACCCACCAGCGTATCTCTCGTAACTATCCAAATACAGCTCATCCGTGCTCGTCGTCGCCCTCACATGCTCATTCTCCTCAATAGCCTTGACCCACTTCGCCCACCGACTATCCGGCTCGGGCTCCGGCCATCCTCGATAAGGCTTCAGGACGCGGTTGAGCCGTACGACCCACGGCGCCATCTGAATGTCCACGAAGGAGATGCCGGCGCCAAGGAAGAAGGGCCCCGTGGGGTCAGCAACATCGACGATCTTACCGATCTCGGTTTTGAGCTCGTCGGCGAGGGTTACTTGCTTCTGCTGGTCCTGCTCCTGAAGAAAGCGGTAGAATGAGGGGATAATGTGGCGGTTTATCTGTGAATGTAAGCCCGTGGTCGCGTGTCAGAGACCGTGTCTTTCTCACGTGATCGCTCCAGAGCCGGCTGTGTGCGCGCGTCTTTGGCTGCGGCGGCAGCAGTGACTGGCCTTCGCTCAGGTCCTCGAGCTGTAATTTGTCAGAGCTGATGGCTTCAGGGACCGGTCTAAACGGACATATTCCATGAGCACAGTGCTCTCGTAACAGCCCCAGTCGCCATGCCGTAACGCCGGCACGAGCCCTCGCGGATTGATCTGGAGAAGCAAGTCTGGCTTCTTGTACGGATCGACCTCGATGTATTGGTATGGTATCTGCTTGACTTCGAGCGATATCCAAACACGCTGCACGAAGGGACTGTGTCGCGTACCGAGGTTAGCCGGGATCTGACGTCATGGAGGTTGAACCTCAGGTTTTGATGGAAGGCGCGCACCAGAAGCAACTGCCGTACAGCTTTAGGTCATTCTCTTTGGAGTGATTCTTTACGGTGGTTAGGGCGTTGCCGGTTGCCTTTTTGTGGTATTCTTTCTTTTCGGAGGATTGCTTGTTAGTGTCTGCCATTTTCGCGTGGGGTTGGGCGCTCGTTGAAAAGAAGCGCGTTGCAGGAAGACCAGCTCTGCAATTGCTCTTTCTGTAGGGCTCTGGGAGCTTCTTGAACGGTCTGCAACTTGATGCTAACTGGACAGAAGGGTTGTGATGGTACCCTCGGAGTGATGAGAAGGTAATGGAGCAAGATCGACTTCTCACTGCGAACATTGACAATGGTGTAAAAGTCCAGCAGTAGCAATCCAATTATCAATTCAAGAAGTTCGATGATGCTTGACAAGGTATGACGAATACAGACCCCGCTGACCCTGGATGCTCCACAAATCATGTGACATATTGGCAAGAAGGACATATGAACAATGTCAACATACCTGCGATTTCTTCTTGTCTTTCTCAGCCTGAAGCATCCACCTGATGATGCTGTTCTTTTTCACACTGTCGCTGTACTCAAGCGTGTGCTTGTGCGCACCAGGCACACCGTCTCCCTTACCGTTCTGTCCATTGCCATTGACGCGCTGAATCGTGTACATCTTACCGTGGCTTGCACTTGTTTCTTGCGGCCATTGCGACGACTGTTCTATTGATACGACTGACGACCGATGGGCGAAGAAAGCATCCGGCTGGGGAGCATCAAGTCCGGGGTACCTGCCAGCCTGGGCGATGATTTCAGGAGGTGGATCACCAGCAGGATACTCAGTGATCCTGATTTTTACATCACATAGATCCCGCTCACGCGCGACGCGCTTGCGCTTCTTCTTGTTCGGGTCTTCTGACTTGGGCGTCCCGGGCGGCCGTCCTTTGAGGCGACAGTCCCAGTAATGTGACACGAAGCCCTTGCGCTTGTGTTTCTGGGTCGACCGGTGCGAGTACACGTTGTCGACGTGCGGGAAGTACGTCTGGAGCTGGTCTTCTGTCAGGACGATCGTGTCGTCCACATTGAAAAGCTTTTGCCGCCATGCTGCCAAATCCGGTGGATCTGGTATGCGTTTAAGGCCTTTGAGATGCCCAGCTGATTTCGCTGCATGTTCTTCTACTTCGGGCACCTGAGAGACTCTGGGTTCTTGCTGAAACTGGGCGATCCGACGCTGTTGCGGTCTCGCAGCAGTTGCATTTGAATCTCCAGAGGCAGATGGCACGACGCCATTTTCGCTATTACTTAAGACCAAAGGTGGCGCCTGAAAAGTAAATTGCCCTACGTTGGGTTGCTGCTGCTGATGTTGCTGGTAATGGAAACTCTGAAAGGACACAGGGGCAGCCCGAGATGTGGTTGTCGAAGGCAAGATGAACTCAGGCCTAGGCGGCAATACTTTTGTCGCATCTTGATGGTATGGCGCCCTGGCCACAAAGCCTAGGTCACTTGGATATCGATGTTGTAAGAGCGCGCCGGGGTCGGTTGATCCAACGCCGTGAAGATTGGGGCCAAGGGGGCCAAGAGGGCCAAGCGTCTGAGGAGGGACATGCGGTAACTGGGGAAGCTGGAGCAAGGACTGGGGATTCGATGGCGGTGGATCTCCAACGAAGCGCGGATGTTGAAACTGGATGCCGCCGTCACCGCGAACCATGTTTGCTGGCGCTGGCGTCGTAAAAGCAGCATGCAGACTTTACCGATGTTGCGGTTTAGGCGCGGCAGAGAGCCTGTCGCCAGATCACGTGCAGGCCTTTAATTCATTTGGTGACAACCTGTAACTCCAACTTCGGTATCATTTGAAAAGAATACCCGTCATTTCTTCCGCTCGTAGTAAATCCACGTAGCTTTCCTCTGCTCTGTACAACAGTCCGGTCATTTTCCATTCTCTCATGTCCAGCGGGCCTATCTGTAGGCCTTTAACGCGCAATCTGCAATCATCTCTGAAGGTTCAGTCAACCAAGTCATGTTTTGGTGGAAAGGCGCAATGTGTATCAATAAGGTTCCTTCATAATGATGGCCGGAACCGGCTGTCAACCTTCTGGACACCTTCAGGAGGCATCTCGGGCAACGCGGGAGAAGATGAAGATTCCCACTCGTTCCTGATCAGAGCAGGCTTCCTTCGGCAGGCATACTCCGGCATATTCCATCTCCTGCCGCTTGGGCTGAGAGTGCAAGACAAGCTCGAGCGCCTTATAGACAAACACATGGGCAGCATAGGCGCATCAAAAGTTTCGCTTTCCTCAATCTCATCTGAGGAGCTGTGGCAGAGGAGCGGCCGGGCAAACAACGCGGAACTACTACGCTTGAATGATCGGAGGGAGTCCGGATTTCTCCTCTCACCGACTCATGAGGAAGAAATCACGGCCGTGGCCGCCGGCGCTATCAAGTCATATAAAGAACTTCCATTACGGCTGTACCAAATATCCCGCAAATACCGAGATGAGCGCCGGCCACGGCAGGGGCTCCTCCGCGCAAAGGAGTTCTTGATGAAGGATCTATATACCTTCGACTACACTCCTGAGATGGCCCTGGAGACCTACTCGGACGTGAGAGGAGCATACGCTGCTTTCTTCAACGAGTTGAGAGTACCTTACATGGTCGCCGAAGCCGATTCCGGGGCGATGGGCGGAAATCTGAGCCACGAATACCACTTCCTCTCCTTGAAAGGCGAAGACAATGTCTGCGCCTGCAACTACTGCTCCTACGTCGCCAACGAAGAGCTGGCCGAGAAACGACACAAACCAGCCCAAGCGCAACAAACAAATATTCCGCACACAACATGGATAGGCATCAGCAAGGACAATACAACTTTGATCCGCGTGTATTATCCGCAGCCCCAGCGTAGCTCCGCTGATTTAGAAGATCCCTCAGCTCCTGGGCCGTCCCTCAACGACCTCAACATCCACGTATTGAAACGAATATATCCGGACCTCAATACCGCGATCGACGATCCAGCAACGGCGCTCCGAATCTGGGATTCAAACGTCCATGCTAAGACCGATCCTCGCCAGTCCGTCGACATCTTTGACTACCGTATCGCACAAAACTCCTTATCCGTCAAGGAAGGTCCTGACATCCCAGACACCGACCCCTCCGGCCTCTCCACTTCCTCGCCGCACCTGGATCCTGCCCAACACGGAGTTTCTGCTGGCCACGCTGCACCCACCCGCCAGGCCTTCGACCTCACCAAAATCTCCACCGGCGACGGCTGCCCCCGCTGCTCGACGGGCACCCTGACCGTGCACAAAGCCATCGAAGTCGGCCACACCTTCCACCTCGGCACTCGCTACTCTCAGCCTTTGAACGCCGTTGTCGCAGTGCCTCCAGAAGTCGACGCTGCCGGGCAGGTAGCAATGCAGATGGGCTGCCACGGCATTGGACTCAGCCGCATGATCGGCGCCGTCGCGGCTGCGTTGGCGGACAGCAAGGGACTGAATTGGCCTAAGGTGATTGCACCGTTTGAGGTTGCTGTATTGCCCGGGAAGGGGAATGAGGGGGATGCGGTGGGGGTGTATGAGGAGCTGAGGGGGAGGGGGCTCGAGGCATCGGTTGAGGTGGGTCAGGAGGCGCGGTTGAGGCATGCGGCTGCTGTGGGGAAGGAGGAGGTGGTGCTTGATGATAGGGATAGGCCGCTTGGATGGAAGATGAAGGATGCGGACTTGGTAGGATATCCTGTCATTGTGGTGCTGGGGCGGAGATGGAAAGGGGAGAGCGTGGTGGAAGTGCAATGTCGAAGGCTGGGAATCAAGAAGGACGTGAAAGTCGAAGCCTTGAACGGGGTTGTTGGAGAGTTGTTGGCTCAGCTGTAAGAACATTGTACTTGAGCACGGAGTTTGGTAAATTGAGCGGTCTTCGAATTGTAGTACTCCGCTCTGGTACCGCAGTAAGCCGGCAAGCACGGTATATGTTTACTGTATACTAGACTGAGCTACGCGGGTTTGGGAATTCGTTTATCAGCCTTATGGCATCTTATGCCGCATCCACGGAGCCTCGAGGAGCCTCAGCTTAAGATGAACGCGTGAAAAATTTCGTAGGAAACAACGAATGGTGTGAAATTAGGAACGCGATTAGATGGACTCGATTGCTTGAGATATGGAGTCGAATGCCTCCGTTTGCCCAATGCCGTCTCCCGATCACCAATCCTAAGACTTCACCAGCTTGGTACACCCACTTGCTGCTCCGCTCAGCCAGTCTAGTGTATAAATCTGCTTTGCTATCTCACTCTCTACCCGGAAGACTCTCAACAAGTCCTAGCCTCGCAAGACCAGTGTCACATATCCCGCATACTCCCTCCTCCAAGGCAACGCATAGACCAAGTCAACCACCCTAAACTGCCTGATCGGTAATTCCTCAAACGCCCCAACCCACACAAACAGGCCCGGCGCTCCCCTCCAACACCAACCCCTCCTCTTCTCAGCCTCATGCACCTCACTCAAAAGCCCCCAAGTCCAAAGGTACCGTACTCCCCCTCCCAGCCCTATACCTCTTGGGCCCGCCCACAAACTCCCTCGGCTTGGGCAGCTGCGCCTCATCCTGGAACTTCCATCTCGAGTCGTTGATCCTGAGCACGCTGGCCGTCCCCGCGCCGGCTCCGCGCCCAGGACTGCTGATCCCGGCGGCGGCATCTCGGCCACCGAAGTAGCCTGATGCCGGCGCGCCTCCGTTGGGCGTGAGCGTGAAGGCCGAGGCATCTAGGTCGAGCATGCTCCGCCCTGGCGTCTGCGTTGGCGGACGTGATGGCGCGGCCGTAGGCGGTGGAGGAGGCGGTGGTGGCGCGGGCGCAGCGGGTGAGGGCATGCGCGGGAGGTGAGGTGGTGGAGGCGCGCTTGGTGCGTGGGGTGCTGGGCTAGGCGGTGGCGGAGATGCTGTTGGAGGAGGAGGTGGTGGTGGAGGAGGCGCGGCTGGCGATACTCCTCTGAAGGCGTTGCGGGCGGCTCGTTCAGCTAGGGAGGGGGTGTGTGCGCCGTTTGTTGGGGGAAGAGAGGGCGGCGGGGGAGGGGTTGACCGCATCTGCATGGGTGGGGGTCTGGGGGCTGCTGATGGTGGTGGAGGCGGAGGGGCAGGCGGTACCGACGCGGTTGATATTGAGGACGGTAGGGAAGGCCGGTGGGCGAGTGGTGATGAGACGGAGTGAGGTAGCGGCGGAGGAGGAGGAGCGGTTCCGGATGGTTTGCGGGATGCGGGTGGTGGTATTGGGGGCTTCTTGCCGACTATCGGAGGTGGCGGCTTTGACTTGGGTATGTTTGGCGCTGAAGCTGCTGATGAGAGGCCGGTCGGTCGGAGGTTGTTCTTGAACGCGGGGACTGCTGGGTTGGGGGGTGGTGGAGGCGCCGCTCCTCCCGGCATTCGAGGCGCGCCAGGCGGCTTCGGCGCAGCACCTCCTGGTGGTCGGGGTGCTGAGCTTCGTGATGTTTCCGGGTCGGAGAGGTATGGAGACTGGGTGCTCGCGCCGGTGTTGACGCCCCCTGACTTTCGTAGCTTGGGCATTCCCCCTGCAAAAAGTCCGCCCAGTTGCGGCGCGGCTGCCATTCCTCCACCATCGCCGGCATCGCTGTTACTCCGCGCTCGACTTGCTGATCCTGGCGTCGGTGGTGCGAGTCCGCCTGGTGGTCTCGGCATGCCTGGTACTGGGGGGGCGGCGCCCATTGGAGTTGCTGCTGGGCCATCTGACACTTTGCCTACTAGAGGCGCGGACCGGTCATTGATTTGTGTAACTTTCTTTAACCGCGCGCCCTTCTCTATGTCGCCCAGGAGCGCTCCCTACACGCCTAGTCAGCCTTGGACTATCTTATTATAGCCCCGCATGCTGTGAAGCCCCAAGTTTTGTAGACCTGCTCAGAGAATATTCCTACATACTCTTCCCTTTGCGGCAGCTGCCGGCGGTCTAGCAGGAAGGTTGCCAGCTCCAGGAGGCGGGGGAGGCGGCGGCGGACCTCCAAAGCCCGGCATCGGAGGAGGTGGTGGAGGAGGTGGAGGGGCGGGCATGTTGGATGCTGGCGATTCGTATGCTCTGATGTCTCCTTGCTCTTTCTCTCGTACCTGTAAGGTATATGAATATCGAATCGGGGCGAACTGTGGGTGGAGTTCGTGAAGAGCTTCGGCGTTGTGGTTGAGGTTTCTCCAGCTGCTCGCCAGAAGTTCCATCGTGAGTCGTCACAGCCACAAGCGTCGTCAACCTCCCAGCATCTAGACTCCAGGAACCACGAGAGATGAAGCCAACATCAATCGCAGTACGGCCGAAGCCAAGATCTGTTTGCCAGCTATGCGACTATATTCGTGGCCAGTCCACCAGACAGGGACGAACTCTGCGCACCTCGACTCTCATACGAACCACGGCACCACTTCCACAGCTACGCCCACAGCTACAGCCTCAGAAACAGCAACGCGTTGGGAGCATCGTTACCTCAAGACCAGCGAGCAGGATTAATACCGCACCTACAAAAGATGAAAGCTACAACTCAGGCGCCGAAGCAGCGCTCGAAGTCGCGAATGCTCAGAAAGCCATCAATGCCATCCTCACCCACGACCAGGTCCCCTCAGAAGAAGCCACCTTAGCAGCTCTTAGAGCCTGCGAGAGCGCAGCACGACGCCTAACAAACAGGACCGGAGAGCCACCACCAAAGCGTAAAGACGACACCACGCCCGCCTCCGCCCTCCTGTCCCTCGACTCGCGGCCCACGCCCTCAGAAGCCCTCTCCAAACCCATCGACCTCCTCTCCAACCTCGCCTACAAGCTCCTCCTCCACCCTCCCGTCTTCATCTCGCCCGACATCCTAAAGACCTACGTAATCACACAAGCCCTTCTCGAGCGCCCCTCCACCTTCCCCGAAGTCTTCGCCCTCTACGCCACCAAGCCCGTCCCACAACCCTCAACACACCCACCGCGCTACAAAACCCCCAACCCACGCGCCGCCCGCGCCGCCATCCCAACCGACATCGCCAACCTAGCCCTGGGCGTCGCTCTCGCGACCAAGGACCTCCACACCGCCCTCTCCATCATCGAGACCTCCTTCCGCGCCCCGGCCTACCGCCGCAACAAGGTCCTGCGCAAGGCCGTCCCGCCGCTCCTTGGCGCCGCGTTCGCGCCCCTGGCCGCTTACACCGTCGCGGCGCAGCTGAGCAGCTACCAAGAAACCATGGACCCCGCGCTGGCGACCAAGATAGCGTTTGCAGGAATCCTAACCTACGTAGGCGCGACGGCGACGATTGGAGTTGTGGCGGTCGCGACGGCGAATGACCAGATGGAGCGCGTGACGTGGGCGACGGGGATGCCGCTTAGGGAGCGGTGGTTAAGGGAGGATGAGAGGGCGGCGGTGGATCGGGTGGCGTGTGCGTGGGGGTTTCACGAGATGTGGAGGAGGGGCGAGGAGGAAGGGGCCGAATGGGATGCACTGAGAGAGTGGGTTGGATTGAGGGGGATGGTGCTTGATCGGGTGGAGCTGATGGAGGGGATGGAGTAGGCGTTGTCTGGGATGAGATGGGCGCGTGACACATCAACAACCGGCCGCTCGTGGCAAGGACATGGCTGAGCATGGGCTAGTGTGGACGACGGCGCCGAGCAGAGCGAAGTATAGTTGATGGAAGGCGAGTGGGATGAGTATGAAGTTCTGGTTATGGCTTTGCCATGCAATGGCTGCACGCATGCATAGATACAAGCCGGTTCACTGCAGCAGGCCATCGAAAACGCACATGCTGTGCATGCTCTATCTCTAAGTATAGTCTACCCAAGCGCCCAGAAATGCTGTGCTCCGTCACAAGAGCTTCCGCTCCATCATTGCGAACGTCGCCGCCGCCTGTCCCGTTCTCCGGGCTCTTCATCAGGTTCCTCGCAGGTCCATCTCGGCCTTTTAACCACCACCCGCGGAACCGGTAAACGAGTGCTCTCTCGCATATGTTCCGGTGATGCTTCACTGTGCGCCAACTGCTAACCCCCGCCTCGTCCTAGGTTACCGCATAATGCTCTCCCAGCCCCCCCCAGTCCGTGTCAAACCTTGACCTACTGCGTCGAGTATACTCTCGCCATCGTCTGTATATCGTCAGCTCAGTTCCCTGCCCGTGTCACTCTTCCACTCACCGCAGCCTGCCTCGGCTCGATAAACAAGGCCTCAGCCTCACACAGCCTCTTCGGCAGTTTAGGTTCCTTCACCCCATTAACCTCCTTCGACCCGTTGACCCCATCAACCCCATTCAGGACCTTGAACCCATTGGTCTTCTCATTAGCCCTCTCCACCTCCCCATCCCCAACCCACTCCTCCGGCGCAGGCAGCGTCTCTAACCACCCCCTAACCCACGCCTTGCGCCCCTCCACCTTGGTCGTCTCGGCCCTGAGCACCACGAACTGGCCCGCCATACACGGCGCTTTGTAGTCGATCTTCAAGCTCGCCGTGACGCCGACCTTATTCGGCAGCGCCGGGAAACAACACCGCGCGAGGCCTTCGTCTAGCAAAGTGGCGAGGAGCCCGCCGTGCACGATCCCAGGGTGTCCGCAGAGCGCGGGGCCGAGGTGCTGGATCGAGACGAGCTGGCTCCCGTCGTGCGTGCTGAATGTGAGGGGCGGGGAGGCGATTTTGTTTTCGCCGAGGAGGGTGCCGCCGGTGAGGTTGTGCGGGCGCATCGAGGGCGGGATTTTCATGTGGGGCCGGGATTCGACGAAGCGCGGATCCTGGCGCAGGGATTGGGTTAGAGGGTGCATGTTGATGTAGGCATCGATGTCTGCGGAGGAGGGGGTGGACTCGTAGATTTCTAGCGTTTCGGCGTCGGTGGGGGGCTTGAGGAAGCTGTTAATCGTTTCGACGGCAGGGGAGGCGGCCATGGCGAAGCCGGCTGTGAAGAGGGCGAGGAAGAGGAAAGTCCCGCGGAGGAGGCGTATAGGGAGGGAGCGCCGGGGTGGTAGTGATTGAGACTCTGGGTTTGGTGGTGGTGGAGGCGGATGTTGGGATGCTGGCGGCGGGTTAGCAAAAGGGTTTGAAAGCAGTCGAACTGAGCGATGGTTGCAATTGACTTACTTGCTTCCTGACTTGCGATCGTACTCTGTAATCTGCGCTGTAAAGTGCTACTCTGGAATTTATGTAATATACTGCTCCGGCTGCGGCGCAGAAACACTCCGGTCACAAGCGGCGGTGACGGCAGGAACAGCCCCTGGCTAAAATTGACATTTCGTAAGCCGGCAGGGCTCTTAACCGCGGCTGCGTACCTGGCAGCAAGCATTGCCCGAACAGGCGTCAATTGCGATGGATTCCCATGGCCTTTCTTGCCCGGCGTGGCTGCACTACGTTCGCCCGGCGCCCTGTCGGAGATGCGAAGATTTCGTCGGCGATTAGATCCTGTTATCTTACCTCGGCAGAAGCGGTGGTGTTGATAGGATGGCGTAGATGGCCAAACCCGTTGAAGAACCTGACTGATACTACCGCAAAATTGGAGGACGCGTGCTAGGATTCGTTTGGGGGGTGTGGTGCAGCAGCCCTATCTGAGATGTTGAAGTTGTGGACGATCTGGCACGAATGCTAGACTGCCTCACGTCAGAAAAGTTATCACAAAAACACTCATATCTCTGGTAGCATGGCACGATGCGCTCGGCGAGTTGGGTAGATTGAAGATCAGGTGCTGGTGAGGTTTGTATAAACGTATGAAAAAGCGCGATGAGGTTTCTATCTGCATTTTTACAAGAAAACGAAGACAGTTCAGGCGGATTGTTTATTATAACTATCAGCATCTGCGTCATCTCTCCAAGCATGTACTATATGAGCATAAGAGTGACATCGTAGTACTGCCAAATCTGTATTTCCGCGCGACCAATCCAGTCAATTTGTCCATTCAGTCTATCCCTCCACGTGACACACAGCTGAGGCCCCAGCACACTCGTTCAGAACCTCCTATTACAGACCCACCCCGCTCACGTGCTCTCCATTCAGTCCTCGAAGCTAAACTTGTAAGTGTCCATGATCCTATGCCGCTGGGCCAGGCTAAAAAGCGACTGGTTCTCACTCCCGCATCGACAGAATCCATTGCGGCAGTAGCAGGCGTAGTAGAATGGGCGCAAGTTGTCCCGTATGATGTTCGTGTAGCCTTGGAAATGGCATGGCTCAGTGCAGTAGCACTTGGGTGGGCTGAGAATTTACTTATCAGCTAGACTTCCTGGGAGCGACTTACCCAGGATGGGAAAAGGGATCTGACTTACAAGTTGTCTTCTGGAAGAGATTTGATAGCTGCCACGTCGACTTCATGCTTGATCCCTAGCTTTTGGTCGGCGAAGATCTTCTTCAACTTCTGCCTCGTGCTATGTTTGATGAAGCCCGCGAACTGAATCTCCGGAATGTGTTCGATAAAAGGCTTCGCGAAGCTAAGGATCCAGTCCACAAGGATCTTCTGGCATGATGTCGGCGCCGGCCAGTCATTATCCCAGTTACGGAAAGGGTCATTCTCAGCGCTGTACTTGGTCGATTCGAAAGAAAGCCGAAGAGAGTGCAGCGTTGGCATTAGTAGTAGAATGTCAGCCTCGCACGAGTAGTACCCATTCCGTTCGCAGCCGGGGACATCAATCGCAAAGAATCCCATATAGCCTCTATGGGTGAGATGTAGAGCAACGTGGCGCAAGGCATCGAAACCTAGGGTAGGAGCCAATTTAACAAAACTTCTCAAGGTCCATTCATGATCGAAGCGTTTTGTTGTGTACTTCCAGCCTACCTCCAGTGCCTCCGCGCGGGATTGCCGATTGAGACACAGTATCTGGATGATGGGCGCGCGGATTGGGGGCGGGCCTTCGTCTTCAGACGGATAGTGATGGGAATAGCGTGGAGTGGTGGTGCCCCTGCCGAAAGTTGCGATTCGCTTTTCATTGTAGATCCACTCCTCGCCTGGGAGGATTGTGGACCCAATGAGATGAACAATGAGGAGATTGCGCAGCTCTCGGGGTAGATCCATCAGCCTGAAAGACTTCCCAGTTATCGACCACCAGCGGGACTGGCGCTGATATCCTTGATCGCCGAGACGTCTCGCATCGAATCTGGAGGATGTTGGCGGGGGCAGGCCATTCAGCCAGGACTTCAGGTCGACCCAATCACCGGCGACGCGGACTTTCATTGTTGATTGTCGGTTCCGACCGCGCCTAGCCACGGTGATCTGTAGAGGTACAGTTCGACCGATGTATCCGGGCTCGAGGAAGGTGTAGAACTTAGGCTGTGAAATGGCGCCGCCGTACACTATGGCTGTGTTGGTAGCTGGGAAAATCCACATGTCGGCACAGAAGTGGGCGAAGCTCTTCATTTTCTGCTGTTTGAGGATAGGAACAACGGCTCCGAGGACTGCATCGCGCGTCTTGCATGATCGCCTTCCCAGACGCCCTTCGACCTCCGAGTGCTTAGCGTGCAGCATGGTACAGAAGTCTTGGGCGGAGTCTCGACCTTCGGCCACCAAGAATGGAGCAGAGGAGATGCGCTGTCCATACTTGAAATCAGCCGGAGCGGGAGAGTTGTTGAGACTCCGAAGCGCGTCGAAGGGATTAGCATGCGCAAGAACAGCAATAGCGTTTCGGGTCTGAGGAACATCCATGCTGAGAGGATGAAGAGGCCGCGTTGATAACGCAGTCTGGTATAGTTCGTTGACTGATACTATGGTGCGCTTTCAGAAGATGTATGTATGTATGAGTGGATATTGTGACGGGGCAAGTACGTAAACGAAGGTTGTGGTGTGGTAAGAAGTGCGAATAGTGAGAAGAGCTGGAGAGGAAGCGGACGAAGTGGACGAAGGGAGAGATATAGTCGCGAGAAAAAAGTCCAGACAGTTTGCACTGCGAACGTCCTGCTTCACGAACCTGGAGGAGGCCTTCACCGATGCCCAACAAACCTGTGACAGCGGCCTTCGTCAAGCGCCACATCCTGTGAATGGCATCGCCAAGGACCAGTTCAAGCTATTCAAGCGTGTGAGACAGCTCATGTGCCGGTGAAGGATTGTTCGCTGGGAGCGTGGACGTGAATCCGACAGCACTGTACTCTTCTCTGCACTTCGTGTACCCAGTGTTTGTCCGCAACGCGTCGGCAACGTCGGTTCGTCCCGGTGAAGAGTCTTTGGAGAAGACCCGTTTTGGGCTCATACTCAGCCGGGAGGACCGGCCTGAATCCAAGGATCCGATTATAAGCCGACCCGAAACCATTGAGATATTGTTGTGGCATGGCCGTGATGCGACATCAAGTTACGCTGATGCTACTATTTTATGGTATTGAGTGATAACCAGTTTCTATGATCGTCCACGATGCGCCGGCGAATCGGTTTGTCAACCTACGCTGCTTGCTTCCAGATCCACTCGGTAGCTGTTGTCGCTGAACGCCCTATCGATGGTTTTCTAGCATAACAACCGGAAAACGCAGAAAGGATGCAAACCACTTCGTCGCTAGAAAACAGCACTGCTCAGAGTTCCATCTACTCTTCGATCGTCTTGATTAGTTCCCATCCTCCGCTCAACCGCTCCTTCCATAAGCTAACCCGGTTGTCGCCTGTGCTTACGGCGAGAACATTGCCGCTGAGGGACCAACTGGCGCGCCATGCAACGGCATCGAAGTTCAGAGTTGTGGATTTCCACTCGCCTGAAAGCTATGTCAGCAACCCACTTCTTTCCAACGTGACATACACTTTGGCACGAGCACATACCAACACTTGGATTGGTGCTTGTCCAGATCCGTACCGTCTTGTCTTGTGATGCAGAGGCAATGTAAGATTTCGAGAGGATAGTCGGGGACCACGCAACATCGCGCACCCAGTCACCGTGGCCTTTCAGGGTCGACACGCAGTTGTAGGTGTTAGTTTCAGGACTGCATTGCATCAGTAACCCATCCCCGCTACCTACCCACAGCAATCAACACCAACCTGAACTCCCAAATCTTGACTTCACAGTCGCTTCCACCCGTCACAAACCGCCTCAGCGCGCCGGGACCAGGCTGTGCCGCACTAGTCAAGCTCCCCGGCTGTATCGCAGGCGCCCAGCTAACGGCATTGACGCCTATGCCATGCGCAGGGAAGATCTGGTGAGACCAGCTATTGTCCTTGAACTCGAGCACCGACACATTGCCGTCCGAGGAAGCGCAGGCGAGCAGGCAGCCTGCTTCGTGCGGCGCCCAGGAGACGAGGTTTACGGATGCGGTATGGAGAGCGAACTCGTAGACTTTTTGCCACTGGGAGGACTGCTCGCGCCAGATGAAGACTTTGCCGTCGTAGGAAGCTGAGGCGAGGATGTTGCCGTATTTGGGGTGCGCCTGCTGGGCGTTGAGCGGGCGTGAAGGAGGAAGAGAAGGACAAGGGGAAAGTGACGGACCCACGAGACACACCAGACTGCACCCTCGTGGCTATATGCTTCATAAGCTACCGCTGCCTGCTGTAAATGCCCTCCCTTGAGCTGCCACGTACCCCTTCAGTGTCTCCGTTAACCGATGCGAATCGCCCTCAACTTCGAAGATTTTGATGGTCTTGTCCGAGGAACATGTTGCTAGCCGCCGTCCGTAGTAGTCGAGCACAGCATCGTGCTAATTGCGTCGGATCGTTAGCAATAGGGCTAAGTAGAGCTCTGCGGAGCTAGGTTTTCGAGGAAGGTGTGGAGAGGCAGCTTTGGAAGCTTGGAATACGTACAATCATGTCATCATGACCGGAGCTGGCTATTACTTGCGCCTTAATATTTTTGGTTAGCTGAAAGGACTATGCGTCGAGGGGTAGACTACATGCTTACCATGTTGAGACGTGTATATTTCTGTGATGTTGCGGCTCTTCCAACGCGTCCGTTCCCCGGAATTGACGTTGCGGATCAGCAAGGGTAGAGATAAGATCAAGATTAGATTGCTCAGTGTCGGTGGGCTGCGCAAGCCTCGGCACATGTCGCCGCGAGTTTCCCAATGTCCTCGTGAAAGCACATCTCCATCACCATCTCAACTTATCTTGCAGTCCATTCTTTCTACTTCTCTACCAACTATCTGTCCGTCTGGGTGGCTGTCTTTCTTACTGACTGGACATTTAGCTCAGCATGGCAGATGCCCTGTGTGGGCCGTCGAATGCGCTGCAGAGCTTCCAGAAGCACACCTCCGTGGATCGGACGCTCCAGCAGGACCGGCTCACGTCGAGGGCATCATCGTCGCAAGTATGAAGCGCATGTAAATCTGTATGTGCCGCATCTGATACTCAGTAGGGCTTTCGATCTGGACCCGGGCCAAATGCTGGCATACTAGACCCAGAATTCGAGGCTTTCCAAGCCGGCATCCCCTCCGCTCCGCTGCAACCAGACTTCCAGCACTTCTCTCCGCAATACTCGCATACGCCTGCTGGACCAGGTTTTGCGCCTCACCCTGCCACCTCAGGCTGGGCTTCCGACTTCCAGCGCCTCCACATATCCTCTCCGCCCCCCGCCTTTACACAACGTCCTGCGCAAGCTGCGTCCCCACATCAAGCCTCAGCAGCATGGCATCAGGACTTCCTCAGATCCCAGAATGGCGCGGCCACATTTCAGGGGCGTCAGACCCCCATACAGCCACTGTATGGAGGCGTGCAAGGATACGGCCTGCAGAATAACTTCCCGATGTACGGTGGCGGCATTGCTGAGCAGCCGGTGTTGTCAATCGCACAAGGGAAGCAGAGGCAGCACGAAGTTGCAGAACACTTCGACGAGGCGGCATTCGAACGCGCTTTTGATGCCGCTCGAGCGGAGATGCTTGAGGAAGAGACGCTTGCGGGGCAGGAGGCGCAAGCTGATCGCTTCAACCACGAGGAGATGGAGACTCTGCGGCACGCGACAAACCATCTAGCAGCACAGGACAACTCCGAAACCGCACGGCAGCTCAAAGAAGCGAGTATAGCGCAATACCGTGCAGAACTCGACAACCTCCGGCCTATGCCCCCTGAGCACTTCGAGCAGCTCTCACACGAAGCGCAACAGGAGCAGCAGCACGAACAAGAACAAGCGAAAAGCAGAAACGACGACGAGCTCGCCGCAACAGCCGGCCAGCTCCTCGAGTCCGTCTCCTCCAACACATCGAAGAAGTTCCAGGAAAGCCAGTTCCTGCAGCTGATGCGGCGGCTGCGCGACCGCGAAGTGCGCGTCGAGGGCGACAAGATGGTCGAAGTCAGTCCCACCCACTCCCCTCCTTCGCACTCCGTCCTTTCCTCCGCTCCAACTCCAGCACCGCTTTCCACAGCACCCGTGACTGCCCCGCCGATGGCTGAGCAAACTGATTCGCGCTCCCGGCACCTCCACATGCCGCCCGAGCCCGAATTCATCAGCTGCAAGGTCTTCGGGTGCAACAACGCGGCGCCCGTCTTCAAGGCCGGCTGGGGCGGTGGTATCGCGCTTCCGCATGAGCACAGTAGCTGATTTCCAGTTGCGGACTTTCGCAGGCCACAACGACGACGACGACGACGACTACGGGCTCCACCTCTGCGGTTGAGCAGGATGCTGATCTTGGCCGCTTCGGGCCTCCCGACCACGACCACGACCACGACTTCGGTGAGTCGCGCCGGTAGCTTTCTGAGACTGCGGAAGAGGAAGGAGCGTTCATCAAGCCTGCTGCAGCTGTGTCCTTGGCGAGCGTGGTGCGCAGCGCGTAAATGGCGCGTGAGGGGATGGTCGGCTCACGGCCGCGGTATGTGCCTAGCGTTACACGATGCTTCGTCCCTTTCGCGTGGTCCACAGCAGACGAATCCCGTTCACACCGGCAAAGGCTGATGTGCTGGCCTGATAGGCCTTAGGAGGCTGCAGCCGCCGATCGATGCGGGGAGGTCGTATGTTGCGGGCTGGTTCTTTCGGAGAGATGGACAGCTGCCTTAGAGGTCTGCGGAGGTGTTTAGACAAGCTGGGAATAGCCGGACGGGTATTTGCGAAAATCTAACTTCGTGCGAGATCAAGATCTTGGTGAGCCCTCAGGGTGTTTGTAGGAACGGTGGCAGATGCGCGGCTTGGGCGGGAACAGATGTACATTGATTCAAGCAACCCGCTGTGTATAAGCTACCATTCTTGGCTAGTGTGCTTTTCGTGACCCAGTTGACTGTATCGTTCTCGTATACTGCTATCCGCCCCCCACCCAATTCAAAGAATCCTAACCCCCATCCTCCTGAGCATCAACCCAAACCCCCACCGCTCCCTTATCCGCCCTCAACCCCTCCGTCGGCAGCACCTTCAGCACCTTCCCAAAATACCGATCCACGACCCTTAGCTGCGGACTAATCCACGCGCCCCTAACCAACGGCAGAATCCTGAACTTCACATCCTGCCTGCTCATCGGCAGCAACTGTACCGCGCCCGCCTTGGGCCCACTAAACGCAAACTCTTCGCTCGCTTCCATCGTCAGTTCGAAGGCTAGGAAATGCATGGTCGGGTTCTCGAGAGTGTAGCTGAGGGTGATGAGCGGTGGCGTTTGTGAGGTTGCTGTTGCTGTGGGAGGGGACTGGGTCGCGGTGCATAGGACGCGGGGTTCGCTGCTGGGCACGACGAAGCGGGGACATGGTTTGCTACTTGTGATGGACGCGCCGCCGGTCTTCCTGCGCCATTTGATGTCTAGATGTAGGTCTAGGGACACGGGGCGTCGGTCTTCAAGTGTTAGCTTCCGGACCTCGAGGCTGAAGTTGTATTCTCGCAGCTCTTGCTGCGGAATCACAGTGTCGGTGTTTGCAGGGGATTCCTTGGAGATGGCGCAGATGGCACCGCCGTTCACGGCCTGCAGGACAAGGGACAGGTCCTCGACTACCAGGTCCTCTTCAGCGAAGTTCTCGAGGCGGGCGGTCGCGAGCCAGATTTGCGCGATGCCGACGGCGGTATCAATAGATGCTTCTGCAGGAGCCTCGAGAGATTGCTTCTCGTCTACGTGGAAGAAGCTAGGCCATAGATCTGGGTGGACGCGTGGGGAGAAGTCGTATGCTGCTTCCCAGGGATCCGCGAAGAAGAAATCGGTGGTCAGGGTCTTGGATATAGGGGTTTCGAGATCGGTGATGAGGTGGTAGAGGACTTTGATCTCGAGGGTGTATTCTGCGGGATCGGGCGGTGTTCTGAAGGTGATGGATTGCGTGCATCTCGCTGCAGAAGAGATTTTTCCAACCTGATGGCCGGGCAGGTCGATCTCTGAGTTGGCATTATCCGCCTGCTCCGCTGATCCGTTGCCCTGTTCGGCCTCTTCCATTATCTTCCAAGAGAAGGCCAGCGTGGACTCTACGCGACCAAAGAAACGTACTTCAAGCACAGCCTCGGTCTCTTCCTCTTCTCCATTGAATATCTCAATGTCGAGCGTGACCAGTTCGTCAGTATAATATGCTTTCTGCAGGTTTGGCAGGAATATCTGCATCTTCGGAGGCTTGGGCAGTATCTTTGTCGATGCGGCAGCCGCTGCCCTCAGACGCTTCGTCTTCAGGAGATTACGAGCGGTGTACCACCAGACTGGCATGGTCTCTGGTCCTTCCACAGCGGATGTGTATGTAAGCACGAAGCGTTCCGCCTCAACGATGAACGTGCTGTCAACTGCACCAACATCGCCGGCTTCTTTAAAGTTGATTGCGAAAACAAAGACCTTGGTCTGCCCGGGGTAAAAAGTCAAATCGGCATTGCCAGCAAGCCGTGAAGGTATCTTCGATATCGCTGAGTCTATGTTTTCCTGTAGGTCAACTTCGACCATAGAAAATCTCTTCCCAGGACTCGAAGGCGGTCCAGAAGGGCTCGGCTTGTGACTGATTCGGATTTCTTCAAGCGATCCTGTAAGCCCCACCTTTACCGCCGACAGAACTACGGGTGCTGAGCTTCGCTGAGCTCTGGATTGGAATACGAGCTGTGCACGCAACGGCTCTCCTACATGACCCTCATCGTGTGCGAACGTGAAAGAGGTGGAGACTGGACCGCATCAGCAATTGCCTGCATCACAGATTGAGATATACTCACGAGGCGACAGGGTGCTTTTGGATGTGAGCGAAACCTCGACTTTGTCCTTTGGCTGGCCAGCCACGGAACTGAGGCATGACATCAGGTTGTACTGGTGGCTGGAAGAAGTGTTTATGACTGCCAACAACGTTAGAGCGATACAGCCACTCGTACTGACCCAACCGCTTACGTTCACTATGCAACTCCCACTCGGTTGCGACGATGGTCTTCGCTTCTTGTAACCGCACTGCACATTCGTGTAATGCCCAAGTAACTTGAGAAGCAAGACTCCACCATCGCTCGGCACGCCAACTCATGCCTTCCCAGAGCGGTGTCAGCACGTTCAATGCATTGCTGTATCTGCCAGCATGCATAAACGCCTTGCCGGTGTCTAGCTGGAGCCTGTCGACAGCGCGTTGCTGTCCTCTTGCATAGAACTCGTTGATGGCCTCGTTGAGCGTATCGACTATCTGGCTAGTATGGTCGAAGCCTTTCTTACTGCTGTTAGGAAGTGGGATTTCCTCATGAGGCTCTGGAACAAGGTAGGTGTCGTACGTGCCATATCTGTTGACGACTTGATGAGCTGGCGACTGGCCTGGTGATGTGCGGTCTTCCTCTGGGATCTCTTCTGCTATGTCGCGCCTAGCAATAGCGTGCCTAGCGGACAGGCTCAGCCAATATCCCGCGTGGTGCAATAGGTGCCACGGAGGTAGTCGCTCTCCGACGGGGATGGACTTCTCCGCTGGCATGAAGAGCACATTTTCTCCACCCGGCACGACATCAGGATCCCTAATCGGCTCTGATATAGCGAATGGAGGCAGCTCGACCTTCTGGATGGTCTCCGCCATGACTCTGGCCCAGCGCGACTCCCAGGCTTGCCAACCATAGTTCCCAGATCCTTTACCACGGCGGTCTATGAGGTCCCGCATTCTGTCCCGGTAATTCACCCACGACTGGATAGCAGATGTAGGCAGATTGTTCCATAAAAGACAGCGTAAAATGCGCATCGCGGTGGTATCTGCCAGCAGGCGCGCCTCGTCCCACCTTGGCGACCAACTGGCCGTCGTTTCGAAGACGCCATCTGGGCCCAACAGCGCATCGAGTGCAAAGCTGTAGTGCCTGCCCGCAGCGTCCATTTCCTGGCGGAACTCTGCGAATACGCCAAGCTTGTACTCGTACCGTGCGCCCCATCCTTGGCTTGAGAGCGTTTGTGATGTACCCCGTGTTGGCGGAGCCGTCGGTGGTGGTATCTGACCACGGCCTTTCTTTCGTCTTGCATGCTTGGTGAGATCCCGGTAATACTCTACACAGAGAGGCTGCAATGCTGTTAAAACGCTGTGCACGAACGAAGCAACCTCCACACGTGACGTATCTGGAGGTAGAAAAAACAAGGAGTTCTTCGGGTCTAAACCGGTAGCCCGTCTGATATTACCGAGGCGCTCTTCAATGTCGGGCGCCTGAAGAATGGTCTTATCGCTGAGGAGGACAACTGCATAGCGTGTCTTGTAGCCAGAATTAGTAAGGATTCCCTTGATGCGGTTAACTTCGCTCTTTAGCTGGTTGTCGTGGAGACTGTTCCGGCTGGGATCAGAAGCGAAGTCGAAGAACGATATGAGCGTCGCGGGAATGTGGTGTTGGTGCTTCGCAACCCACAGGGGCGTCATAACGCCATCTGGGAAGATAGGCGAGTCTGGTGATAGCGGAGAGATGGGAGAGTGCAGGATCCATGCTGGTGCTCCGCCACCTGAAGAAGTAGTCATTGGGGAGGACAGATCCGGCGAAATAGACGGTGGATTAGCCTTTCGTGCTGGTAAGGTGTATTCCTTTACAGCTATCAGTATTTAGGCTATTACTCATCGGTGCAGAGGCGTCTGACCTACCCTCCCAACAGCCCTCACTCTGAAGCCTGTAAGATTGCCCCTGCTCTTGACTGGTCTGCTGTTCCATGGTGCGTCGCTTGCGTCGGTTTTGAGGAACTCCTGTAGCAACTGCTCGGCGCGCTCCCCAGTGACTGTGGGTATTTCTGAATCTATCGGCGTTCCGTTCACTTGAAGGAGACGGTGCGCAGAGGGATTGCCCTCTAGCCGCGACTCATCCCCTAGGCCAGAGAGCACTACTAGGGGGAGGTTGTGCGCAATATAGTCAGGCGGATATGCGTCCATGTTGAGGGGGTTTCTATGGGTCCACTGCCGCAGGAGCTGGTTACAATAGCGCCGCAGCCTCATTCATAGGTATATATCCAGATCCTGTGAGTAGCTTCATCCTCGCCGTTTTCTTGGCCAACCTTCCTTATCCCCCTAGCGGCGCTTTGTGGTTGCAGATATTGATGTAGAATACAAGTACCTAGGTAGGTATCAATGTCACGCTTAGGTTGTTCGACAAGCTCCACCGGCTTGGCATTTTGACGTAGGAAGCTTCTGAAACATCCCACCTTCACAATTTTTGAAAAAATTGTCCAGGACACGACACATATCCACGACGCATACAAAGCAATACTCTGTCTGCCGGTCGCCGCAATCAATTTAACTCAGCGACTCGCGTCCAAACAACCCCCGCTGCGCAGCGTCACCTCACCCGGCCTCACCCGGCCTCTCCCACAACTCGACAACCCGCCCTTTACGAGCACCGTGTCCTGCACGACCACCATGGCCGAAACCACACCCTCCGCAGCGCAACCAGCACCCCCCTCCGGCTCTGATCAGCCGGTCGCCATCGTCTGCGTCGGCATGGCCGGCTCGGGCAAGACGACCTTCATGCAGCGCATAAATTCGTACCTCCACTCCAAGCGCACACCCCCCTACGTCCTGAACCTCGACCCGGCAGTACGAACCGTGCCTTTTGACTCCAACATCGACATCCGGGACAGCGTGAACTACAAGGAGGTCATGAAGCAGTACAACTTGGGGCCGAACGGCGGGATCCTTACGAGTCTGAACCTCTTCGCTACCAAAATCGATCAGATACTGGGGTTGCTGGAGAAGCGATGCGGGCCGCCGACGCAGGAGGAGAAGGCGGCGGGGAAGAAAGGTATACAGAACATACTGGTGGATACGCCCGGGCAGATTGAGGTGTTTGTGTGGTCTGCGTCGGGCGACATCCTGCTCTCTTCTATCGCGTCCTCGTTTCCCACGGTTATTGCGTACATCATTGACACGCCTCGTACGGCCAGTACCTCGACCTTCATGTCAAACATGCTGTATGCGTGCAGCATACTGTACAAGACGAAGCTGCCTATGATCCTGGTCTTCAACAAGACGGACGTCAAGGATGCAGAGTTTGCCAAGGAATGGATGACGGACTTCGAAGCGTTTCAGGCAGCGTTGCGGCAAGAGCAGGAGACCGGCAGCTATGGTGGGGCTGAAGGAGGCGAGGCGGGAGTATCCGGACTGGGTGGGGGAAGTGGGTATATGGGCAGCCTGCTGAACAGCATGTCTCTGATGCTGGAGGAGTTCTACAGTCATCTGAGTGTAGTGGGTGTGAGTAGCATGACTGGTCAGGGCGTCGACGAGTTCTTTGAGGCGGTGCAGGAGAAGAAGGCGGAGTTCCTAAGGGACTACAGGCCCGAGCTCGAGAGGCGGCAGAAGGAGAGGGAGAAGGAGAAGGAGACAAGGAGGGAGAAGGAGCTGGACAGGCTGATGAAGGATATGGCTGTTGGCGGGTCCAAGAAGAGGTCGGGTCAGAAAGAGGAACCAGAGACCATAAGTGATTTGGAGGATGAGGACGAGGATGATGCCGGAGGGGAGATGCTGGAGCCGGATGATGTGGATCCTGATGCCGAGGACACTGACGACAAGATCAGTGGGCTGCAGGACAGATATAAGACAGCTATGAAGGGTCAAGGCGGACCAACAGAGGACGACTACAGCTTTGCAAGATACGTACGCTCTGCGAATGTCGGCTGATGACGAATCGGAGGGACTTCATGCTTCGCTCGCCTCCGAAGCAACACCTTGGAGGTGGTCCACTGAAGTGGAGAGCTTGGCCGATCGGGCGAGAAGAGTATTTACTCCCAAAGAGCAAAGCAAGCCACGAGCAACCAACACTAGCCGTCTCAAGGACTCTCCGTCCGCCGCTGGACAGCCTCCTCTCGTTTTTCTAGATTGGAAGAGGGCCTTTAACGATCAGCCTGGGCTCATGTTCGCCGACCAAGGCTTGGACTAATGGCATGGTTGCTCCCGAAGTGGCTATTCCTGCCGTCAAAGCTGTCAAGAGTCCGCTGCACGTAGTAGGAAGTGAGAGGGGTTAGAATGTCGTACTAGTTCGAACTGAAATACCCGGTGGAATCCGCATGCCTGGTCGTGCCGCTTGGGGAGTTGGAGATGCCGAAGTATGTAGTTCATATATTCTGATGAAGTTGAGTTCTCATGCAGTAGACTAAGCGGCTCTGTGGCACGTTTAACTTTCCTTTCCATTATATCACCCGTATGAGGGCAGTGGTAGTGTTTTGGATTATGTCAACCCCACCTGAGATACATCATACGACAGCTCAACACAATGACAGCTGCGATGCCGAACAAAAGTGCCCGCCTCCCAGTGAAGAAGGGCCGGCGATGTAAAGTGGGCTATCGAGCGTCAGAAAGCGGGCTTAGACCCGGACTCTGCAAGTAAAGCCTGCTACAGCTTAGACCCAGGACTTACACCATGCTCTTGCCGTCGACTATCCCTCCACCAAAGCGACATAATCCCCTTTTCCGACGGAGCGCTTCCCTCAGGATAGCTACGCTGGTCTGATTTTGGTATCTTAACCGCCGCTATCGATCTGATCGAGAGCGCGAAATCGCCTTCCTGCTCCCCGAAGAAACTATAAACGTGTCAGTTTCCTCTACACATGCGGGAAGGATTGTTTGAAACTCTTACCTCCTCATCATCACGCTCAAGCGTTTGATGTTACTGGTATCTAGAGGCGCCGCATCGTGCTTCTCTTTGCCTCTGTAGGTAGCCTTCAACTCATCCCATGGCATCAGGATCTTTGTCCGATTACTACTGCTACTATGATCCTCCCTATCCTTCTTGAGCTGGAAATCATACTCGTAGGAGATAGTAGACTGCTCCCTGCCGTTCTCAGGGTTCTTTGGTAGCAGCCTGTCCTTGAGAATGAACGTATACCGTTTTGCTACAGTACAAGCAGCGTTAGTTACGCGAAACTGCTTAATAGCTTGCCTCTCTTCTTGGAGGTTGGTGGGACATACAGTCAGCATTCTCAACGTTAAGCTCGATCCCATCATAAGCGGAAAGGTCCCAGGAACGGTCTTCGCCCGTGGTCCGCTGGCTTGCGAAACCGGCGCCTCCGAGGGTCTTTATGTCGAGCGTGCCGTGGAAGCGGGCGGTGGGCAAGGAGCTACTGCATGTCAAGTATGACTGTAAGGCGGTCAGTCTTCCGGAATATGAAAGAGGTTATGATCGGAAGACGTACTTGAGAACTACCGCCGCGTACGCGGTCGTCGCTGGATGTCCAGTCGGTCGGGTTCCATGCTCTTTGTGGAGCCTGTTAATAATGCTGTTGCAGAGGATATTTGATGATACTCACTTGGACCCTCCAAAGAGGAACATCTCTGTTTCAGCCATAGACGGTAAGATTGACGAGGTTTGTTAGAAGATCCAATTAAGGTGTGGATCTTTGCGGGATGTCGGATTGTGCTTATGGTTTGGTAGAGTTTCATGTGACGTCTAGAAGTCGAGACGGCACCATTTGGGGTTGTCCCTCGTCATCGGCCACCCTCATAAGTAATTGAACAAAATAATGTGATAAACATATACGACCCTTAGGACAACAGACTTAATATCTGCTGAGAGCAGGTACCTAGCGGGCACGGATAATGGAACAAGTACAAGCAGGAGATGAGCAACTCCTGCAGGAAGAGTACAAGCCATGGTACAATTTTCTATTCTCAAGGCCCGTTCTCGTCCATCAGTATGGCATCTAGTCTCTGTACCTTCCATTTAAGATGACTAAGATCAGGCTACAGAAACAATAGCTACGATCGACTGGTCTTCCTCGAGCGACCTCTTCTCGGTCCGCTCCTCTTCGAGAATGAATCCTCCGATGCAAGAGACCACTGCGCGAACGAAAGAAGTAAATCCACATCAACCTTAGTCCTGATCTTGGATCAGACCCAGAAGTACTAATATCTCAATAGCATTCCTATCATGGCTCCGTCTCTCAATCTATATGGCCGTCGTCGCCGCCGCCATCATGATCTCCTTTCACCTCAAGCATGAACCATCACCCATTGAGCTGAAGCTCGCGCTTCCGTTCGGCATCGTCTTCTGGTTTCTTGCCCTCGCTTGCTTGGTCAACGGGTTCGCGAATTACCTCAAGACTGTCACGCACTATAGCCGGAGAGCAGCACTGGTGCAGTCGGGTTGGAAGACTCAAGTTGTACGCATCTTCCCATGCTCAAGATGACGGCTTCAATAGATAGTGCTATGCTAACTGCTGTGAACTGCTGCAGATCTTTACTGTTGTTGCTACGGCTATCGTGGCGGCTTGCGTTCTCTTCCTGTCGACGAACGCTTCAAGCCGGTAGTAAATGGGGTGACTCAGCTCTCGCACACGTGTGCTCGTTCGTGGGCTTCCCTGATACCGAGTAACACCGGTCTGACAAAGCTCCTACCGGTGATCGCTCGCCTCTCTGTTCCTTACAAACCATTTCCTGTATTCCCCTCACGTGACCGCTCTCCTATTTCATGTATCCAAAATCGCCCACGTCAAATCATCAACAGTCGTATAAATCTTCCCCAGCGCCAACAACTCATCACTCCCCTTTCCGACCTCCGCCATATCCATGCGTCCCCTCCCCGCGATGTCCTGCATATGCAGGCCCTCGTTACTCTGCGGTGAGTTCTTCAGCACCTCATACACCTTCCTCGCAGCGGCCGACGTGCCATTCGGCAGCGGCTCAAACGCGCCCATCCCTTGGTTCCCATACCCAATCTGTTGCTGCCCGCCGTACGCCACAGCACCCTGGCCCCCCTTGCCCGCAGCCGCGTCCGGCGGGCCCCGCGTAAAGTATAGATGCACGACTGTGGCCTCGAGCAGGTGGTACGAGATCTCGTTGTAGTCTGCTATCGGGCGTATGACGTGCGCGCCGACATGGCGGCGGTTGTTGAAGTCCTTGATCTTGCCCCACACGCGCACGTAGGCGTTGTCGACGATCTTGGGCTTTGAGGTGTCACCGCCATCGAGGGGGCTGGGCGCGTCTGAGTCGATCCATTGCTTCACTTCCAGCGTGCCGGTGCCGTCGTCGAGCTTGTAGGTCACGTTTGTGGTTTGGGTGGAGATATTGCGGACTTGGCCGATGAGGGTGATCTATGGGGGCGTGTATGTGAGGAGGTGCTGTGGGCTGTGGGCTGTGTGGTGCGCAGAGGGCTTACCTGCGTTATCCGCGAGCCGTCGAGGCTGAACTCGGAATCGGGCTTCTGCTCTGCGTCTAGCACTTGCTTGATCGTGACCGGTCGTAGTGTCTCGTTGCCGTATTCCTGAATGCGACCGCATGTCAGTCTGTACTGCGGTGCTGCGTCGAGATTGCTTGTGCCCGTACCCTAGTTGCGCCGCTGGGACTGTTCTGGCTGCCGCCGGGTATGAAGCCACCTCCTCCTGTGCCACCCTGCGCGCCATACGACGTCATGGTGTATTGATTGCCGTAATCTAGCATCGTCAGCTATGATGCCAGAGCCACTGATGCGCACGCTGCATACCCATGACTGTCCGAGGCGATGGTACGCCTATACGGAGCAGACGGGATGTGCCTGAAGCTGCTGGTTTGAATGGAGCTCAAATGCTTCTCAGGATCAGGATCCTATGGATGTCCTTTTTGGCCGCTTTGAGATAGTTTAGATCTAAATGGGTGATCTTAGAAGACAACGCGACGGTCAACTTTTCCCCCAGGCGGACGCGTTGAGGTGTTTGCCCCGCGTTTCTCGCCGAAGCACGTGCCAGCTCTTTGATAAACCCTGACGCCAAGATTTCGCGGATCAAGGAATTTTGAACCTGCTACAGCAAAAGTGTGCACTCTCCGCCGCACGCCTGACGGAACAGATTATCTACAATGCCGCATAGAGCGCCCTCACCGGCCGCTTCAGAGAACGAATTCGACATCTCAAAGGCCCTGCTCGACGACGGAGCCGGCAGCAGCGAGGACAGACTTGGCAATGTCAGCGGCAAAAGAAGAGCTAGTGACCGTCAGAATGTGGGACTGATGCAAGAGCTGGACGACGAAGAACAAGATGGAGGGGACACCTATGCGATCAGCACCGCGCAACAGGCCGCAAACCGAAAAGCGTCGAACCTCAAGGGCAACACTGTGAAGAAGGGCGGCGGCTTCCAGGCTATGGGTCTCAACGGAACGTTGCTGAAGGCTATCACAAGGAAGGGCTTCTCTGTGCCCACGCCTATTCAGCGCAAGACAATTCCGTTGCTGCTCGATGGCCAGGACGTTGTGGGCATGGCGCGGACGGGATCCGGCAAGACTGCGGCTTTTGTGATTCCGGTGATAGAGAAGCTCAAGAGCCACAGCGCAAAAGTGGGAGCGAGGGCCCTGATATTGTCACCATCGAGAGAGCTTGCACTCCAGACGCTGAAGGTGGTTAAAGAGCTTGGGCGCGGTACGGACCTCAAGACTGTGTTGGTGGTAGGCGGTGACCCGCTCGAGGAGCAGTTCAGAGAGATGACAATGGGTAACCCCGACGTGGTTATCGCAACACCGGGAAGGTTCGTTCATGTCAAGACTGAGATGAGGCTGGATCTGTCCTCAATCCAATACATTGTTTTCGATGAGGCCGACCGCCTGTTTGAGATGGGTTTTGCGGCCCAGCTCACGGAGATCCTTCATGCGTTACCGACCTCACGACAGACGTTGCTCTTCTCTGCGACACTGCCTAAATCGCTTGTTGAGTTTGCCAGGGCTGGCCTGCAAGAACCGAAGCTTGTCAGACTCGACGCCGAGAGCAAGATCTCGCCGGATCTTGAGAGCGCCTTTTTCACGGTGAAGAGTGCTGAAAAAGAAGGTGCTTTGCTTCATATACTCCGGGATATCATCAAAATGCCTCTTGGTGAGACTGAAGCCGCACGGAAGGCGAAAGAACAGTTGAAGAGCAATAGCAAGAAGCGGAAGCGGGATGCCGAAGGCCCTGGCGCCAAGGAAGCTCCGACTCCAGTCTCGACAAGTAAGCACATCACACGCACAGCCAAAAAGAAGTGACAGGATGCTAATAGCTCCCTAGTCGTATTCACTGCCACAAAACATCACGTTGAATATCTGGCGAGCCTTCTTCGCTCCTCCGGATACGCAGTCTCCTACGTCTATGGATCACTGGATCAGACAGCCCGGAAGATGCAAGTGCAGGACTTCCGGACCGGTATGACGAACATCCTCGTGGTTACAGACGTTGCAGCGCGCGGTATAGATATACCAGTGCTTGCTAACGTTATCAACTACGACTTCCCTTCGCAGCCGAAGATCTTCGTTCATCGCGTTGGTAGGACCGCGCGAGCAGGCATGAAAGGCTGGAGCTACTCTCTAGTGAGAGACGCGGACATCCCCTATCTACTCGACCTGCAGCTGTTCCTGAGCAAAAGATTGGTACTTGGCAGAGCAGCGACGGACTCAGTGAGTTTTGCTGAGGACGTGGTGGCAGGCAGTCTGGTTCGCGATAAGATGGAACGAAGCTGCGAGTGGGTCACGAAGCTGCTCACCGAGGACGACGACCTTGAGGCACTTCGTACAGTGGCCGCCAAGGGTGAAAAGTTATACATGAGGACTCGTAATGCTGCATCAAGTGAAAGCGTCAAGCGAGCGAAAGAGGTCATGGCCGGTCCAGGTATTGCAGAGTTGAACCTGTTGTTCAACGATAACGTGGATTTTGTGCAGCTAGAGAGAGAACGGATGCTGGCACAGGTGAGCGGCTTCCGACCCGCTGAGACAGTGTTTGAAATCGGGAAGCGTGGAAGCAACAAATCCGAGGCGGCAGAGATTATGAGAAAGAGGAGGGAGAAGGTTGACCCACAGAGACGCCAGGATGCGAAGGATCGCGCCGCCATCGATGTTTCAGCTGATAGCGTCCCTGTTGTCTACGGGGAGGCGGACCAGGACGCCGATGTAGACGCCGACGGTGCTGCGCAACTCGATCTCGATCCGGCCTCGGAAGATGAGCTTGAGGTAACGTTTTCTCAGCCTTCGTCACGCCAGGGAAAAGTGTCCGACTCATGGGAGGATTCGGAGAATTTCATGTCGTACGTGCCAAGGTCGTTGAACATGGCTGAAGACCGGGGGTACGGCGTGCATTCCGGAGGAGAAAAAGCTAGTCACGGCTCGAATTTCGTGGAAGCGGCGCGTGGTGTAACAATGGACCTGAACAACGATGACTCGAAGGGTTTCGGCGAGCCAAGCAAGGCGCGTGGCATGCGATGGGATAAGAAGAGCAAGAAGTACGTTGCACGTGCGAATGACGAGGATGGATCAAAGGGAGCCAAGATGGTGCGAGGAGAAAGTGGCCAAAAGATCGCTGCAAGCTTCCGTAGCGGGCGCTTCGACGCGTGGAAGAAGTCGAACAAGATTGACCGACTACCACGTACAGGAGAGATGGAGACGCCATCCAACAACTTCGACCGCGGCAGGCGCTACAAACACAAAGCCGAGAAGGCACCCAAGGAAGCGGATAAATTCCGTGACGACTACTACAAGAGGAAGAAAAAGGTAGAAAGTGCAAGGGAGAAGCGTATTGGCAAGTTCAAGGATGGCGGAGCCAAGAACGAGCTGAGAGGTGTGGACGACGTCCGTAAGCAGAGACAGTTGAAGGAGAAGCGGAAGGAGAAGAACGCCAGGCCAATCAAGAAGAGGAAGTTTTGAGGAGGCTGTCCATCCATGTGTGTCTAGCCCGCTCACGAGAATAAGACGCGTGGGGGCCCTCGGGACCTCGCGATATGTGAGGGACAGGGGAATGCTAGAAGGTTCTGTTTGGGCTAACAGTCAAGTAAGGCGCTTCCATGTGCATCAAAATTACCCTATATACCTTAGCCTCAGGCGAAGTCGCCCTGCATCATCACGAGTACCCTCTCCACTTAGCATTGTGCGTGTCGTCCATTCTTAGCCCATATATCTAAGCAGACATTGTGCTGCAGCCAGAATGATCTGGGAGCCGACGATAGGTGAGGTTTGTGTAAGTGGCTGTGGCGCGTCTGTAGTGCGTTCCTTGCTCCCGCGAAGTCACGTGATTCTCAACACGGATGCGGCGGCTCAAAGGCCGCTGCCGCAAAGCTTCCATGACCGTTCGAGCTCTCCCGCCTGTGAACTTCCTTTTTATTTCCCGAAGCGGCTGAGACCCTTCGTCGTTGCCACAAGGACGGGCTCATCGTTTGCTACTACTTGTAACGTTGCGCCCGCTCACGCACATAGCCGTTTAGCCTCTGTCAGGGATTCCCTGTCGCCCGCCTCGGGACAGCCGCTCGGTGCAGGCGGCTCATCAGCGCAAGCATCCTCTCACTTGCCTAGCTAGGAGTACGTGTGACCCGAGATCATAGGACTCTAATTCTACAACTGCTGGCGGTCATTAGACTTTCAGACGGAGATCGAATACTCCGTAGCTAAGTGGCTAAGGCTGCTGCGAAGCAGCGACATAGCCTCAGGCAACGATCAACTTGCTCCTGCTGCTAGTTCGCGGGGCTCGATAGTACTTACCTAAGTACTTAAGGAAGTGGGCGAATCTAGCCACTGCAGGAACAATCTCCGGAGCAGTAATCTGCGGCGGAGGTCGATCAACCGAGAATGTCCTAAAGAAATACCGCCCATAGCCGAGAAAAGCGAGGATCGAATCGGCCAAGGAGCGACTGCGCTTGGGATTTGCCTACCCGGAGCATCCAACAGCTAGGTTGCTGGGGCTGGCGCTGAACCTGGGGCAGCGTCGATCGGGCTGTGGGTGGATCAAGTACCGGCACATTGAGAAGCGACATTCACATTCTTCGACCGCACGTCTAGCTCCCGGCAGGCGACAATCACTAATGCCAGCCGTTAGTATTCACAATACTCGACGGGGTGTCTTCAGGCGCTTGTGGGCGCAGCCATCAGACACCAGCGACTCCCCAAGCCTTCCGCGGCGTCTACGCGAGCGGCCGTGCTCTGCCCTAACTTAAGCTTCCGGTCCGGTGGAATGGCGCCTCGCTCCTGCACGTGCGTGTAGAGATGTGCAGCGCAGGTCTGCGGAAGCCGGGACACTCCATTTCGGACGTCGATGACCGCCTCACCACAGGCGGCCGCCATTGCCTGGATGTTCGCAGATTACTCCGCCAGGAGTTCGCGTCCTTTCTCGAGGAGGTCTCATGAATGTGTATCAAGTTCTACGAGGATTTTCCGCGGCCATGCCAGCGAGTTTTCTCACCATTTTGTCCATATCTGTACATGTGGTCCCTGCGCTTAGATCTTAGCCTCGCCCCGGCCACCTGCTTTGTTCACCGGCCCGCTCGAGCTCCGTAACAATAGGGCTTTTTACAGGCATCCCATGCCACGCTACGCGCGGCCCGGGTATGTACGTACATGTGCACTTGGTTCGGTTCCATCCTGGCGGCCCGCCTGTCACCTCATGCTTCCAAGCTTCCAGCCAGCGGCCTTGTGGCCATCCGCAATGCTAACAACCCTATCTGTCATAAAGGTTGCGCCTGTTAAACGCCACACACACTGCGTCTTCCCTGCCACAGAGTGAGGGATTGATCTCATAGAAGCGGCTTCTCTTACTCACAGGTGTATTTGAACGCTGTACCTGGACAACGCTGCGTCACATGCGCAGCTTCTTTGCGCTGGCCCCGTTGCAAGGCTCTTACTCCCGTCCGGCCTACACAAAGGTTGGGTTATCTCCGCCTCGCTCATCGGAAGTTTTGCTGATGCCGGAGCCGTTGCGAGATCCATCGGTCGAACACCGCCGACGTCAAAGCCTCGGCGTGACGGCATGACCCGTGTCGTGACTTCATTCCTCAGACGATGATGAAGGTACCCTTCATTTTTTACGTCACCGTTAGGTAGAAGGATAACTCTCATGCTGCAGCCGGCGTACATGGAAACGCACCATTGGCATGTGGACTCACAGCGCTGTGTCGCGACTTGTAGGAGGTTCCGCTGTTGCGTGCGGCTTTCTTCTGGCCTGGGGAGCTGGCTGATGTTTTGCACTCGATCTGACCAAGCAAGTGGCCCCGGCAGTGATTTGCAACTCTCTCTGGTCCCAGCGTGCATTTGCACCGTCAGCGGGCTTATATCGCGGTCTACAATAGCATGCTGTGCCACAGTACCATGTGGCTTCGTCGAACAAAGCAGAGCACTGCAGGCGCACAGTTTTTGTGGTCGGCGAGACTGCTGGCAGCGAATATGCAACATGGCGAGCGGCTATTGCCGCTCCCGGCTATTAGGGCATCTATGCCTCATGACAGATCGACCTCTTACATCGTCGAGAGCGCATGCCCACGAGGGCGACCAAACTGGGGGCTTTTCTCCAGCCAAGGGAATTGTTCGATGTTGGAGGCGGTGGGGCTATTGGGATAGCAAGAAGTAGCTGTTCTCCAATACTATCTATATCGAGAGATGGCCGCTGAGTGGTGCCGCGGACGTGGAGAGACCCTTTTTGAGAACGAGCAACAAGGCCAGTCCAATAAGCAGCCTAGCCCCGGTCCCGCGGGCCCTGTCAGTCGGCAGCCACATTTGCAACTCGCTGCCATACCTGACTTAGCATCTCGCAACTGATTCGCTCCCGTGGGGCGGCGAACCAGAGGCAAAAAGAAACAACAGAGTACCTCACGATCGCCTGCAAATAAAGCAAGGTCGAATGCTGATTGGCACGGGTTGAAAATCCGTCGTCGGCTAGGGCTATCAAGTTGCCAGCGCCCATGCAAAAGCGCTTGTTCGGCCGCCAGCCACCATTTCCTGCCTCACACGCAAGCTTCTGCCCTACTGTACTCCGGACTGTGGTGCCACACCTGAAAAAACTCACGTTAAACACCCATTGCGCTCTGGCAGCGAACGATCAGCCGAACGGCGCTCTCCGTTAGCATCGCGCACGTCACAGTGGCGTTGACACCTTGAACCGGCGCGGGAATGATCCCATCCCATGGCTAACTCTCGTATGCAGGCGGTGACAGGGGTTGTTGGATAGGCAGTCTATGTACCAGATGTACCCAGATGCTCCCTCCCCGAAAGCTTGGTACTACTACCTAGATAGTCCCCACCCAGCATGAGCTCGCTTACGGCCCTTCAGTTGCCTCTCTCAATCGCCCACCCCACAGCAGAGCCCACGAGCGTTCGGTTAAACGTCTTTCGAACCCCTTGGTCGTGAGGCGGAGGGTCCTGCATCGCAGCCTACTAGTTGAATCGTCTGTCTTTACCGCCGCACCTCAAACATCTCTGTTCTCTGAGTGCAATCTGCTGAGAGCGTCCGGACCCGCCCAGCGATCTTAATCCCCCGTCTAGACCCTGCGAACACTGCTCTCGAGGCAGTCCTGCACTTGTGCTGTGACGTCCGGAGTACGATCGTTGTGTTTCGTTACCCTTGACACACAAGACGTTGAACTCCTGGCTCTCAGGTCCACCAACGGCGTTTCTTCTTTCTAACCCATCACTAGGTATGCGCGGGAGGCTAGTCCACACGACATAACAGGCACTGGGAACTCATACCTGTTCGAGGCCTACTACGAGCCACCGACGGCTGGAGGCATCTCTCGTCGTTGCAAAAATAAAACGCCGGAAAAGTTATGCATCTTCTGGATAGGCCATCCTGCTCCACTTGTCCTCATAAGCCATCTGGGCGGACCTAGCGAACCTCGCAGTGGGTTAGCTCAGACAACCTTAGCTAGCGCCGCGGAATTACCTATCCCCCCATGTCAGACTCACACTCAACCCCTCGACGGTCACCCGGGGACCAGCTGGAAGACTATCAGACAGCTGATCAAGACAGAGGACGAAACCCGGAACCATCTGAGCGCAGAGACGTTGGTGGCGAGCCCGGCGGTAGACTCGTGGTTTCCAGTGCGCCGACGCACCTTCCGCAGCGCGCGATCGCAGAGGCTCAGGTTAGGGCGCCGTATGGATTTCATCAACAGCAGCAGCAACAGCCTTCCGCCTCTGCCGAAGCATCGTACCAGGGCTATGCTTTTCTACAACCACACTCCTATCCACCCTATCCCGGTGGGCAAGCCGAACTTGTCGGCGGACAGCTCCCTGGTGCTCAATCTCAGCCGGCGGCATTCGCGAGTACAACACCATTTCAACCGAACAGGCATGCGCGTAGGACCAAGGCCCACGTACCTTCTGCGTGCCTGAATTGTAAACGTGCGCATTTGAGCTGCGACGTGCAAAGACCGTGCCCTCGGTGTGTGGCGTCTGGGAAGCAGGTAGGATGACTCACAAGCAGAGTCTGGATGCATGATGCAAGGTAGGCTGACTATGTTTTGACTGCTAGGACTCCTGCTATGATGTCCAGCATAAGAAACGGGGGCGGCCAAGGCTGCGGGATGATCGGGATGCCACGACGCAGGACGCAGAAATCGCTAGGCAGCAGTCTGGAACACCATATTCGCCGACTTCAACAGAAGAGTCCTCCGATCCCAACCGCCGTAGGAGGACCGACTCACTACGTACTTTGCGAGCAAGTGAGAGCGTTGCAGCAGGGGAAGCGACACGTGCTCAGCAGGAGAATAGCCCTCTGATCGCGACAGGACCTCCGGGTATTGACAGCCTTAATGCTCCGTTCCATCCTCGGTCGGAAGGTGCTGCTGCTGCCGCCGTGCGCCCGGTCGTGTTCCTCAATCTGGATCTTATCATACTGAAGTCTAACCAGGCCTTCCGAGAAGTGCTTGCCAATGGGAGGGAAGTCGTGGGACAGGACCTTATGACGATGTTAGATATTGGCCATGCGAACGACATACAGCGGTTGAGGCAACATCTTCGAGAGGAGAAAGAAGACAAAGATCCAACCTACATGCCTCCTATCAACTCAGGTGGCCAGAACGAGCAGGAAGCTCAGCAACAAGCAGTTCGGCATGTCACAGACCTCAATTTCGAATCATATAGCCAGGATTACGATCTCCGACATCAATATCTGAGGTTCAGACTTCCGGACGGGCAGTTGGTAGCGCTCGACGTTCTGTTCCGTCTCGCTAGGACGTCTCTCTTCTTCGTCACACTCGCGCTCCCACCCATTGAACGCCGCAACTTGCCGGTGTTTGAGCCGCCTATCCCGTCACGCCCCAGGCCATTACCGCCAACTCCCACAGCGTCCGGCTCAGCGGCAGCTGGAGAACCGACTCGCTTCTTTTCTTCTCGACCAGCATGGGCAGGAGCTGTATCATCGCCACCTCTTTTTTCTCGCGATGCGCCTGCAGCTCCAGTGTTGCCAACAGCCCCTCCCGCGACGTCGTTCATGACACCTGGCAATCGAGGATCCGAACAAGACTATCCTCGGTCATACCAATCCTCACCAGTAGGTTTTACGCCTCCAACCCCGTATGGTGGCGCACCGAGGCCGTCGTCAGTAGCTTCAGGGGGCCGAAGCCGCGCACTGTCGTTGCGAGACCCATCCCGACCAGATTCCCGCGGTCTTTACCAGTTTTCGCCATCAGTGGAACCCTCGGCAGGTCCAGCTCAGCCATCTAGTATAGATACAGGCGACCAAGGAATTGAACGTGTGCGGCAACACAAGCCGATATCGAGTAAGGAGGAGGAAGAACGTGAGGGCGGGGCTTCTGAAGGCAACAAGAAGCGTCGGTTCGGTATCGACGGGATGCTTGACTAACATGAAGGGTCAGTAATCCTGGAATGAAAGAAGAAATCTACGCCGCGTCTCGCCAGATGGTCAAGCACAAAAGTATACAGTCGCACGCAAGCTGGATTTGCACACCAACGCATTGTCGTTTCAAAGCATGCATTACGAAGGTTCGGAGGTAACGACGTTTCGATTCTCGGCACTATAGCTTTTGGACCACCGCCCATGCCCGAGATACCCTGCAATGTGGCAACACATGTAGGTTTTTCTTTGTTTTGGAGGAAATCATAGCATAGCATATGTTTATCGCATCGTCTGGTATCACGTACCGGCACACGCGGCATCTCGCATTTCTGGAATCCCCTTTTCAGTTCTCTCATGGTTCAAATGATAGCCGTTAGGCGTGTAGCGGCAACGGATGTGCCGGGACATGGGCAACCATTGGACGCCCTCGGAGAATTTTCGAACGCCCTGGCCCGTCCCATGACGCCGCAGGGGTCGGGGGAACATTTGCGTGCCCTCTAGGACATTAGTTAGCGGGGAGACGGGCTTATCAGCGGTGTCGGAGAATTCTCTCATTCGTACATAAGCGTCGCGTAAGTTCGGTTGGTCTTGAATGGGATGAAGGCCAAAACAAAACACGAACGTCGACATGTTTCCACTCTCACGCGCTTTCTCTAATGAAGAAGTGAATACTCTGTCGCCACGGAGTGGTTACTCTCGTTCTCAGCTGTCGCCAGCCAAGCCATTAGCGTTCTCCGCGAATTTCAATAGCACATTGCCATTTTGCTTTACAGATTGCGACGGGCGCATGAGATCTAGTCGCTTAGAGGCAGCTTAGAGCTAGTTCCAACGCCTTAGATTTACCCGAGCTGGAAATTCAACTTAAGCGGATCTAAGGCATCGAAGCTGGCTCTAAGCTAGCTCCGAGCTAGCCCCGAGGCCCCTAAGCTGCTTCCAAGCGTTTAGATCTTATACACCCGTCGCGATTTACAGAACAAAATGGCGATATACTATAGAAAATCGCGGAGAACGCTAATGGCTTGGCTTTCGACAACTCTTTTCAAAACAGGAGTAAGCTTTGGGCCAACCGCTCATCCACGGCTTCAGAACATCAACCCCAAGGACTCTGAGGCGTCTAGCTGCTATGAATCTTACTACAATAATTGCTGATAAAGTCAAAAAAGAGGATAGCTCGGAGCTTAAGATACCATATAGGATATATAAGGCTTTAGAATCAGTCGACGAAAGCGTGGTCGTGAGTGTTGGTGCTCATGGCCCTGCGCTTGGCAAGGCGACAGAGGATTCAACTTCTTGATTAGATTCACCTGCTCTGTAGGTAGCTAATCGGTGAAGCAAGCACTCCAGACGCCGCTGTCCGCTCCGTGCACCCAGAGCAACTCCTAAGCAACCGTCGTGGCCTTGACCATCGAATGCACGACCCTCAAACATAACGCCAGTTGAGCTATGCAGCCGCACATCAGAAATCACCTAGCGCCTTGCACCTCGTACCTCGCGCTTCGAGCTTCGCGCCTAACCCATCACCCAAGCACCTTCATCTTCTTTTTCTTCTTCTCCCCGCCCCCCGCACCCCCAGCACCCCCAGCACCCCCCGTCTTCCCCTTCTGGAAGTCCCTCCAGCTCCCAATGCGCTGCTCCCTCGTCTCCTCCCACTTCTCCTGATGATCCCTCTTCCGCTTCCTCTCCTCGATCTCCGCCTCCTCCTTCTTCTGCGCCCGGCCCTCCTCCTGCATTTGCGCCTTGACCTGCTTCCTGCGCCTGACCTCGTTGTCCACCAGCACCTCCCTCGTCTTCTCGCGCCACTGCTTCCTGAACGCCGCCGTCTTGAGCTCGGGGCTGTCGACGGTCCACTTGTTGGCGCGTATCAGCAGCATGCGCGCGTCGGCAATCGCCTCGTCCAGCCGCTCCCGCGCCTTCTCGTCCATGAGCTCCGTCTGTGCTTTCTTGAGCCGGTCGAAGGCATCCGGCGCGGCGGGGTTGGCGGTCTTGTCCGGATGGATCAGGAGGGACTTTTTGCGGTATACGGCTTTGATGTCGGACTCGGGCACACCGGGCTGCAGGTCTAGCACTGCGTAGGCGTCGAGCCGGAACGCCTTGAGGATGCGGTCGATCTCGGCGTCTTTGTCGAACTCTTTGGCTTCTTTTTCTAACGCGTCTAGCGTCGAGGTGTCGTCTGCGGCTGCTGCTGAGGCCTCCTCGTGCGCGAGGGCATCGTATGAATCTTGCGCATCCGCCATGGTGGGAGGATGTTGAACGAGTGTGTTTTAAACAACCAGAGCGGTTGCTGTGGTGCTGTCGCAAACGTTGTTTTTGAAACTGCCACAATGTGAAACTGCGCCGGGCTCGTAGCCGAGACGGGAGAGCCCACGAATGTGACGGCGATCGGCAAGCGTACTGCGGGAGCGGTTCCAGGTTGTGCAAGCCGGGGCTCCTCGGATCGTGAGCCTCCAGTTCTTCTGCCGCGGGCGGTGTGCGAAATGTTCCGCTGCGTCGAGAAATTCTGCTGGAGCATCTGCCCGCAGAACCGCAAACCTAAACTTCACCACACGGACGACAAGACTCGCACACTCAGCAGCACACTGAGGACAACATGGCACCGGGAGGCATTACAGGCCGCACGAGGCCTACAAAGCCGAAGAAGCAGGCCCGGGCACAGAAGCGCAAGCGGGACGATGTGGACGTCGAGAAGCTGGAGCAGGCGGTTGCGGAGCTGGTGAGCACACTTCGCGCAGCAAACACACAATACACTGACATGTACGCAGGACCCGAAAGGAACATACAAAAGCTTCGCAGACCTGCCCCTCTCAGAGTCTACCAAAGCCGGCCTGAAAGCGTGCCACTTCGCCGCCCTGACTGACATCCAGGCCAAAGCTATACCGCTGGCGCTGAAGGGAATGGACATTCTAGGCGCAGCAAAGACAGGCAGTGGAAAGACTTTGGCATTTCTTGTGCCGGTGCTAGAGAATCTATACCGTGCGCAGTGCGTCGGCGCGGATGCTGGACTGAGCGCCATGATCATCTCGCCCACCCGAGAGCTCGCGATCCAGATATTCGAGGTTCTGCGCAATGTCGGCAAGAGAGGCCATCTGTTTGCCGCGGGTTTGATTATCGGTGGGAAGAGCTTGCAGGAGGAGCGAGACGCATTGGCAAGAATGAACATTGTGGTGTGCACACCTGGTAGAATACTGCAACACTTGTCGCAGACAGCAGCTTTCAACGTGGACAACCTTAGGATGCTGGTGCTGGACGAGGCGGACCGTATCCTAGACATGGGCTTTCAGCGCGACGTCGATGCTATAGTCGAGTATCTCCCCAAGGACCGGCAAACCCTCCTGTTCAGCGCCACACAGACGAAAAGAGTGTCCGACCTCGCCCGCCTGAGCCTCAAGGAACCGGAATACGTCTCTGTCCACGAGTCCGCTTCAACCGCCACGCCCCAGACGCTCCAGCAGAACTACATCCTGACGCCTCTCCCCCAAAAACTCGACACCCTGTGGTCCTTCCTCCAATCCAGCAAAAAGTCCAAAATAATCGTCTTCCTCTCCTCCGGAAAACAGGTCCGATTCGTCTACGAAGCTTTCCGACACATGCAGCCCGGCATTCCCTTGCTCCACCTGCACGGTCGCCAGCGTCAAACCGCCCGGCTAGACATAACCTCCAAATTCGCCGCAGCCAAGCACTCCTGCCTCTTCGCGACCGACGTCGCAGCCCGCGGCCTCGACTTCCCCGCCGTAGATTGGGTCGTGCAAGTCGATTGCCCCGAGGACGCCGACACCTACATCCACCGCGTGGGCCGCACCGCGCGGTACGAGCGCGACGGGCGCGCGGTGCTGTTCCTGGACCCGAGCGAGGAAGCAGGCATGCTAGCGCGGCTCGCGGCGCGCAAAGTGCCGATTGAGCGGATCGGGGTCAGGGAAAAGAAGCAGAGCTCCATTAGGGATCAGCTGCAACATATGTGCTTCAAGGACCCTCAGCTCAAGTATCTAGGCCAGAAGGCGTTTGTGAGCTATGTAAGGAGCGTGCATATTATGCGGGATAAGGAGGTGTTTAGGCTCGGGGAGTTGGCGCTAGAGGAGTTTGCGGCGAGTTTGGGATTACCCGGGGCGCCGAGAATCAAGTTTTTGAAGGGGGATAATGCGAAGGAGTTGAAAAATGCGCCCAGGAGGGGCGTGTCTCCATCCTCTGAGGAGAGTGAGGATGGGGAACAAAAGGGCGAGGAGGATGCCGCACCGCAGAAACCGAAGCCGAAGAAACAGGATGCGGTCCGCACAAGATACGACCGCATGTTCGAGCGCCGCAACCAGGACGTTCTGGCGGACCATTACACCAAACTCGTCAAGGACGATGAGGACGGCTTTAATGGAGACGACCAGGCCCCTGAAGACGACTTTTTGAGCGTCAAGCGCCGTATAGCCGTTGACACCGACACCGATACCGACGCCGACGCCGATCCCGAGGACACCACCCCCACCGCTCCACCTGCGGAAGCAAAGAAAACAGTCCGCATTCCCGGCGCCGCACAGGCCCTTGTTATCGACTCCAAGCGCCGCGAAAAGCTGCTGAAGAGCAAGAAGAAACTGTCGAAGCTGAAAGGGGGGAACAAGAAACTCGTCTTCGATGATGAGGGCAACGCGCACGAGATCTACGAGCTTGAAGATGAAGAGGCGTTCAGGCAGCGCGGCGCGCCGGAGGAGCAGCGGGAGAGGTTTGTGAGGGAGGCGAGGGAGAGGGTTGGCGTCGCGGATGTGGGGGATAAGGCGCTCGCGAAGGAGAAGAAGAGGGAGAAGAGAGAGAAGCGGAAGAGGAGAGAGAGGGAGGAGGAGGGTGCTGGAGGGGTTGAGGTGGAGCGAGATGGCGAGGGTGCGGACGCTTTTGCGGACTTCGTGAGGGATACGGCTGGTTTGGTGGAGGAAGGGGGTGATGAGGAGGAACGGCCACAGAAGAAGAGGCCGAAGAAGTGGTTTGAGGATGAAGACAGCGAGGAAGAGGGAACGAGGAATGGAAAGAGCAAGCGGCGCAAGGCGGCAGAGCGGGCTGAACCCGAAACGTTGGAGGACCTGGAGGCACTCGCCTCAGGCTTACTCGGTGCTTGATAGAGGGGTCGGTACGGTCGGCTTTCTTGTCCAGAGGGCTACCACGTAGCGATACTTGTGGAAAAGAGCCTGATTCGGGTAACGCAACATACCCCTAGATGGCTGTTCTCCGAAAACAAGTACTACATTACTTTCCTCTACTCAGCCATGGTTCTTCTTTGACCTGCCTTTCCTGCTGCGCTATGCCTTGAGCTAAATCATACTCTAGCAAACCGATCTTTTCTCATAACCAAAATCAACTTCAACGTCATCTCTTATCACTGAACCGTATATCATACAACTAAACCCATACCATTCTTACTCTGAATCACAAGAGCGGAGCATCCTGGACTGTTTGCGAACATCAGGATGAGCGTTTAAGATTTTAGGGATTACGTCATCTGATGTAGGCTGGGGATAGGAGAAAGCTCAAGTGGGTCCTTGCGGTGAGCAATGGGCTCAAGGTTTGACTGTGTAGGACTTTATGGACAAGGGGGCAGGAGAATGGGATGCAAGACGGAGATGTTGTGCTCTAGAATTCAATGGTGTGTCTTGTGTTCAGTTTGTTGACAGATTACCCAGAAGCCTCGAAATACAGAAGAACACGCTCTTACGTATTAAGAAAATGTAGCCACGTTCCCATTACTCCCGATCATATTGCTTCCCATCCGCCTCCTTTCCCCTCCCATAATACGGCCTAGGCAGATTATCATAATACGGCACAACAATAACGTCCGGGTCCCCTGTCGCCCCTACCATCGCCCTCGTCACATCATGTACCGGCTTCTCACTAACCACCAGATTCAGCAGCCCGGGCCCCTTCTCCATAGTCATTCTGTGAACCTCATGCCCCACACGATCCAGCACAAACTGCCCCTTATCCTCGCCGCCCGCATCGACCTCTCGTGCATCCACCCGCGCAGCGGCGCACCCGAACCCTGCAGCCACGACCTCATAACGCGTCTGCTCGCTCAGCGCAACCGCGGGCCGCGCAGCCGTCTGCCCGCCGAAGATGAGTTCCTGCCCCGCGCGGCTCATGCCCCATGAAGCGTTGTTGACCACGACGGTCAAGATACTAAGTCCAAACCTCGCATACGTGTCCAGCTCCGCGATATGGAACCCGGCCGATCCATCGCCCTGGATGTTCAGCACCATGCGGCCTGGATCCGCGACTGCGGCGCCAAGCGAATAACCCCATCCGTTACCTAGGAAGCCCATGTAGCCCGTCGTGGCCATGGAAAGGTGTGCGTGCGCGTGCTCGAGGAGCTGCTGTGCCCAGACGCCGCATTCCCCGCCGTCGATGCACACGATGCTGTTGTGTGGGACGGAGGTGAAGACTCTTTTGAGCGCGTGATAGGGGTGCAGCCGGCCGTTCTCTTCATCGATAACCGGGTCCCTGTCATTCCGCGCGTTCAGCGCTTTCAGGCCCAGCGCTGTGCGGATCCACTCCTCGTTCGCGACGGCCTTGGTGGCAGTGGAGTCGCTGGCGAGGCGGGTGTGCATGGCGCTGAGGGCAAGGGAGGCGTCGGACACAATGCCGACGTCTATGTAGTGCGAGCGCCCAATTTCGGAGCCGTCGACGTCGATCTGGATCAGTTTGCAGTCGGTGTTAGGGATGATGGCACCGCTGCGGCCGCCGAGGAGGAACCCGGTACGTACGCCGACCAGTAGGATGAGGTCGGGCTGGGGTTTGTTTTGCGGCTGGAGGAAGGCAAGGCTGGTCGCTAGGCCGGCGCGGAGGTGGTGGGTGTAAGGGATCGCGGTGCTGCATTTTGAGGTATGGAATATGGGCGTACGGGTTGGTTCGGCGAGCTTCAAGATCTCGTCCTCGGCCTGCTAGAGCATCAGTAAGTGGCAAGGAGGCATGACGAAAAGGTCCTCACGTCTTTGGCGCCGGTGCCCACGATGATGCAGGGCCGCTCAGACGCTCGGTAGAGCCGTACTGCTTCGTCGATAGCGCTCGGATTTGGCCCAGGAAGGGATACAGGTGGTGCCGTGATGCCCCCCCAAGCGATGCTATCGGTATCTACAGGTGTGAACAGGATATCAATCGGGAAGTCTACCACCACCGGTCCCGGAGCGCCCGCGGTTGCAGTCCGCCATGCTAAAGCAACCACACGAGGTATCTCTCCAACGTTGGTTATGCGCTGGGCAAACTTGGTAAGGTTCTTAGCGAGGACGACTTGATCATGAAAGTCTTGCAAGGCGTTTGTCCCCGTATCCCGCAGCGGTGCAGAGCTCGTTACGCAGAAGACGGGGCTGCGATCCGCGAGTGCTGTCGCAAGACCCGGGAGGCTGTTGCAGAACCTAATTCGAGGAGGGGAATAATCAGCATGAGAGGCGATATGATCCGCAGAGTCGGCCGTACCCACTATTGGCTGTGACAAAGCACGTTCCCACCTTGCCGCTGACTCTTGAGTAGCCTTCAGCAGCTTGCACCGCTACAGTCTCATGTCTTGTATCCACCAGCTCTATGCCAACATCCACGCATCCCATAAGGAAGGCATCCAGGTGTCCACCATGGAGCCCGAAAGCCACACGAACGCCGAGCTGGTACAGACACTGAGCCAGTAGGTCGCCACCGAGGAGCTCTCACCCTTCGGGCGCTTTCAGCTGGAGACTTTGCATGCTGGCGTGGTTACTTGTCCGGGAGCACAGGAACGGCGGGGGGTCCTTTTAGGATGCGTGATGTTCCCCATGCAACTCCCAGGATTTGACAGGTCCCTTTTCTGGGCCTCGGTATCCAGAACGTAGCGCGTAGAGGTAGTCAAGAACGAGGCTCGTAAGGCCGGCTCGGAAACCGAATACCATCAAGTGGTGAAAGATTCTCTACATCGAGACTCTGGTTGAGACACAACGGACCATGTGTGGCACTTGTGGTGGCCGGCTAGCGCTCGGTGTGCGCTTTGTGTGACTCTTTGACCGAGTCACAAACTGGCAAAGTGAAGATAGAAAGGTACTAGTATGATTACTGACGTTGACAATGAGAAATGAGGTGGAAGGGGAGACGGCAGGCCGGTCGCATGAGGGGCATATAGCCGTGAGAGCTCACCCCCCAATCCGCGAGCTGACATCACTTGGCAACCCCTCCGCACATCACCAACCACCATCAGGGTCTTGGTGTTTTGCGGGGTACGGGTAAGGGGCCCCTGAGCCAGATCTGGTGTCCCCGCATTTCAAGCCACAGATGATCGGATCTGCAGCTTGACGACATGCACAGCGGATGCGACTCCGCGGGTCGGCTCTTCAGGTCGCGTGCTCGAAGATGTCTGCGCAATGTTATCTGGCTGGTTTTGGCAATGCACCCTGTTGAGCAACCCTGTGCTCGTACGGCTTGATCAGATGCAGAAGCACAAGATTATACTCTTCGCCTACGAAGGATCTGTGTGCAGTCGGCGCATGAAATGGTAGTGATCTTTCCAGGACAGCTTTACGATTCATACGAATGACACTCGCCAGGTACCTCGACCTCAGGGGAATTGAATACTCAGAATGTGTGAGTTTGCGTAAAAGGCGCGGCTTGTATTGGCGCACATTGGCTCCAAGACAGCGAGAGGACGGAGAGCATGTGTTGAGCACTACGCGGAATCGAGATCGTATCCAAATTTCTTCTTGAACGGGCTTCGTGTTGTTCAAGAGCTTACTCTAACGTTGTGAAGGCTGTACGCAACCGACTACCACGTCCTGAGCTAGAGGGATTGGGCGTCCGGTACCGCCGTATACCCATCATGTCGATAGGGCGGGACGTTTACTGCGATACTCGGCTGATGATACAAAAGCTCGAGGAGCTCTATCCTGAGGGGACACTCAGTGAAAGATCTCCCGAAGGGAAAGGCATTCAAGCGCTGCTGGAAACGTGGACGAACGATCAGTTCTTCTGGCACGTTGCGCGGTTGTTGCCTCCTACATATCCGATGATAGACAAGGCCTGGAGGGACGATCGCGCTGACATGGCGGGAGACAAGCTCAGTGCTGAGGCCCCTGATGAAGCGAGGCGAGAGGCTCTGAGCCATATCGTGGCGGCACTTGACATGTTGGAGCACACGTTCTTCGCAGATGGACGGGACTGGATATTGAAGACCAAGAATCCTACGCTGGCTGATATTAATGGTACGTTAAGAACAGATAGTCCCTCAGACACTCCTTGACGCGTTCCTCAGGTATCTGGACCTGGGACTGGTTGTTCCACGATCCCTGGATGGAGGGCGCTATTCCAGACGAATATGCCTTAGATGTTAGGTTCCCCAAGGTCTTTGCTTGGACGGAGCGCTTCAGACAGGTGCTTCGAGAAACAGACGCGCCGGTGTCCTGGATGGACAGTAACGATGTCGTCGAGGCGGTCTTATCATCGGAATTTGCGGAGCCGGAAGGGTCGGTAGACCATACTGATCCATTGGGCCTGCAAAAAGGGCAGGAGATAGAGGTGTGGCCCACGGATTCCGGCATGAACCACCATGACCATGGATTTCTCGTGAAGCTGGACACCCGAGAAGTTGCTATCTCCGCGAAGTCCAAAGATGGCAGGGAGCTGAGAATTCATTTCCCAAGAACCAACTTCAGAATCAGTGCGATCTCCGAGCTGGCAAATTGATCGGAAGTAAGCGGCGCGAAGTAGTCTTGCAGATAGACAAATCTTTGCATGGCTTCGCAGTTACTGCTTTAATATGCAACTGGCTGATCAGAGAATTCTGCAGCTGCGTAAGTTCAAGCCTGCTTCAACAGCTTGAAGCTCTACTCAATCCAGCTTTTTTTGGTGCCCGATGGCAGCAACACGCCCCTACAGATTAATGGCCCTCGTATTTAGCGGCCCGCCTGAACTCTGCATTTGGACCGAGGCTTCGTTCATCCCCTCATGCTTCTTGCAAATCCATGCATTGGTGGTCCGGATGATCCCCAGGTCAATCTCGATCACCAGGCATCAGAGTTTAAAGCTCTCTTCGACCGTCTTCCCATTCTTCCAATCTATATTCGGCCTTGTTGTTGTGAAGCTCTTCCTCTTGCTGAACTCGTTGAACCACTTCTCCAGACAGGTTCTGCCCTGCCGCCACTCAACCTTCCTGATATCGAAGAAGCCCAAAGCGGCAGCAACGGCTACTTCTGGTATCTCCGCCTTTTGTGGAGATTTGAGAATGGTCAACGTGCCTCTTTTCGCTTCCGCTTCGAGTCTGTCAAAGCCGCGTGTGATCTTTGCTCTCTGCCCATCGACCCACTCCTGGAACAGTACACCCTTCTCTTGCCTGACTTTTTGCTCGTAGACAACTAGAATCTCAGCGTCAAGCATGCCGCCAGCACAAGCCTCCATCGCTCGCAGCCGCCAGTAAGTCATATCTTTGACCACGTCCAATGCGGTTCCCGTCTCGGCCTCCTGTCTCTTAGCAGCTATGTTGCCCAAGAACTCGCATATGACACTGCTGTCGAAGATTCCATCTCCGCTGCCGACGGCCAGTACGGGGATCTTGGCTAGAGGATTGAAGACAGCAACGTCGGGCACGTTATCACTCCAACCTTTGTAGTGGGTCGGTGCCACGACGACTTGTTTAAGGTCTACGAGCTCCTCAAGCCCGAGCTCAATGGCGTACATATAGACTTTGCGGGAAAAGGGGCACAAGGGATGGTAAAGCAGCTTCAGGGAGGTAGAGCCGTAGGTTGTAGTATTGGAGAACACCGCCGAGGGTTCCACATCCGCGCTCGATCTCATATCCCAAGGCCTTCCTGAGCTCAAAGGAGCTTGCTTTGATCTTGAAGGAGTCTACACAGTAAAGACATTTGCCGCTGCCTTGCAGGACCGAAAATAACGAAGTGGCTTACACCTAGCTCTTGCCTAATCAATGGACCAGAATGATTGCCTGTACCGTACCTGCTAGTTGTTCAAGGAGGAGAGGGGATGAACTGCAGTCGATGGAGGTTGGAAAAACCCCGCACCTTGAATCGGCTTCTGCGCCAAGCCTGCTGGGACCTGCTGCATCTCCACCGTCCGTTTGCGCGTTGTAGTGCGAAATAATACAGCAACGGAGGTAAAGGAAACGACAATGTTTCCTCACCTCTGAGAACCACCTACCGATCCCACGTTCTCATAAATCATCTTCACTGTATCGACGCGAGTCGAAATACCAATCCCCCTGGCTTTGGTATGCTTCTGAACAGAACCTAGCGGTAAGAAACTCAGCATTTAACGCGGCATACCCCCTGATGCAGCGCGGCCGGGATTAACGGAGTGGGTCCATAGAGAGCTCGGAGTGACGATCACAGCTGCTGAAGATAGGTGTCGTTCCCAGCTGTGTAGCTCGTCGCAGACAAAACACGAGCTCGTGCGAATGCTTATGCGAGCTCCTGAAATGCTTGTCGTCATCTAGGCTCGGACGGCGGTGCCGACGCTTGAGGAAGCCACGAAGCTTGAGTTGCCGAACTACCGAACGGCTCAGCCGTCGCTCCCGAAGCTGTCAAGAACCGGCCTAGCGGTTGCCTTTTCCTTCAAACGGCTCTGACGGATCTCAAGCCACCGACAACCAGCCTTACGGGTCACCCTTGAAAACATCACTTTGCCGCGGCTGGTCGTGATTCCGCTATCCGCCCGTTTTCGTACGAACCTGACTTATCTTCGAGGGGCGTCTAGTTAAAATGGAAGTCCAGCCCAAAGCTTTTTTAGGATTGCATCCTGTCCATAAAACCTTCAAGTGCTGGTCCAAATCCCTTTCCGCTGTCATACATCCGACCTAAACACCAATCTCGAGAGATATACGAACCATTCGACGTTGAAGCACAGTGTTGCATAAGGGCTGGCGTCAATCGGCAGCAGTAAGAGCTATATCACGATGGAGAAGAAAGACGGGGCAGATGCGGAAGCCGGCCGCACGACACCAATACCGTACTGGAAGATCGTAGCGGACCAGAAAGTAGTCACGCCAGAGATTGTGAACTGGCCTTACAAGGGATCTGGCACAGAAGACGACCCATACCTAGTAGAATGGATAGACAACGACCCTCGCAACCCCATGCTGTTCTCGACAGCTACGAAACTACTCATCGCCCTTACGGTGGCGTTTGAGACGCTCTGCGTGTCGTTCGGTTCATCCACGTTCTCTGGCGGTAAGTCAAATGGTTAACGATGGCACTAAACAACTGCTAACGATGCATGGTGCAGGAATTGGTGGTCTTATACAAGAATTCGGCGTAAGCCAAGAGATCGCCATCCTCGGTCTCTCACTCTTCGTCTTGGGCTTCGCCCTCGGTCCACTTATATTCGCACCCATGAGCGAGCTATACGGACGGCAAATCACCTACCTGATCACCTTTGGAGCCTTTACCGCATTCAATGCCGGCACAGCGGGCGCGAAAAACATCGAATCCGTGATCATCCTCCGTTTCTTCGCCGGCTCCTTCGGGTCATCGCCGTTGACAAACGGCGGCGGTGTCATCGCTGACATGTATGCCGCAAAGCAGCGTGGTCTCATGATGGCCATCTTCGCAGCCGCTCCGTTTACTGGTCCTGCCCTCGGACCCATCGTTGGTGGATTTCTTGGCCAATACAGAGGCTGGAGATGGATAAACGGCATGGTTGCGATCTTCGCCGGCTTCATGTGGATCTTCGCTGTGCTGTTCGTTCCAGAAACATATGCGCCTGTACTGCTGAGGCAACGTGCCACGAAGCTGTCGCAGATGACTGGAAAGGTATATATTAGCAAGAGCGATGCGGATCGTGGGAAGGTTACTCCTGGCGAAGCGCTCAAGACCTCTCTTACACGGCCCTGGATCCTGCTTTTCCGGGAACCGATCGTTCTCATCCTCAGCATCTACACGGCCATCATATACGGCACACTGTACATGCTCTTCGGCGCCTTCCCAATTGTATATCAACAGGAGCGTGGATGGAGCGCCGGTATCGGCGGTCTCGCTTTCCTCGGCGTTCTCCTGGGGATGATCATCGCGCTGCTCTACGTCATTTTCGTAGACAACAAATACTACCAGCGTGCCGTCGAGCAGTCAGGCGGATATGCACCGCCTGAGGCTCGTCTGCCCCCAACGATTATTGGCGGCATCGCGCTCCCTGTCGGGCTTTTCTGGTTCGCCTGGACGAATTACGCCTCCATCCACTGGATGGTTAGCATCGCAGCAGGCGTACCCTTCGGCTTTGGCATGGTCCTCGTCTTCCTCGGTACCACGAACTACCTCATCGACTCGTACACCATCTTCGCCGCCTCCGTTCTCGCTGCGAGCTCTGTCATCCGTTCCACTTTCGGCGCCGCCTTTCCGCTGTTTACGCGGCAGATGTACGAGAGCCTTGGCATCCACTGGGCTTCGACTATACCGGCGTTCCTAGCGCTGGTTTGCGCACCGTTTCCGTTCTTGTTCTATAAATATGGCGCGCCTATTCGCATGAAGTGCAAGTACGCCGCGCAGGCTGACGCTTTCATGAAGTCGCTCCGCCCACAGACTGATATTGAGGAGGAGGAAGTTACCTCCGATCATGAGGGTGAGGCGGAGAAGGAGGCGGAAAAGGAAACTGAGGAAATTGATTCTGAGGAAGAACGGCCGCGCTTTGAGAGGATCAAGACGGGGAGGAGTGTGAGGAGTGTGAGGAGTGAAAGAGGCAGGGAGGACGGATGGAATGACAATCCTTACGATATCGATCGCGTCCACACAAGAGAATCCTTCAGGAGTGAGAGTCGACCAAGAGCTGCGAGTCGAGCGAGGAGTTTACGGAGGACTGCTAGTAGGACTTAATGATGGAACAGGTGCTTTGTCGAGTGCATTGTGTTGGCCGCGTATGGAGCATTTAGCGACTGGAGTTCGAGTGGGATGGAATCATCTGGCGCTACTGGGGCGAGGTCTGGACTATACAATACATAATTATGCTTGCTTAATGTATAGTCACCAACCGCGCGTTGCCCTACCAGCTACTTGATATTCTGATGACCTTCTAATCGAGCAGTCATGAGCAGTGTGGTCAGCTGCATCGTGAAGAACACCATTGATCGTGACGGCGCTCCTACTGAATCGTCAAGACCACGAAGCTCTCCTAGGTCAACGTCCATGGCCTACAATTTTTGCTTAAGCTGAACAAAGCCGCCCGCATTCCAATTCGACTGGCCTTCGAGCGAGTATAGACTTTCACCGGAGTTTGATCGAGAGGTGTGGCATCCTTGCAGATGCTTGATTGCCTACATGGCGCCTCTTAAAGCGTATGCCGTTTTCTCTTCACCAGCACACGTGAACCTCTTGATCGTTGTCTACGTGAAGCCACTTGGTCGCGCTCTAACCGCGCAGCCGTCGCGCTGGTCGGAAGCAGACGCGGCCGATCAGAGAAGTGACGTTGCCCGGCCACTCGATCACGTGAAGAGTTACAGAGTTACTACCGCGAATTCCTGCGATCCATGGATGCCTCAACTCTCCACCAGCAAAACCCCGACTCAAAAACAATACCGATTGAAAGTTTGCAGCAGCCGCAGCTTGTTCTTACACGCGCACCTTCCCGCTCGCAACGCATTCTGCCCTCGCTGTGTTCGCGCAAAGCGTAGCCTCTGCCCCCATTGACGCGGTCGTCGCGCCTCGCTCAGACTCGCTCGCACCTTGCACGTAAAGAGCCACTAACGTACGTGCGGTCCGTGCGTCGCCCAAACAACAAAGTTCAACACGCGAGAGTGCTCTCCAACTACCTCCCACTTCCAACCCTCGAACAGCCTCTCCGGTCCAACCCACACCCAACGCCCTCCTCTTAAGCTGGACTTGCCCTCCGACACAACCATTCTCCGGGAGCTTCGCCTTTTCCACCGGGCTGTTCGGGATCCGCCATTCCATCGCTGAGCAACATCGGTTACCCTTCGAGCGCGTCCAGGTACTTGGTGCTCTCCCAGCATCTACTACCTCGCATCTCGAGCCGGCTCTCGTATCTTTGCTGATACACTCGGCCGTCCTGCCGGGCTAGACGTACGTGTGCTCCCGAAGATATCTGACTCGCGAGCGAACGCCAACGTCGCGTCAAAACAGAATATAGTCACAGCAGCAGCATCCGCTTAGTGTCGATATACGCTTACCCTTGTGGATTCCTTCCAACTGCGAAGACATCACCAGTCGCTTCTCGTTCTCCGCAACAATGCCTGCCGTAAGTTTATCCTGCCATCGCGTTGATATCACCGTCACACATCAACATTCCGCGCGCGCCTGCACCCCAAAGACTCCCTCACTGACACATCGCTCTAGGGACGACCTGCCCGACAGCGTCTCGCCGCTGTCACCAATGAGAATGACGAGAACGCCGGCACGACACGTCTGACACGCGCGAAAGCCGCCGCGTTATCGACAACTTCAGACGCTCACGATCTTCCCAAGAAGGCCTTGGCAACCAAGAAGTCGGCAACGAACGTCACTGGCACCGCGCACCCCAGAAAACGCGCTGCACTCGGTGATGTCAGCAACGTCGCCAAAGGTGCTGAAGTAGTTGATGGCAAGGAGAAGAAGCCGCTTGCAGGCAAAGCGGGCCTCGTCTCGAAAGCAGCACAGCCGACCGGGATACAGAAGCCCTCGCGGACCAACTCGACGCGTACCATTCTTGGTCCGAAGGACAGGAACACTGCTCCTCATGAGTTGAAGCGGCCTGCGAGTGGGTCTGGCGTCGTGGGCAACGTGTCGAAGAAGCGAAACGTGTCGGGGTCCAGCACGAAGGCAATCAAGGAAGAAGAGACGACGGAGAACCTTGCGCCTTCGAGTAGGACGACGAAGACGACGGTCACTGTCGAGATCGAATCGAACATGCCTGCGAAGAAAGAGTTCACCGTCAAGTCTACCACGCCGACAGCACTGCCGGAAGCTGTTGAGGAGGAAGAGGTGCCGGATCTTGACAAGGAGGACGGCGATGATCCTTTGATGGTTGCCGAATACGTTGTCGAGATCTTCGAGTACTTGAGGGAGCTGGAATTGACCACGATGGCAAACCCTAACTACATGGAAAGCCAAGGCGAACTGGAATGGAAGATGCGAGGTATACTCGTGGACTGGCTGCTCGAGGTCCACACCCGGTTCCGGTTACTACCGGAAACGCTCTTCCTGGCCGTGAACATCATCGACCGGTTCCTCTCCATGAAGGTGGTGCAGCTTGACCGCCTGCAACTGGTTGGTGTCACAGCCATGTTCATCGCGTCAAAATACGAGGAGGTCCTGTCGCCTCACGTTCAGAACTTCCGCCATGTCGCCGACGATGGCTTCACGGAAGAAGAGATCCTGAGCGCTGAGCGCTTCGTCCTCGGTGCCCTCAACTACGATCTCAGCTATCCCAACCCGATGAACTTCCTGCGGAGAATATCAAAGGCCGATAGCTACGACATCCAGACGCGTACCCTCGGCAAATACCTACTCGAAATCAGCTGTCTAGATCACCGCTTCATCGCGCACGAGCCGAGCCGAATCGCCGCTGCATCAATGTACTTGGCGCGTCTGGTGCTCGAGCGTGGAGACTGGGTAAGTGCAAATGTATCTCTCTACAAACACAACTAAAGCTAACTCATCCAGGACGCCACTCTCGCTCGTTACGCCGGTTACACCGAGGAGGAAATCCAGCCTGTGCTGCTGCTCATGATCGACTATCTTAGAAGCCCAGTTGTTCACGAGGCCTTCTTCAAGAAGTACGCGAGTAAGAAGTTCCTGAAAGGTAAGCTATATACTCTCATAAACCACTATCTGCCTGTGGAGAAACATTGCTCAGACTATTACTCAGCTTCCATCGTCCTTCGCGCATGGGCCAAAAAGTGGGCCCCATACTATTTGGGCGAAGACGCCACCACCAAGAGCGCCAAACAGACCTAAGGCCCAGCCTTCTTCGTTCCCGTGTCAACGAGTAATCGCCAAATCGCCAACCATCTGCCCACCGCGTTGGGGCTTCTTCTGCGACAACCGCCTGCCGACTCCGATTCCGCGCTGCGACTTTCCCGTATCCCTCCGTCTCGCATTCGCCCAGCCCCTTCTCACCGTTCTGTTGGGGGCGGAAATATCTCATATCATCGGCGTTGGGGTCTCTTCCATGGTTTTGGATGCTGCTTTTCCTTTTCTGCTTTCTCTCCATCACTTGCTAGGCATGGGCTGGGCTAGGCTTTCTTGTTTGTTTACGGCATTATGGGTTTGAATCGTTGCTCTGGATACATCAGTGGAGGGGGGAGGAGATACACTCGTGATAAGTCCGGCTTGCGCTGGACTTTGACGGACGTGGGTGACGTGGGAGAGGAAGGGTGAGGAGAGGAAGAATGTACGCTGGTAGACGGGCTGGAGAGTGCGAAACTACACTGTACTGTAGCAGATCATGCGCAGCCTCAACCGTGTGTGCGCGACTTCTCCTGCTGTCTGTGAAGCCTTGACTTGCTAACGTGTGCCAATCCGCATTCTTCAGCTCTGGCAACTGAAGTATTTCGATGGAATCTACACGAGATGGATCCGTCACGTGATATCGTGCAGGCTTGGTGTCCTCAGTAACTCAACCTCAGTGTTCCGTGTTCACCAGGCCAGTCGATCTCACTCGCTCAAGTCCTACCATGTTCGGGATGACTTATGAGCCCACGGGAAAACTAGAAGCGGTAAAGCGGTAATCGTCTTGTGTGCGGCTTCCTTAACCCGTTACTGGCTCTAGTGTCACCCCATTCACATCAAATCACGCAGCGCCTTGCTTAGGTCAAGCTGCTTCGATAGCTCCTCGCTCCATGGATCCTGCATTTCATCGGCGCGATGGCTACGCAGCAACGTCAAGAGAAGGACAGCTTCTTCAACCATCTCTTCGCTCTCGACCAAAGCGATGATGAGCACGACGAAGGACTGGAAGAATCAATCGCGGCGCTGAAGCGCTCTGCATCGAAGACAAAGATTGCTGCCGCCAGTAGACAGAAAGGACCGTCCGTCAAGCCGGCTAAGTCGCCGCATGTTCAAGCAACAGCTACCCCCAGCGCAAGGAATGAACGTACGACCGAGCGCCCTCAAGTCTCGATTACGCCCGCCATAGTGCGATCTGTCTCAGCCCCTGAAGCTCCCATTTCTGTCGTCTCCCAGGCGATTGCTAGGGTGAAGGAAACACCTCTCCGCTCCTTCCATGTCACGAAGCCCGCAGAGCTTGTCCACAGCGTCACGGATCCTCAATCCCTTCGATCATCTATGATGGCGGCCTCAGCGATGCCCAGGGCAGCCGGCAAGCGCAAGCGTGCGGGAACTATTCAGATGGTCCCGGGAGACCAGCAAATTTTCAAGGATCTGGCTTTCTGTACGGACAAGCGCTTGGCTTTTTTTTGGAACATGACTGACCAGCTGGCAGATTTCTTCCCAAACAACGACACCCATCCCGCGAGGCGCATGCGGATCACCAAGGCCCTTCAGTACGGGGCGCTGTGGATCAAGGACTGGGCTGAGGGTATCACGCACGTGATTGCCGACAATAGCATGAACTATACCCAGCTTCTAAAGTACCTAAAGCTAGACGCCTTACCGGTAGGTTGAAGCAGCTCGGTTTATCACGACCGCTGACAGGTGTAGCATGATGTAGTTCCAGTCAATGAAATCTATCCTGCGGACTGCATCGCTTTCCGTACTCGGCTTGATCCTCATCAGGCTCGCTACCAAGTCGATGGCTTTAAACCTGCAGCCACTGCACTGGAGGTGGTTCCAACGAGTATTCCGTCTACGCAGAGTTCACTGCCGCTCAAGCCCGCCAAGCGAGACGTCCTGGCTCGGGAGCCGCAGACGCCCTCGAAAGCAAGTGAAAGCAGCAACCCGCCTTCGCAGGATGTTATGATGGCAAGGTCTCGTCCTGTCGAACGAAACACGACCGCTGAGTCTCTTACTACCGACCAATACCATGATGAACTGGCCGCCGCTATTGCGGAAGCGAAAGTGCTCGAAGACCTCGTAAGACCTCCCTATCAGAAGCCACGGAAGAACCAACTGACAAGTGCCCTCCAGCCTCTAGACTCCGATGACGAGTCAGCCGATAGCCGCCCCAGCAGCTCCTCAGCCGATGACTCCTCGGACGAGAAACCGGTGAAGCTCCTCAAACAGTCCTCAAAAGCCATCTTCCAGTCCTGGCAATCCAATTTCCAATGCATGCACGAACACACCGGCAAAGCCTCCATCGACAACCCCAACGCCCGTACGATCGAGGTCCTCGAGCAGATGTGCGCCTACTACGATCAGACGCACGACCACTGGCGCACCATCGCCTACCGCAAAGGCATTGCCAGCCTACGAGAGCAGACCAGCAAAATCAGCACGGCGGAAGCAGCGCAGCGCCTCCCCTTTGTCGGCGCGCGCCTCGCCGCCAAGATCGAGGAGATCGTCTGGACAAACCGCCTCAGCCGGCTAGACAACGCGCTGGCGGACCAAGATCCCGCGGCCGCCGCGCTGCAGACTTTCCTGCGCATCTACGGCGTCGGCTTCGCGCAGGCCTCGCGGTGGGTGGCGCAGGGCTTCCGCACCCTGTCCTCGCTCGCGGGCGCGAAACTCTCGCCGAGCCAGAAGGTTGGGCTGGAGCACTACGACGACTTCAACGCGCGCATCCCGCGCGCCGAGGTCGAGCAGCACGCCGCCGTCGTGCGCGAGTGTCTGCGCCGCCTCGATCCGGCCGCCGAGGTCATCGTGGGCGGATCCTACAGGCGCGGCGCCGCGGACTCCGGCGACATCGACCTCGTCATCACGCACGGCTCCGCCGGGCTGGCCCATCTGCAGCGCCTCGTCTTCGAGACGCTGGTCCCGCAGCTAACGGCCCAGGGCTTCCTCAAGGCCGCACTAGCGACGTCGCACAAGCGCGACGGCGACGCCGCCGGCGCGAAGTGGCTCGGCGCGTCCTGCCTCCCTGCCCCTAACCCGCAGGTCTGGCGCCGCATCGACCTCCTCCTCGTGCCGCCCGCGGAGATCGGCGCCGCGCTGATATACTTCACGGGCAACGACGTCTTCAACCGGAGTATTCGGCTGCTGGCGAGCAGGAAGGGCATGCGGCTTAACCAGCGCGGGCTGTATAGGGATGTGGGACGCGGCCCGGGGAGGACCAGGACGGCGCGGGGGACGCTGGTCGAGGCGAGGAGCGAGAGGCGCATCTTTGAGGCGTTGGGCGTGCCGTGGAGGTCGCCGGAGCAGCGGATTTGCTAGCGGGTGCTTTGGCGGGGGGGTATTGGGGTTTGGATGTTCTTGGTTTGGATTAAGCTGGGATACTGGATGCATAGCGTGGGGGGTTTCTTCAAAAGGTAGGTCAGGCATGTCGAGGCAGGCATGATTCGGGCGCGTGGCTGTTCCGGGCGCAGTGGGAGTTTTGGGATGAGATGGGTTCTGGATAGCGAGAACGTCACCCTTGCAACATTGCTCATGCGAAGTCAGACGTTGAGATAGCTGTATCTAGCACATAGGACAACGACCTCCGTCTCCTCATTAAGCTTACTTGGACAGCGCGGCGGTAACGTCCCCACAAACCCCCAAGCCCAGCGCGCGCCGTTTCTCTCCCAGCGAGTTTGACGTACACGTACGTCGCCGCCAACAGAGAAACCTCGACGGAAAGCAAGCAGCGCGCAGCGGGATGAGAAGAAAGAAAAACAAAACAAGATGGGGTTAGCGAATACTCCGCAAGGGATACCTGTATCTAAGTCTGCAAAACGCCAGCGCGTAGTGAAAAAGGGGGTATCTGAAACGAGTGACCAAGGGTAGGAGCGCGTGCGAAGCGGAGTGCGAAGCCGAGAAGAAAATGGCAAGTATAAGAAGACAAAGCTATGATTATCCGGACAGCAGAAGGAGATGGGAAGAAACGATGAAACTCGAGCTGCTAGCGGCTGGATGAGGAAATAGAGGGCCGAAAACATGGCATGCACGGCGTTACAAGAATGTAACAAGATCCTGAAGAGTGTGTGACGCGGTGCAAGAGGGAAAGACGAATCAGCGTGAAATTGCTTCTGTCCTCCTCCTCGAAGCGTGTTCTGCCCAAAGACATGTTTGGCGAGAAGTGAGGACGACGGACATCAAGGTCTACCCACTCGATTGGGGGTGGTGTCGAAGGATCCAATACTCCGGCGTCTCTTCTTGATTCCCTCCTCCTAAAACTTCAACCAGCTCATATCCTGATGCCCCAGGTCCGTCCTCTCAGGTCTGGGGGGCGGCACGTTCCCCTTCGCCGCCTGCCGAACCGGCATCCCAGGCTCTGGCACACCACCCGGAAACACCGTCATCGTGCTGCCCCGATCCCCTTGCTGCACCCCACCCGCGATCAACCGGCTCGCCGTCGCGCTCTTCGGCCCAAACTGCGCGCTGTAGAAACTGCTCGGTGCGTCCTTGCCCAGGTGCGGGCTCCCATGCAAGCTCTCGGTATAGACGCTGCTGACCGGTCGCGCGTTCCACACGGGGTCCGAGACCGGATCCCAGGTCGTGGCGCCGGTGTGCAAGCCCGTTGCACCAGACGTGCTGCTGCCGTGGTTGTGGTCGCCGAAGCTGGAGACGGAACTCACGTCGCTGTGGGGCCGTGAGGGGTGGGCGGATAGGCTATTGCTGAATGCGGCCGCGGAGCCAGGGACGTGTTCTTGAGAGCGGCCGGGCGTTAGGCTGCCGGTTGGGACTTGGCCGAGACGCTGGCCGTCGTATTTGGCGCTGTGGAGGTCTAGGGGGGCCACAATTTGGGAGGGCTGGCTTAGGCATGCCGAGTTTGTGTACTCGGAATGGCTTCCGGCGGATGAGCGTGAGAGGTCAGAAGCGTAGGTGGACCGGCCCGAAGGCATGCGCGCGAGGTTGGTGGCCTGGTTGTTGGTGAAGTAGCGGCTCCAGCCCGAGCTGCGGGTGCGGCGTGGTGGAGATTCGGCCGTTAGGGGCGTCGGGTCACGGACAGCGGCCGGAGGGGGAGGTTCAATACGTGCGACTGGCTTTTCTGTGATCTGGACCTCCTGTTCCTCGCCAATCCTAGTCAGTTCCACCGGATCGTTGTACGCAAGGGGGCTCTTCTTGTGCATGAGGCCCGCCGTGCTGGCGTCGCTGCCGTGGGGACCGAGGCCCCGTTTATGGCCAGAGGGGATCTTGCCGCTCATGATGGCGATAGAGCTCTGGGAGATGTTCTTCGAGGTCGTATAACTGTGTCCGATTGAGCCTCCGGCCTCACTCATGAACTCTGCGCCTTGGTCCTGGAAACTCAGACGATTGCGGTCCTTCTCGACGTAGCCACCTCCGCCTGCCCGCTTTCGCCGTTGTCGTTTCCACCGTAAGAGGAGAAGCAGGATGATCGAAATAGCTGCGATACCGAAGATGGCGCCAAGCGTGGCACCGAGTACCGTGAGCATTCGTGACTTGTTGGGACCGGGAGCAACTGGTGTAGTGGCGGCTGCTGTGCTTGATGATGTCGGAGTCGACGTGCTGGATGGTATTGGCCGCGATGCTGGCACGGAAGTAAAGCTTGAGATCACAACTACCTGGTCGCCTTCGAAGAAACTAGCCGCGTCCAACCATGTATTCTCTCGCTGGTCGAATATGGATAGCGGATCATCAGCATTGCCCCCGGTGATGAAAGCCACGCCATTCTCGTCTTGCGCTATCGAGAACCCTGATCTCGTAGTCGTTGGTGCGGATGTGCTGTTGTAGGCTGGCCAGTCGCCAGTATTGATATCTCGTCTTCGTCGTTTCGCGGGCCGCTCTCCCCCCGTCTGGCTGGGTGAGGCAGCTGAGCCGTCTCCATTGGCAAGAACAACACCGGTCACTTGGTTCGGAGAGACGCCCATGTTGAAGATCTCTAGTATCTTGCTTCCATCACCGCCTGTTACGATGCTGGCCCGAGTCGAGGACTGATCCCGAAAGCCTTCTGCGAGCTGCGGACCAAGGTCGGACCAGCCGCGGTCCGGACCGAAGAGGAAGACTTGCTTATTCTGCGCTCCGCCGCCAAGCATGACAGCGTGACTTTCGTTCCATGGCATGAGCATTGGGGCTACGACGGGCGGGGCAGTCGCGCTCAATGCTCTGACGGCATGGGGCGCGTGGACAGAGATGACAAATGTTTCCGATGATGGTGCGAAACTACTACCGGTTTCCTGGGATCCCGAGTAGATGAGGATTTCCTGAGAAGCTGGAAGATACGTGGCGCCGTGGTTCCGTCTGTTCGTGGTGACGGATGTGACTGGCCAGATCCATTCCCATCTCTTCTCTGTAAACGACCATCTCTCGAGACCTGGGTAATGTGTGATTGAGGGGTCGACGCTCCCTCCTACTAGGTAAAGGGCGGCTTTACTGAGGTCGCCATCAGGAATGACTCTGACGCATGCTGCTCCTGTCACTTGAACGCCTCTGTCCAGCTGCGACCATTCTCCACCTGGTCTCAGCTCGAGAGCCTGGAACGCATCGGGCGAGTATGTGTATAGAGTGCCATCGTGTACCACCGAGCAATGGCCTTTCAGCTCGACATCCGGACGAGGAGCCGGCATTGTGTGGGTTCGGAACGGATTCGTATCAGAACGGTTACGATGAAAGGCGCGAACGATGAAGGTAGATGAACGGGGAAGGTGTACCGGGTAACGGGGAGAGACCAGGTTCAGCGTTCGCTTTACGCCTTCATAGCGACGCTGTGTTTACCGCGACTCTTCAGGTGGAATGCTTCGACGAGGAGACAGAAGGACTATGTGTGAAGCCGCCGTAGAGCCCTTAGCCCTGACCGGTTCCTTCTCTTAGTATTGTGGAGTCCAGTTGCACGATACGTTGGTTGTGTTCAATTGCTTGGTACAGGTCGTGCGTGCGGATGTCCTTGAACTCACGACGAACGGGTCGATGCCAGTACACTGCTTTGTTCCTACACGATCAACGTTCGCGTGTAAAAAGTTTGACTTCGGAGCCTCGTGACACAGCTGCCGTAACGGGTATGGTATAGGGTGGCTCGTTCAGACGTTGCTGAGACGTGAAGCCCGTCAAGGGCGGTTGGTCGGTCAGGGAGGGTGCTGTAGCCGCAAGAAAAGGCAGCAGAGAGAGGAAGCCGAACTCGGGCGAGCGAGAGGGTAGAGGCACTCAGCCGACAAAGCTGAAGATGCGTGCAACGAGCGTGTCGGTGGTGGCACGGCGTATGAATGATGGGAGGTCGAAAGATCGGAGGGCGCTTCGCACGGGTTATCGTGGGCCGGGGGGGTGGTGGTGGTGGTGGTGGATGGAATGGGAAAGGGAAAACAGCCAAGGGGCTCGGAGAGCGGGAGGCCGGATTGCCTGCGTTTCTCAACTCAATCGCCTGAGTCAATTGGACCACTTGTAGGGATAGCTAGTCGACTCAGGCCATGAGCTGAAGAGGCACGATGTCTTCAGGCCTCTTCCTCGAAGGCCTGAAGTCGCACTCCTTGCCGTCAGCACGACTCGGACTTTTCACCAACAACGCTCGAAAGGGTCCACCAGATCTGCGGTGCCCAGGTGGTTCTCCACACGCAGTCTCGCGCATTCTGAAACCTAGCACGACCGACCGACCGACCCTATGGCCCACTACATACTTGACAAAGCCCAGCGTTTCTTGGTCTTGTGCACTTAGCTGCTTGTTCGAAGCCTTATCGAGGCTCTGCAGCTTCAGCGCCGGACGGGCGAGAGCAGCATTCTGCGGTGTGGAAAGAACGCCTGCTGCCCTTCTCGGGTCTAGTCAGGCACAGCCAGGCACAGCCAGGCACAGCCAGGCACCGTTGCAGCATGTTTCAGGCTACGACGGTTCAGGAAAAGCCAGCTGCAGGAACGAAACAATCCCTGACGCCGGCCCCCGGGAAGGGCTTTCCTTGTCCGCAGCGATCTTCTGGGCATCACCTGCAGGGAACTGTGGTGGAGAAGTGCCGGCTCTGCATGTCGGAACATCCCATCGCTGGCACTATCACCCGTCAGCACAGGTAGCGTGCATGTTGTTCAGAACGAAGTACGAAGTCTAAGACTATTCCACGCTGCTAGATTTCTGTCAAGCCCCGCTTCGCACTGGATCTGCCCCTGTCGTAGACCGACTCGGCCACTCGCACGCGTCGACCGCCTAGCGCGTGATCACAACCTTGGAACGTCTCCACGAAGCGCGCGCTCCTCCGAGCACAAAATCACCGTCAGTCTGTCGTAGTCAGTACACCCTTATGCTGCTTTGGTCGCCCAGCGTGGTCACCTTTCCATGGGCGCTTGTTCAGATTGGCCGATCTTTGCATTGTGCCCTTGCAAATAGTAGGCAGAAGTTGACCAAACGGCTAGCGCCACTGCTTGTTGCGCGACTTGCAGTCTTGCTTTAAGGGCACAGGATCGTTCTGGCATCACGGCGTGCTAGATGCGATCCAGGCTGTCTCATAGTATGACATGCGATGAGTTACCTACTCGTGAGCATGTGACGAGTGTTCATACCCAATGAAAGCTATGTGCCGTTTCGTGTTCGGTTTACGGCATGTTTCTGCTCGACGGCGACGTTGCGTAGGTCAAACCCACATCTCTAATGTATCTACCACACTCTACCGCTTCTCTTCCCGTAGCCCATAGCTGTCCTCGCGACTCTAGAACCCCCAGTTCAGCCCAAGACGGGCCCCTGCCCTTGCCCCTGCCCCTCCTCCATAACAACAACTCCCTCATCCGACTCCCCCTCTTCTTCCTCAACACCCGATCACAACTTCCCCCTCCCCCTCCCCCTCCCCTCAACCCTCCCCACCTCCTCCCTCAGAACCCCCCTCATCTCCCTCGCAAGCTTCGCGCCGTCCTCATCATCCAGCTCGTCGCGCTGCCCGCGGCCAAACATGGTCCAGCTCTTGTGCGCCACCTGCGGCAGCGATGCTGGCCGCGGGATGATGTGGAAGTGGACGTGGGGGATCACCTGGGCGGCGCGCGGGCCGTTGTTCTGCACGATGTTGTAGTCCGTCACGCCCGTTACTTTTGCTACCGTGCGCGCCAGCAGGGGGAGCCAGAAGCCTGGTGTAGGGGAGGTTAGGCGGCTATTAACAGTCCTGAGCATAACTTAGACAAAAAAAGAATCGATTGAGGTGCCCTGCCGTTGCCCTGCTTCTCTTTCCCTGTTGATGGTCGAACTAGTTGTTACACCCACGCCCAAACACACCGGATCAAAGCTGAGACGATTTTTGACACTCCCCAAAGAAACATCCAAGCTCTTCCTAATCTGCACGTCCAAAAACGGGAACAGAAATCCAGCGAGATTTAAGACAAGATCAACGCACCCACCTCACTAGCCTCAGCCCCCTCCAAATCCGCAACCTTCTTCCGGTGCGTCCTCGAAGCAACAAGCACGTGGCCCCTCGTCATGGGCAAGATATCCAGGAAAGCCAGCACCTCTGGCGCCGACAGTAGGACGAACGCATTTGGGTCCACTCTTGTCGGATCTGCCGCCTCTTCTGAGGGAACTGCTGAGGACAGCGTCGTTGATGCTGAGGTCGATGACGCGCATGGGAATGCTGATGCAATTGTGCAGAAGGGGCACGTGGAGGGATAGTAGGAGTCGAGGTCGGCGGTGTCTGACATGCTAGCTACATGCAATGACCGTTTCTCCCTTGCGGTGGTTGTTTGGGCGCCACGCCCTCTTGATGGAGCAATGGGGAGAGGACCTCGGGAGGTTAACTTGATGGCTGTAGATGTGACTAAGCAGATGGTGAACTTGGGAAGTGCTGAGGGCGGTTTCAAGAGGCCGTTGCGGCGTTGTAGCCCGTAGCGTTCTCAAAGCTCAGTCATGACTGAGCTGGACTCGTAATCAATCTGAGAGTTAGAAAAACCACATGGTTCTATATCACAGAAAGTAATGGTTGTTTCAGCAGCGTGACGCATTGATATATGGATCATCTCAAACGTCTTCGATCTATGAATCGCGTTCGGATCATTCACCTTGATGTTTGCAAGGGACTGTCAATGCCGCAACAGGCTTTTCAGATGACCCATGCCATGGCTCGGTAGAACTGGTCGCTCTCTCCGCGCTCCCAAACCACCTCACCGCCAATTTCTGCACTTCATCACCGCCTGTCTCCGCAAGCCAAATCTACAGATGGGTCGCAAGCCGAACCCACTCATCCTCGAGTACTTCGAACGCGGCGCAAAACTCGAGGACTCCAGCAACCGCTACGCGCACACCTGCAAGTCATGCGGAGAAAAGGTACAGTCCTATGTCCGCGCACTCGGCCTCAAATTACCATGCGGAAAGCTCCCGCTAAACCCGCATCCAGTTTCCCAAGGGCAGGATAGACAGCCTCACCGCGCACCTCGTGAAGAAATGTCCCGCGCTCTCGCTGCAGGACCGCCAGCGCGCGATCCTGCAGTTCCATGAACTACCAAACTTGGCCCCTCTTTCGGCTGATGTCGCCAACGCCATGAGCGCTATGCAGAGAGCTTTACAAAACGAACAGACGGTGGATTTGCCCTTTGCACCGCGCCAGGGCATGTCTGCCTTGGAGACTCTCGCCGAGGTTTCAAGACAGCGGCTGGACCTAAACGGGCAGCACACGAACCTACATGCAGGCGGTAGTGGGAGGCGGCTCTCTGTCGCGAGTGTGGGACAACCAACTGGCTTCACCGCGGATGACTTTCTTGTCGAGGACGACAAGCGCCATGTTTTTGCCGACAGCAGTGGCTTCGACCCTTCCAGTAAGTTCCCATGATCCGTGACCGAGCTGCTATCACTGGTCTAATTCCACACTAGTTCAGACCCATTTCGACACGTCCGGCGCACCACCGTTACCTTCAATCCACATATACGGTGGTGCACAGCCCTCACCTGGCGCCTCACCTCACCTTCCAGGCCTCTCGCTCCCACCAAGCAGCGCGCCGACAGCGCAGATGGTTCCCTCTCCTCTGCAGATGGCAGCATCAGCCGCAAGCGAGCTTCAGCAGGCGATGATGCCGAACAGCGGTCTGACAATGGAGCCAGAGCTGGAAGTGCCTAATGCTGGAATCTCGGACAAGTTCTTCCATCCGCAGCGCAGTTCGCCTTCGGCGTGGCCAAACATGTCAAACATCGACCCCTTATTGCAAGGAAACGGAGTGGAACCTCCAGCACCGCAGCTTCAGGAACAGGTCGCGAATACGATGCCGCAGCAACCCAGAGCCATAGCGGCAAACCCACTAGGGCTACGAGCGCAGCTCGGGCTACCGGCTCATTTCACCACAGACTTCAGCATAAACCAGAAGCCGGCTAAGCCAAAGGTACGAGGCAGGTTTTCAGACTCACGGCGAAAGGAGGTTCAGGAAGTCAGGAAGCGAGGCGCGTGTCTCAGATGTCGCATGTTGAAGAAGCCGTGCTCGGGCGACAGTCCTTGTAACACGTGCCAAAATGTGGAAAGCGCTAGGTTGTGGAAAGCCCCCTGCATCAGAACACGTGTTGCGGAAGAGTTCACTCTCTATTCTGCAGGATTGCACGCGGTTCAGTCATTTCATGCTGTCGGTCAGGTCAAGACACAGATCCCCTTTGCCTCTGTGCCAGGACGCATAGAAGCTACTCATTTCCCTGAGACCTCGATGTACATTACTCTCACCGTCCTGAGAGGTCGCAAGGCTGAAGGATCGACACTAGATCCCGCCCTCTTCGATGGTAACTCAAGGTCAAATGAGTTTGCTGAGCTAGAGATTATCGATACAGACATCGACGACGTTTCTGGCAAAATCGAGCAGTACATCAAGCGATTAACACCGACTTTTTGTGAGACCGAGTCGTCTTCGTTCATGAGGCCTACTTTAACTCAAGCTTACAGCATGAGCCAGAGCAGCAAGGTATGATTACCTAGCTTACTGCAATGGCGATGTCTAACATGAGAAACAGGACCGCCTTCTTATTTCCGTGCTCGAGCTATGGATAGCAACCCGTATCCTCGTGGATCCAGACCTCCGCTGGCAGTTCTTCTTCAATCCCGCCTTAGCACCCTCGACGGCCCCGGCAACTGTGGCCCAAGAGGACATCAACGCCTCCTCCAACACCAGCCACCCCCGTCGCGCCATCGATCCATCCACCCACCAAGACTCCTACAATCTCATACATCTCCAGCTGCGCGCCGCAACGGAAAAACGTGCCGCGAACCTCAGCAAGTTCGTCATGAACGACATTGAGCGCCGGCTCCTCCAGCGCCAGCAGGCGAACCCATTCGAGACCTTCCTCGTCGCCGTGATCCTCCTCGCCTGCGTCGAGCGCATGTGCTGGTATTTCAAGACATGGGAGAGCAGCGCGGCGCCCCATTCTCCGACGGCTGAGGCGAATGGCTCCAAGCCACAGCCCCCCGTCGATGGCAACATGACGTCTGATTCGCGACCAACGCTCGCGCAACAGCTCCAGCAGCACGCCCAGCAGGACCGGCACCAGCAACCACCACCACCACCTCCTCCTCCTCCAGCCGCAGAAGCGCACTCCGCTCCCCAACCACGCTCTCCTCAACATCCCCACCGCGCCCCCTGGCCCCTCGACAAGCCCCCAGCCCACTACTCCCAGCAAGCCGAGCGCTTCTCAGATATCCTGCACATGCTTCTGCGCATGCGCGGCGTCCCTCCCAAGACAGTCAGCACTGTAATCGAACCGGGCAACGACGGCATCCTGGCGGTGGCAGGCGAGGACGCGGATCCAGCCGCGAAGCAGTGGTTCGAGAGCGTTGGGGTTAGCGAGCGGTGGGTGGCCGAGAGGCGGGATGCGCGGTTCGAGGGCGTGAGCCCGGAGGAGTGGGAGGGGAAGTATGTGGGCAAGATCCTGGTGGCGGCTGGGTGATGGTGGAGGGTTGGTTGGGCGGCTGTTATGAACAAGGCAACGGCGTCTTGAGTATATTGCTAAGGTTTTCTGATGGGATGGTATCTGCAGTGGCGTGGGCGTCTAAAAGTCGGGCTGTGCGCTTGGCGTTTGCTGTGAACGGGCTGGACGATGATACGAACATGGCTATAGAGTGTTTGCAGGGCGGCTGGGGTGTTGTGCTTGTGTACGTAATACTAGACCCGAGAGTTGGCGATTCATCTACATCTCACTTCATCAGGAGGCGGGAGGCTCCGTTTTGCTTATGCGTAGATTCAGCAGCCACAGTTTTGGACGCTATAATGCTTGAAGGTTCTAATCATCAAGCGGTGCCGTGTTCATCATGAGCGTTTCGTTTCCCCTATAGCTGGCGATGTGACGGCTACGTGATTAGCCCGTCTGGAATTTCAGTGATCAGCGCTTCAGTAACACGACGTTGAATTGATAGACAGCGATGTGGGTTCCACGTCCATTTCCCTCCTAACGAACTCTCCCTCAGTGGCATAACTCCTCCCCACAGACCCATTCTTTTCGAAAACCGATACCCAGAGCCTAAGAATACCCATCCCTTGGAGAAACAAATTCCACAACCACGGCTCCCCCTTTCAAGAAACACAAAGATGGAAAGACCTTTCACGCCTCATTACTCGGATACCCGACCTTGTCATCGCCAACAAACTGCTCCTTCACCGCCCTCATACTAACAAACCTAGCCAACAAATTCGCGCTCCCGGCCTTATCATTCGTGCCGCTCGCCCTCGCGCCGCCAAACGGCTGCTGGCCCACCACGGCACCCGTGCACTTACAGTTAACATAGAAGTTGCCCGCAGCATTCCTCAACGCCTCCTCCGCCGCCCTGATAGCCTCTCTGTCCCTGGCAAACACGGCGCCCGTAAGCGCATAGTCGGAGCTCTCGTCGATAGTCCTGCACGTGTTGAGGAAAGCGTCGACGGGGGCGGTCTCGTCGTCGTAGACGTGCACGACGAGGATGGGCCCGAAGAGCTCGCGGCTCAGGAGCGGGTGGTGCGGGTTCTTGGTCGCGTAGATGGTCGGGTGGATGAAGTAGCCCTTGCTGTCGTCGTACTTCCCGCCTACTAGGAGCTCGAGCTCCTCGTCGTCCTTGGCCTCGTCGATCACGGACTTGAGCTTGGCGAACGAGGCCGCGTGGATCACGGGCCCGATGAAGTTGCCGAAGTCGGTCGGGTCGCCCATCGTGAGGCTCGAGGTCTCGGAGATCAGCTGCGGCTTGAAGGCGTCCCACACGGAGGAGGGGATGTAGGCGCGCGAGCAGGCCGAGCATTTCTGGCCTTGGTACTCGAACGCCCCGCGCACCGTGTTGATGACCGCGTTCGAGACGTCCGCGCTGCGGTGCACGATGTGGAAGTTCTTGCCGCCTGTCTCGCCCACGATGCGCGGGTAACCCTGATACTTTCCTTCTGCGACACCGTTGGCGATCTTGCCGTACAGGCTCCTGAAGACGGCGGTTGAGCCCGTGTAATGCAGGGCGGCGAATTGGCGGTGCGAGAGCACGGCGGCGGTCACCTCCTCGGCGTCGCCCGGCACGAATTGTATCACGTTGGGGGGGAGGCCGGCTTCCATGAGGATGGAGTAGATGAGCCAGTTCGAGGCGATGGCGAAGGGCGACGGCTTCCAGACGACGACGTTGCCCATGAGTGCGGGCGCGCAGGCGAGGTTGCCGCCGATGGCGGTGAAGTTGAAGGGGGAGATGGCGTAGACGAAGCCTTCCAGGGGGCGGTACTCGACGCGGTTCCAGACGCCGGGGCTGTTGTGCACGGGTTGGTGGGCGTAGGTGTCCTGGGCATACTGAACGTTGAACCTAGGCTCGAGGGTCAGTATACCTCGCATCTCCAGCCAGACGTACAACAGGAGCCTACCGAAGAAAGTCGGCAAGTTCGGCTGCGGCGTCGATCTCTGCCTGCCACGCGTTCTTGCCCTGTCCCACCATCGTTGCCGCCATGATGTCGTATCTGTACTTCCCGGCTATCAGGTCTGCGGCCTTAAGGAAGATGGCGCACCGGTCCGCGAAGAGCATCGATTCCCATGATGGCTTTGCCGCTAATGCTGCATCTATAGCGGCCTTTACCTCGCCGGTGCTGGCATTCGAGTATCGAGCTACGACGTCGGCGTGGGAGGCGGGGTTGTGCTGGGTGAGGACGGAGGATCCTTTTATCTGCGCACAGGTTAGAACACGCGTGCATTTGAAGATTATCCGTGCTCACCTCTTTGCCAGCCACCACTAGAGGTACTTCAAGGGGAGTCTGCTTCTTTAGTGCTTCTACAGCGTCTGCAAGCTTCTGCCGCTCTGGTGAGCCTTTGGCGTAGTGTTTCTACGAACCAATTGATCAGCTCCGACTTGGTGCTTCAACAAGCGGGGCCGTAAACGCACATTTGGCTCATTGTTAATCTGAGGCACTTTGAAGGTAGCAATGTTCGCCATGCTGCGGGTTGTTCTTCTATCCAACAGTCGCGGGGCAAGAGATGGAGAGGGTAGTTGAGCGTGCGAGAGGGTTCGAGGAAGCTGGAAAACAGACTGTAAGCCTTTCAGCGAGCCCATGAAGCAGTGTGAAGATGTGAGACTGACGGTATGTAGCGCGTACTGTAAAGAGGAGTCCCCGAGTATATATGTGGCAGCTGTTGTGTCATCAAAGCTGTGCTCGGCTTGCAGCGGCTCAACGAGCTCCTGCAAAAGTTACGGTGGGGCTCAACTCCGATAATCGGACCTGCGCCCGCTATTAGCGGCACCTATGAGAGCATCATCACAAGAAAAGGCCATGTCTCGCGTTGATATATGAGAATTTTGTTCCATCTCGGCTTTCTTTGCCTAACATGCATAACACTCGGTATCTGACATAGAAGCCACAGCCAGGGGTGGACCCGAAGAAGCTCCTGAACGCCGCCAATGCCTGAGACGCATACTCTTTTCCAGATCATGACTCCATAGCTTCCCCTTGAGTATTGTCGTCTCCCCACAGTCCTTCTAGCTTGAACTCCGCAGCCCATTCCTTGACAATCTCCTTGTGATCGCCAACAGGAGCGGCAGCATCAGCAGCTTCGTCGCCAGTAAGACGGGCCGTAACCACTGGGAGCACAGGAGCGTCCATCCAGCCTTGGATTCTGCCATCCCTCCAGTCCGTGATGACTGTCATCGCAGCCGCGTTGACGTTCGGTATGCCGCCCTTGCCCAGCCGGCCTCGCTTTCTGGCGACTTGCACCAAGAGATCAGTCGTGATGTCGCCGTTTGCCGACATGAGCGGTGGCAGGTTGTACACCTCGAGCAGCTTGGCCAGCATATCCTGTGACGCCGACAGCCTTTTCAGGAGCAATGAAACCGCTGGTAAAGGATCGTCGATCTCCTTGGGAGGTATGGCGTTGAGGAGAATAAGTCGCGCTTGCTCTTCCACCTTGTGTGCCTTCGAGGCTTCCGCTGATGACGGGAACACTATGCCGGGCGAGTCCAGAAGCTTCAGCTTGTTGTCAAGCTTTACTTCCCGCAGACTCGTTGTGACACCTGCTTCGGCGCCAACCGGACACGCATCGTTTCGGCTTCCTAGCCTGGATGTGAGGGCGTTGATGACAGAGGACTTTCCAACGTTCGGATAGCCAATGACGCCTACTGATATCGAGCGCTTCAGCGACTTCGACTGCGCGTATGACTTGAGCGCTCTGAACAAGGTCTCTGACGTCCCCTTGACTGTGAGCTGCTTGTGATCGAAGGTACGTGCGTTCGGTGCTGGGTTCGATGCTCGGAGCGGTATTGTTGGGAAATATCTTCGCAGATGAACCAACCACGCCTTTAGCACAGGCGGCGGGACTAGGTCGATCTTGTTCAGGATCAGGATCAGTCGCTTGTCGCCACCCTGTGCTGCCATGACCATGCGTTCCACCTCCTTCGACCTCGTGCCCTCGGGGTCTCTCGCATCTAGGACGTAGAGAACGACATCTGCCGACTCTACTACTTGCTTGAAGACCTTGTCGAATGCCTTGCGTGACGAATCTTTCCGGGCTGGCGCGGCGGATGTTGGTGCTTCCACGTCATTGTCGTCACCAAGCCCATTCCATTCCTCGCCTTCATCCTCGTCCATCTCATCCCCAGTGTCAGCACCGTTGCCTCGATCGTACTCCACTGCTCGCGCTCGTGCTGATGCTAGGAGTGCTGCCATGGGGTTCGTGTCATTCTGAACACGTATCAGCACACAATTGCGCAGCAGCCGCCGTGAGCGTTAGCTCACCTCCTGCATAGCTTCATCCTCATCCTCAGAGCCGTAATCCAGAAGCGCATCATCGTCCTCCTCCATCGCACCACCTGCAGCTCCCTCAGATTCCTGTGCGGGAGCAGTAGAACCGCCTTTCAGCGCCTTCGCCTCTGCCTTCTTCCGGGCAACCTCCTCTTCCTTCAAGCGCCTCTTTTCTTCAATCTCGTGTAGTATCTTGTCCTTGTATGGGAAGAGGTTCGGTATGCCAGGATCCTTCTTTAGCCGCGAGCGCCATTCTGGGTTCTACACATTGTCAGATCTGTGACAACGTCGTAAGCTCCGCCACGCAGTCCTACATTCTTCGCTGCCTTCCGCTGCTTTTTCTGCTTCGCCGCCGACGCCTTCTCGATCTTGTGACGCAGGCGAACGGGAACACGCTTCGATTTTGGCTCTAGTAAGACGTCAGAAATGCCGTGACTTGCGGATTCGAAGCTGTTACTCACTCCCTACTTTCATTTCCGCGGTGTGGTGTCTCGAATACGAGTACGTCTTGAGCTTGCAAAATCGCGATGCTACCCCGGATTGCTCGAGAACTTTTCGGTGGGCCGCCGCGAAAACTTCGGGCGGATGCGTTTCCTCTTCTGGCAAATCCGACGGAAGGCCGCAAGGCCGAGTTCAACATGATATCGTGTTGACGAAGCGTTCATCCGCCACAAGCCAGCCGTAGATAGATATAAATCATAGAGTCCTTCGCATTTTCGCATCCAGTCTTGTCCTCCGCAAAGTCAATCAAGCTTGATCTCATTACAACTACATCAATTGCTCAGCTACTTTACCCAACCCTCAAATCGACGTCCTTCACTCCCTCACCCAATTCCGCCGTCATGCCTCATATACAAGAAGAACCCTCTTTTTCTGCGCCAGCAGAAGAGCATTCCTTCGCCGGCCTCGTAAGCCTCAACCATCTATCCACCCACTCCCCACACTCTCGCTAACCCACAACCCAGCTCTTCGACATGGACGGCACGATCATTGACTCCACCGACGCCATTGTAAAGCACTGGCACAAGTACGTCCGCCCTCCCTCTTCCCATTCCCCAATATCTCAGCTAACCTCCCGCTCCTCCAGACTCGGCAACCAACTCGGCGTCGACCCCGCCGTCATCCTCGCCACCTCCCACGGCCGGCGCTCCATCGACGTCCTCGCGCTCTACGACCCCTCCCTCGCGACCTGGGACTTCGTGTCCACCGCCGAAGGCCTGATCCCCAAACAATTCGGCGCCGACGCCACCGAGATCCCCGGCTCACGCGCGCTGCTCGACGCGCTCGAGGCCGCCGGCGCGCCCTGGGCCATCGTCACCTCCGGCACACGCCCGCTCGTCACGGGCTGGCTCGACGTCATGAAGCTCGCGCATCCGAGGTACATCGTCACGGCCGAGGACGTCGAGCGGGGGAAGCCGGATCCGGCGTGCTATGCGCTGGGGGCGGAGAAGTTGCGGGCGGGTGCAAGGAAGGGAGGGGACGGGTATTTGGTGCTGGAGGATGCGCCGGCGGGCGTGAGGGCGGGCAAGGCGGCGGGATTCAAGGTCTGCGCCCTTGCGACGACGCATACGATCCCCCAGCTGGTGGAGGCGGGCGCGGATTGGGTGGTTAGGGATATGAGGAGTGTGAGGTTGGCGGGGTGGGAGAGGAAAAGTGGGGTCGTGAGGGTGGAGATTGTGGATGCGTTGGTTGCTTGAGGGCGTGGGGTTGCAGGGAAGAGGAGGGTGGATTGAGGATGCGAGGGTGGATTTTGAGGCTGTTTGCAAGCATTTAGCGGGTGGGTCGCATTTGCATGGAATATCTTTAGACATTAGAGGAGTTTCTGGAAGGGTTACAGCGCATAGAGCGGGTGTTGGAGTTTTGGGGTTCGGTCTTGGCGGTAGATCTTTGTTGCAACTCCTTTGCTTCGTAGAGTGATCCAAATGTCGATTCAGTGGCGTGTATCCCCGTGGTTGAGTGTTTGATGTGACAGCCGTTCCACTTGGCAAAATCCGAATCGAGTATGTGATGATAGAAGGACTTCAAAACCATAGAATGGTCCACGTAGACACGGGAACAGGGCTGGACTAATAAACGTATAAGTTCTGACTAGAAGTTTACTCCGGCAATCTCGACTGTGAAAGTACAGCCTCATGAGAGTAGTATAAATATTCAAGTACTAGAGAGCCGGATATTATTGGACATCCCATTGCTGGATCTGAGGTTGGAAAGATGACCTAATACACCTCTTTGGTCCGGACAAACCAGGCAATATGTGGACTTGCAACGTTGCCTTACGATCCTCTGAGTTGCATCATCATCCTCTAGTACTGTCCCAGTGATAAAACATCGCCTTGAGAGATGGCGCAACAAGAGATAGTCTTGCGTTTGTGAGCAGTGTCACACCCATAGACGACGATTTGCCTGAGACTTACCTTAGGCATAAGCCGAGCAGGCATAGATTCTAGACGGTAGACAGGTTAGAACTTCGGTTGATCGGGAGCGCCATTATGATCGTTTGCATTTCCTCTCCTACAACTGGCGATATGGAATCGATCGCAGCTCCGTGATTGGTCTACAAGTGGCGTCAAGGCATATTAGGCTGCTGGATTAAGACCTGAATGGTTAAGAGCGTGTCTAGTGCGTTTCCCCAGTGTTCTGATCACTTCCTTTCGCAGAGGGCGATGTTGTAAACAAGCAATGGCGTGGTCGTCTCTTGTTGCGCCGTGTTTTATTGCTATGTCGGCGTCGCTTCCCGTCACTAGAGGGGGTCTCGAGGACGATGATGCAACTCACAGGATCGTGAGGTAACGTTGCGAACGTAACGGACTACCTACCAGGCAAGTAAACCCCCTACACGGACAATTGTTCGAATGGCTTCTGACGTCTGCTTGTGCGCCCTGGATGCAGACCGTTGATAGCACAAAGGCCGCCACGGAAGATCGTATGCAAGGTACGAGTGTCTCAATCCCAGACTCGCGTTGGCTTCCCCGAGAGCCAGCCGGGAGGGTGCTTCTACTCCTGGACTGTGCAGCGATAAGGCCGAAAGCGGACAGATGATGGTGGTACGAACTCTCGATGTCGACGTGATGTTGCATCTGTGCACAGAAAGATGGGATTAAGAACTGCGACACCGAGAATGGCGCGTGTGCCTTCCGTTATCAGCGTGGCCTCAGGCGGACAACGACTTCGCGCCGGTTGCGACGGTCCTCATACTACTCGGCCTACCGGCGTCTAGGTTCCTCTGTGCAGGACCAAGGTCACAGTCACTTGCCTGCCCATACGGTAACAGATGCCGACACCAGCTTCCCTAGCTGGCGTTTGTGCACCCCTGACGAGAATGGCATTGTAAGTGGCAACCTTAGCAACCTATCCGCTCTCCCTTCTCCTTGAACCACATCTTGCCAAGGCGGATGCTAGAGGAAGATCTCGAGAATCACCCCCCGGGGGATTTGCCCTCTCCCGTGCTTCCGTTACCCGCCGGCGTTGACGCGGGGCAGCTTCGCCGTGGATGGCCTTTAGATCCACTGCCTAGGCGGTGAGGCCACCGTCAGCTTTCGATCACAGGGCAGAGGATTGGGACTGACTGGGACAGAAACCGAGATGGGCATGCTTCTGAACACCAGCGTGTCCCGTGATACTCGAAGACTGGATAACAACAAGCGGGCGCAGCGGACAGAGAGCGAACAGGGCCAAAGCGGAAGCGTGCACGGACAGCGGGCTATTTTTGGTTTACCCGAGAAGCCGGCGAATCAGAGAAGGCTGATGTGCGGCGCTAATGCTAGCTTGCGGCCACCGCGAATGATGCATTCAAATCCACTACCCCAGTCCGCTCGCCGTTGGGGGTTCCCCTGTTCCTCTCCGTTTAGTCCTGCAGTGTGCAGCCTTCTAGGCAAGCCCTCTCAGCTCGCCCACGTCGGACGGCCTGCATGCGCATGCTGCTTCTCCTGACCTGATTTCTCCCTCTTCCTCCCTCTCCACTCTCACATCGCGCCGTGCCCTCAACTTCACCCTCGCTCGCTCCAGCTTTTGGCAGCACACTTTCGCTTTTCACGGATTCGACCATGTTGTAATACCAGTCGCTCGTTCTTTTCAGTCGCTATCGCCCCAACACCATCTGTTGACTCTCCCCAGTCAGCCTTGACTGTCGCTTCCCTCCACCTCGCGCGAGCTATCGATACCACCAAAGGAAATCCGCATCGGGGAGAAGTCTCTCATCACCTCTCCCTCCAGCCGGGCAAAGCCAGTTCGGGCTTCGACGTTGACGACTTGGGAACAATATTCTTATCTAGCAATTTGGTCAGCATGGATCATTTCGGGTCCTCAGGACTCGGGTACGGCGGCGGCGGCGGTGATAGGGGCGCTGACGGTAATCGCCGGTCGAACTTCAACAACTCTCCGGATATGAACCTCAAAGCTCAGGCACCGCCTGTCATCCAAACATGCGCGGATGTGAAGCCTCGGCTGACAAAGGAGCAACACGACGTTCTCGAGCGGCACTTTCTAGAGCACCACAAACCAAGCACGGCCACAAAAAAGGGGTTTGCTGAGACGCTGGGAGTGCCGCTGGACAAAATCAATGTACGTTACTGCAGAGTGGCATCGGTAATAAGACTAACATCGGGCAGAACTGGTTCCAAAATCGCAGGGCCAAAGTCAAGCAGGATGCTAAAAAGCAGCAGATGGTCCAGAGTACATACAGTGCAATGATGATGCCTCTGCATTCTCAGTACCCAGTCAGCATGCACAACCAACAGTCCACCGAGGAAGGTTTTCCACATGGTTACTACATATCCAGTCAGGACATCACACAATCAGGCTTTTCCGCGGCGCCCCACATGCCAGAGCTGGATTCGGACGCATCTGCTGCTCAAACACAGCACTATTCCGAGTTCACCAACGGGTTGCATTCGATCCAGGAATCGACCCAGCGTGTTTCTCGTGGTGGCATTGTCCACAATCTTGCGGCAGCTGGCTACCCTGTGGACTCATTCTCGTTGTCGGATAGCTTTACTGACGGCGGACAATATCTCGGCCTGGAGTCATCTGTATATTCGCCGGGCCCCATGAATGGCTCAGGTTTCTTTTCCGAACCGGACATCAGTACGCCTGCGCCGTTCGGAGACATCTCGGGCTTGAACCGTACGATGGACGGTCGCCAAGCTACACAAACATCGGAGTCCGCACTAGCCCAGCCTTTTCGTAACCTCGGATCAGTGTCTCCAGATACTTCACCGGATCCTACAAATCATTCTATGCCAAGGTCTCAATCGCCGAGCTCGACGAACATGAACTCAGTGGCCTCTGTCTACTCTGGCTGGACCGAAGACAAGCAATCGCCCTTGAGTGCGACGCCAATTAATCCGTGTGAGGACTCCTGGGGAAGCCCCATCGGCATTATTCAGGAGGATCAGTGCAACAATGGAGAGCCCAGCAGCTTCTGGTCTGCTAGCTACGGCAAAAACTTTCAGAATCACCCATCCCAGGGTTATTATCCACAGTACAGCCACTCCAGTCAAACGCTATTGTCTTCCCCGCCAACGGCAAGAGATAGCATGCCACCCCACATAAGCGAACCCGATGCCAACTACCCTCTCGCGATGCCTGCAGCGGATCTCGGGCGTAAGGACTCCTCAACTTCTGCGTTAACAGAGTCAATGGGTGCGGTTGGCATCAAAGGTACATCGCCGACGGGCAGTAACTTCAAGCATCCAAGTCAACCGTCGAGCATCGCCGCTCGAAGACAGCGACCCCGACCGGCGGCACTGGGACCTGCAGCACTGAACCATAGAAGTGCATCGTACAGCGCTGGGATGCCTGTCTCAGGTGGCGCTTCCCAGTCACTGAACCCGCCTGATCATACGCTTCGGCGAATCAGGTCAACAGGCGTCGGTCGGATTCAGAAACCAACACCGGGCTCAGCTCAGCGATCGCCGCTGAACTTCACATTTGCAGAGGGTGGCCTTACCGCCGCGTCGCCCAAGTTCTGCGGTCAGCCATCTAGTCATGGCACTCCCACTTCGACATCCCAGGGCTTCTCGTCAATCAACAGCAGTCTGGCTCCACCAACGCCCTTGACACCGCGTGAGATGTCGCACTTCCCATCTTGGCAGCGTAGCGGCATTAAGAACTCAATCAACCTACCGGAGCATAGCAACCCTGACACGCTAGCTGTGTCGTGGTCTATCTCGGGACCATCGCCTGGCATGTACACTGGCTCGGTCTCAAACATTGGTTCGCCGCCAATTACACCTCTGGATGCGGCTCAATTCGGACATCGCCCGCGTCTGAGCAACGCCTCGATTTACCGCGACACACCACCGCAATCAGCACCGGCGATACAGCAGTGCTTCCCCCGCTCGGTCTTCGTGCCGCAGTCCCACGCCGTCGCTGTATCGCAGCCGTTCGACGAGCACCCCGAAATGACCGCTCCCGTGTCTCATATGAGAAGGCCATCGCTGCCAGATGCTGCACCGGTCTTCCAAGCCGGACTGTACTACCCATACGCGGTGCCGATGGTCAACAACGACACGGGTTGCCTCGGGTTGGATTACCCAATCCAGTCCACACCGGCCGCGCCGAGTGGGCATCAGCAGTTCCACACGTATGCCCTGCCGCAACAGAGTGGCCGGCCGGTGACTTCTGGCACTGCTCAGCCTGGCACCATGGCTGCCGAATTCTTCATCCATGAGTACTCGCCTCCACAGGCCGCTAATCAGGCATTCTCTCCTCCACGGCAGCAGGATTCGCAGAGAAAGCAATACATCTTTGCGAACGCTGGGCCGAGGGATTTCCGAGTTGGTGCCAGCTGACTTGCGGCACAGCCATTCAAACTAGATCTTTTTCAATCGAACCTGGTTATGGCGGGCCGCCTTCTGCTACCGTCGCGAGGCTCTTCGGAGCTCCTCTGTGCTCCTCTGAGAACCCAAGGTGCTTAGCTTCGCATGCGGAGAATCTCTTTCGTATATACCCGGCCCTCTTCTTCGAGTAAGGGCCAGCTTTGGTTTGGATTAACTTTACGGTTTCTCCCTTTTTGTAGAGAAGGGATAGATTGGGAAAAGTATCGCGCTTCTGCTGTTGATTTTTTGCACCGCTCTGGGTAGCGTAGGCGTTCTTCCCATCAGATGACTTTAGCGTAATGTCCTGTTTGTGTTTTATTTCTATTAGTATCGCTTTCATCCGCGTAGGACTGTTTGGCTGATCGTTCTGCGGCCCTCTCCGGAGGGCGCCATTCCTTTATTACTCATTGCCTCGGCCCGCTGAGTGAGCGGGCGGGTATCAGTCCCGCTGGACGTAATTCTAATCACTCTCCTTAATATTTGTTGCTGTTAATGACGGGCGGCGGATAAGAGGCGGAACACTACGGGTATGATTTGGATTTTGGCATGAGCGCGGCGTGGGCCAGGACTTAAAAAGGGCAGTTGGGCAATGTGGGCTACCGGCTTTGGCTATTGGATGCTCTCTGGGTTGATTTATTACTTCTTAGCCTCGTTTCTGTCTGTGTTGCGGAATACAAGAGCGGGGGCTCTCCGAATCCTCGAGCGGCGCGAGCGGAGACAGTGTAGAGCTTTGGATTTCGGGATTTCATAATTATGAGACATTTTTGCGAAGCGCAGCAACCCATCCTTCCACATACCTTCACTGTGATGCTACTTTTTTTCGTTGCCACGCCTAGGAACCGGTACAGCCGCTTACGTTGCCTCGAAGCCATCATCCGTTCCTTACATCCCAGCCAGTCCATCCTCAAGCGGTTATTCTCTGCTTCATTAGCATAAGAGGACTTGGGCCTACTCATGATTGGTCGCTTCGACCGTGATCAGCCGTAAAGTGCCTGCTCGCAAAAGGCATGCTGCGCGGGCAGATACCTGCTGCGCGAGGCAGGAGTCCTGGCGATTATGTTGGGTGCCTTCCGCTGGAGAGCAAACATAGCAACTGCCGCGCCGAACACCATCCAGTCTATCCTCTTGACTTCTACTTCAACTCCCGAAAGTCCTCGTCATCCTTTCAAACCGTTCTACCTAACACACTTCCATCATCCTACAGACCATTTCTCCCCAGATTGCACACCTAAGGAACCTGCATATACAGCCTAAACCACTTCCTACTACTCAGCTACAAAGCCGCTATCCTTAGCTCGCAGAGTTGACTCTTCAAACCTACGATGCATCTCCCCCTTCCTCTACAAGCAGCTCACGCAGCCCTTGTGCTCTCCCCCCTCCTTGCAGGTCTCATTCTGCCAACCCTCTCCCTCACTGCGCCCGCAGCAGCAAGAGGCACCCTCGGCTTCGCCCTTGGCACCAAGAACGCCGATGGAAGTTGCAAGACAACCGCCGACTACCAAGCCGACTTCGACGCCATCTACGCCGCCTCAGGAAGCACGCTCGTGCGCGGATACTCCGCCTCAGACTGCGATGCCGCGGCCCGGATCCTGCCAGCGGCTGCAAGCAAAGGCTTCAGAGTTGTGTTAGGGGTGTGGTGCGTACTTATCCACTCTAACGCTTTTCTATCCAAGTCCTCCAAATGCTCCATTGCGGGTCCACCGCGCCCCCTCAAAAGTCCATCTCGCTGACGCCAGCCGTTCCTTCTGGGATAAACAGGCCCGACACTCCCGCCTCCCTTGCCACCGACACCGCAGCCCTTCAGGCCCATGCGTGGCACTATCCGGACCAGCTCTACGCCGTCACCGTCGGCTCGGAGACACTGTACCGCGGCAACTTCACGGGCGAGGAGCTTCTCGAGAAGATCAACGGCGTCAAGGCCGTCCTGCCTCCGAATGTCAAGGTTGGCACAGCGGACTCCTGGAACAAGTGGGCGGATGGAACCGGGGATGCGGTCGTGAGGGGCGGTGTTGACATCATGTGAGCAACGTTTCTTTGTTCTTCAACGTCGCCTGAACCGCTCCACGAGAAACATGAGCATAGACTGGGTTGTTTGAAGAGTAGAGAGAGAGAGGGGGTGAGAGGCTGACGCTGGCACCGCGCAGCATGGTCAACGCCTTCGCATACTGGCAAGCCCAGGAAATCGGCAACGCGACCAAAACCTACTTCCACGACATCGCCCGCGCATTCGAGCGCATCCAGGACATCTCGGGCAGCTTCGACACGCCTGAGCTGTGGAACGGCGAGACGGGCTGGCCCAAAGACGGTAAGCTTCTCCTCCCCTCCCCACCCTTCCTCCTTCCAGTCCCTCCAGGTCCCCAATCCTCCTCTCAACCGCCCCTCACCACCACACCCACTGACACCCCCACCCACAGGCGGATCCGACTTCGGCGCCGCCCGTGCCAGCACCGCGAACGCAGCTGCCTACTCCCAGACAGCCGTCTGCGGCATGCTGGCCTGGGGCGTTGACGTATTCTACTTCGAGGCCTTCGACGAGCCCTGGAAGCCGCGGTCCGAGGGCGACCACGGTGTGTCGGCGGACGAGACGCACTGGGGGGCCATGACCGCCGGGCGGGAGGTGAGCTATGCGGTTCGCTGTGTGGCGCCGTGAGGGCTGGGGGCTCTGAGACTCTGGTGAGGCTGGTGAGTGGGAGGGTCGGGTTCTCACTTGTTACCTGATGCGCCTTGGACTATAACTGCTGAGAGAGATCATATGCTCTGAATTTGAGTCACCCCAGGTAATGGGCTGTTCGCAGTACATCTCGATGGCTCTGCTTTGATTGCATAAAGTCAAGCATGTGACACTTGATGATGTCTCATAGCTAAGGTTCAGAGCCTCGATCGTGCTACGCACCAGCTGGAGCCTCAATTTGACCATACACACAAACCATCCCCTGAAGGCCCAACCCTCCACCTCGAATTCCCTCACTCAACCCCAAACTCCTCTCCCACCGCCCCCACCAACCCAACCAGTTCCTCCACCACCTTTCCATCCCCATTCCTGACCGCAATCGCCCTCGTAAGTAGCGGAAACAGCCTAACCAAATGCTTCCTCCCGGCACTCCTCACGCCCTCCGCCTCCGGAATCGCCCTCGGTTCACTCTCCAGCTGCCGCAACCCCCTCAACACAAACAGCAGCTCCTGCCGCTGGCCGTACGGTTGCGGCATACGCCCTCGCAAGGGCTGGTCCGCGATGTATGCTTTGATTGAGAGGGCGCAGCGGAGGATTAGGTACGGCGCTGCGGCCTGGGCGAGGCGGATGCGTTCGGATGATGGTGAGGCGGTGGCGGCGGTGGCACTGTTGTCGTCTGCGGTGGTGGTGGAAGCGCAGAGCGCGAAGAGTTCGGACAGGCAGAAGTGGGCCATCCTGCTGCGGGGCGTGGGCGGGGGGTCGTAGGTGCGGCCGAAGCGGACGGTGTAGAGGTTGTGCAGCGGGCTGGATGCCGCGGGTGGGATTTCACCGGGCTCGGTCTTGTAGATGAGGGAGTGCTGGAAGAGGCTCGATGTGTAAGCGCGGCGGGTCGCGTCGGGGATGCTGGAGGAGCCGAGGTCGGGTGTGATCAGGTCGCGGAGTGTGGTGAGGGCTGCAATGTCGAAGGTCTCGTCGCTATAGATGGGAGTGTTGGGCGGTGCGGAGACGTGGTCGGTATTTGCTATGCTGTCGGCGATAGACACGATTTGGTCCCAGAGAGGATTCATCATATCTTTGCCGACGGATTGCCGCTTGGCCTCCATCAGCATGGGCTCGAGTATCGCTAGGGCTACTGTCGTAGCCTTTTGCCACGGCGTTGGCGCCTTTCCTTCGATATGCCACATGTACTTTAGTCGGATGGGCACCGCCAAGCTCTTGAGTGCTTTCAGAAGCGCACCGCTATCAAACAACCCCCGCCCGGATAGATGCGTCTCTATTAGCGACTGTAAGAGATCCATGGCCGACTTCGATATTGCAATGAAGGTTGGTTGCTTTGACATAACTGCAGGTTCGGTTGCGCGGAAATTCTCATAAGGCAAGCTGACCATGTTCGCCAGCATATTAATTACCGCCGACGTTACATCTGACCCGTTCGCTCGGAGCATCTGGATGCAGCTTATAACTTCGTCTTGCAGCGGCGTTTTCTTGTCCACATCGGGCGTGTATGCTTGGCTGTCCGAACAGCGCACGCAGCTCTCTAGGTTGGCGACAACCTGTGTAGTGTTTTGATCTTTGGCGGTGTCTTCTGTCAAGCGGTAGATCTCTCTCAAGCATTTAACATAGGCCAGAAAGGCTGCTTGATTATCTTCTTTGAGATCTGACGTCGAGCTTTCGGTGGGACAGTGTTCCAGCCACAGTGATTTGGTAGACTGGATTGTAAACGCATCCACTGAGCTTGGCATGTCGATCCCGTGCAGGATTGTCGTGATAGCTGTGAAGACGACCGCTTCTAGCTCATGTGACCGGCACGTAAGATATGCTATGAAATATTCCAACAAGCGCTGCCACAGCTGACGAAATTCCGGCGCTCGTAATGTTAAGCTTACGGAGAGGAGGTTAGTCGTCCGCTCGATAATTAACTTTGTCGTCTCATTCCATGCTCTTATGGTGCGAAGATCATCCTTTGACCGAGACCTCACTTGACGCTGTCGTTGGATATTGGCATCTATCAAGCCGAATAGGACAACTCGGACACATAGCTGCCATGTAAACGAAGACAGCTCGCTTCCATAGTTCTCAAATATCCTTAGTATGGAGTGTATTGCGCCGTGACGGACCTCATTGCGCTCATCTGTAGCAGTGGTCATCAATCGCACCAGAAGATAGAGCCATGATGCAGTCGTTGAACCATGGCTGGCTCTGTCCCGAATCTGAACTTCTGCAACGTCCAAGCCCTGAAGATCGACTGCAATGGCTTCCAGCGATGTATCGTCGATACGTCCATGGAGGAAGTCGGATGTATTCCAGAAGAACGTAACGGTCTGCTCCAGTCAGAATCTTGTGCACACGGTAGCAGATTCCACTTACTGTAAGAGAGATGTTGAGATCTTCGCTTTGGGAGCAGAAGCGGGACAGCGTATCGATCAAAGTTACCAAGCAACGATCTGGAACAAGATTCAGGAAGTCGGTGCATATGAGCTGCAGTGCTCCAAAAGCGGACCGTCCGAGCTCCAGCGAGATAAACTCTGGCACACGGTTTTTGCTGGACCTGGGGCCAGCGGTTGATTCTGCTGTCCCCTCAGTCGTCTCGTCTAGCTCTTCATCATCCTCGAAGACGCTGAGTATGATTGCAAGGGCAGAATCCCAGCCAGCGGTCAGCGTATCACCGCAATGCTCTAGGATGGATTTCAAGGCATCCAGGGCAGTTGCATGGACGTCTGCATCTGTTTCGCCTAGTTCCGGATCTGTGTTATCGTGCTCTACGTAAAGAGAATCGATCTCAGACCGCAGCGCAGCGAGGACTCTGCGTTCGACTTCTTGACGGACTTCCGAGACCTCTATCGCCGCAGTTTTGAGAACATCCTGAGCCACTCGGGTGAGGATGTTTGCAGCCATGACCCTTATTGGACTCGCAATGCTCCTATTCGTTGAGGTCGTAATGAGTTCTTGTGTCAGATATGCCCAGCCACTTTCGGTTACGTCGAAGCTGGCGAAACGCTCCACGTTGAGCGTTACCAAGTCGCCAAGCCTGGCCAATGCAAACCGATAATCTCGTGCTTGTGCCCCGGCAGTGATAGGAACGCCTGAGAAGTTGCTGAACCTTCGCTCGAGTGTCGGTGTCTGAGAGGAAGCTGTGACTTTCAGTCCGCCTTGTGATATTGGTCTGTCATGCAGCAGGCTGCTCAGAGCCACAAGGACTTCTACGAAGGAATCGTTTGGGAAATCAATGGTGCTTTCGAAGAGTCTCGATACCGCAGCGTGAACTGCAGCCACCTCACTATGCAAGTTTTGCTCGGGTGCTGGTTCGTTACCGTTCTTACCGTCGACTTGTAAGCTTGGACGATTGACAGACAGGGCGCCCCTCGCTGTCGAGGTGGCCATGATGATATCCGCCTGTTGCAGAGCCTCGAACACAATCGTCCAAGATGTGTCAAGCGTGGGGCCAAGGGCTATAGCGAGGTTCAGCAAGGCGCGAAGGCAGAGCAGATTCCTTGTGTTAAGAGAAGGTGGCCCCGTATCCAAAGATGACTTATGGGTCTTATCAGACGAAAGGGTCGAAGCTTGGCTCACAAGACTGTCAACGCTCAGAAGGCCTCTGACGTTCCCGAACACTCCCGAACTCTCTGGTACAAAGCTACTTGGAGGCATCGCATGCGCGTTGAAGATGTGCGGAGGGACTGCAGCTTTCTTTAACAGGGTCAAAAACGCATCTCGCGGCGTCGAAAGACGAAGGAGACCAGCAACCTGGGTGAACTTCTGAATTGAGCGAACAAGAGCACGGTAGTAGTCCGCGTCCAAGGCCGCATTGAGAAACGTCGAGCAGGTCGCAAGGACGGCTGGCCAGCATTCGCTGACCATTGCTGCCGAGGTCCTAATGCGTGGATAAGATGTGTGACTGTCCAAGGCTAATGGATTGATGGGCACGCTGCGTTTCTTGTAAGATTGTGATCGCGTCAACCGCCCCTTCGGCTGTTCCTGGGTTGGTGTTTCAAGCCCCGAAGGGTCCATTGATTCTTGCCTAGCCGATTCCTGTACTCTTGCCTTCCTCTTGCTTCTGCTTTCGTGGTAGACAGTCAAGGGAAGCACAAATTTTGCCAGACTTTCCGTTAAGCTGTTGACGCTCGTCAATACCAGACTGTGTATGTAGGTTTCGGGGATCGCAGGAGCTTCGGACTTGTCAAATTGATCTAGGCAAGGCGTTCGGAGAGAGCTCCACTGGCTACTGATGCCCGGCACATTGCTCTCGCTGATGTCCACAATCCCGATGACGCCTGCTGCGCCACCGGCTTCGACTGCTGCTTGCTCTGTAGGGCCGTCTCGTGCAATTGGCTTGCCTGCTGGAGCCGTCGATTGATTACCAACACCGATAAGTGCAGGTTTCTCCGATGCTAAGCGCACAAAAGCGCTCAGGTTGTCACGCACAATCGACATTTCGCCTTGTTCTTCGTCAAATCGCGCATAAATTTCGAGGACGAGTGCAGGATCTGAGTATATCGCCTGGAACATCTCCATGGACAGGGCTCGCCTCCACGTTGTTGCGGCGTCGGGATCGAGCATGTGATTCACGAACCCCAAAGCAATTCCGCATTCCGACTGCGTTATCGATAGATGCTGTCGAACGACGAGGATCAGAATACGAATCACACGCAGGGTTACAGGAAAGCTGGGATTCTCAGAGAGTTGCCGGATTATCAGGGGCATGAGTCTCTCACGGAGCACATAGCCCTGCTCTAGATGAGACATGAGAATGTCTCCGTGATTGGCGAGGATGGACTCGATGGTCTCCAGTCCAGAGAGTTGCGATATCGGTGAGAAGCGCACATACTGCGGCTTGTTGCCGTCCGTCAGAAGGCAAAGGTCGTGAAAGATCTGTCAGCAAATATAAGCGGGTAACACATATTACGATGAGTAGATTGAACCTTGTATGCATCGTGCGCCGCAGAGCGGACTTGAATCGCTCCTTTATCGCTAGGAACTTCAGCAATTGTTGGGAGCTCCAGTGATCTGCCTAAAGAAGAATGATCAGCGCCTGCGATTGGCTCGGACAGTTATAGAGCTTACCATCTTCGTCAACAACTCGGTCGAACACGGAAATGACAAGTTGCTGAAGCGCTGCAACCGCAGTGCCGCTGACGGCGGGATTCTTGACGCTTTGCAAGCTCGTACATAGGTTCACGGCGCCTGAGAGAAGGTCTCCCCGTAGCTCGCCAGCGTAATTCTGCAGCAAAGGCGACAGAGTCTGTAGGATCTTGAGTTGTACATCTAGCCCTGCAAAACCTTAGACCAGCCTCCTTCGGCAATAATGCACAGTGGCCCTACCCAGATTGATACAGTCTTTCAAGGCGTCCAAGACCTCCTTTAGCCTCTCTTTCGGTAGGGCACAAATTACAGCCAGTCTCTGCAAGCATACCACGGCAGAACCTGCGAATTTGGTATTCTGGGTTGCGCAGGCTATCAAGAATGGCGAGATGAAGTGCGATCTTCGAATGAGGTCTCTTTCGCCATTAGTCAGATATTGCGTTAAAGTGATAGGTTCGGACACCCGAACCTGCAGCTAGCTGTGCTTCTGAGGTTGCCGGTAAGGACTTGAGGTCCTGAAGCGATTTTTCGGCCGCCTTCTCAACACATCAGCGAAATGGTCAAGGGCAATGCTATACGGAGTGTACATTTTTCAGCTCGCTGTTTTTCCTTTTCGATTCTTGGATGAGATTAGTGAGCTCAGAACTGAGTATCTGCGCCGTCATGCTCGTCAGCGATTCAAGGCATCGGAAGACTGCACAAATGGTCAATTCAATTAATTCATGACAGAGGATTGTAGAGCAAGGTACAACTCAAAGCCAGCCCTGGCTTCGATGCCAAGAGACCGCAACATTGTTCAGCCTTGCCGGTCATGGCGGGGTCCAGGCGCCGATGTTTGGCGGGACATTTCGCCGGGGAGAGCATGCGACATACGAGCAGTGACAAACAAGCCAGCCTCGTTCGTCGTTCTGTTCTCCAACAAACTACCGTTTCTCCAGCTCAAGCGAGCCTTGTTTGTTCCTCAAGAACTCAAGAAGCCTCATATCCCTTGACTTCCGGATCGTCTGAGAGCTGCCATGGGAGCCAAAGTACCACGAAACTTCCGGCTGCTGGAGGAGCTCGAGAAGGGAGAGAAGGGATTGGGAGCAGGTAAGCTTCCTAGGAACATGTATGCATCAGCGGCGACTAACAGCAGATTAGAGGCTTGCTCCTACGGCCTGGAAGATCAAGATGACCTCCTCATGTCCAACTGGAACGGCACCATCCTGGGACCTCCTCACGTAAGCCCTGCCCAGAGTCTGCGTCAGTAGCCCTGTTTGACTGTTGTAACAGAGCGTACATGAGAATCGGATTTACAGTTTAAAGATCCACTGCGGCGACCGCTACCCCGACACCCCACCTGAAGTCACCTTCGTCTCGAAGATCAACCTGCCATGCGTGGATCAGAGGACCGGCAAGGTACAAACGGGACAATTGGTTGCTACAGAGAACACCACACTAAGAGAAACTCCAGGTTGACCCATCGAAGCTGCCCTGCCTTATCCAGTGGAGGCGTGACTTCACCATGGAGACTATACTCATTGAGTTGAGGCGGTATGCGCAATTCTGATCTAGATATGCGGACAATATCTGACACGCTTTGCAGGTACATGGCCCTCCCTCAGCACAAGAAGCTCCCTCAACCTCCTGAAGGTACAACCTACAGCTGAACGATTAGCCGTGACGGGTAGAGGAATCGACTTTGCCAAAGATGTGCCTTACTATCCACGGCAGTAAGTGCAAGAACTTAGCGGTCAGACGAGGGCGGTTTTATGATGCGTGGGGGGGACGTGATGCAGCGTGCTTCTTACTGGCTCATTTCTTTGTTCCTTTTGCTGGACTTGCATTTACACGGCGCCTCGGTGGTGGAGGTCTTTGACGGACACTGGACTGGAACAGATTTCACAGACATACCCTGGTACGCTCGAAATGAAGAGCGACTCTGAATGTTCCTCGCCGAAACCCCTCCGGCCGCGAGAGAGCGTATCGGTATGAGTAGCGCACGGCGAGGGGTTTCAGTGCGGATTCGCTGTATACCATGATACAGGCATCTTGAGCAGTGCTTCATAAGGCGCTGTCCTGCACCATTCGAGTATACCTTGTTAATCAAATCAGTATGTCGTTTTGTGGTTAATGGCCGTGGCAGCTTGAGGAAGCCACGTATCGGGCTTGAGATTCCAGTACATCACCTTCGCAGAAATGGCACAAGTAGAGTAGATTTGAAGCTATGAAGCAGAGCTTGTACCGTAACCCTGGAGCAAGCTCATATGCTCCAGTGCCCCCACAGTTCCGCTGAGTGCAGACAATGCACTGCCTGCCCATCAACATTAAGTCAAGGTGAGATGGGTGAAGCCACTGAGCCCAGAAGGCCACCTGCAATCGCGAACCTCCCGGAGCACCTCGTTGCATTGGTGCGCCAGACTAGCTTTGGCGCTAAGCCCATGCATGGTCTTTGTGATTTTAACACAATCCGCATAGCATGAACCAAAATGCGTCGTTCTACGGAAAAGCTGCCAGTAATTACCCGTTCGGGAAGCGCCATGGCCGGCCCGACGTCCGCTGGTGCGGAGAGCTTCAAACGTCAGGTCGCAGGACCGAGGGACTGAAAGCTTTTTGAAACATGAAGACCAGCGTATGAATGCCGCGCTTCCTGGTCCCCAAGAGATCAGGAGAGCATCGAGCAGCATGTATGTGTCTCCAATGCCTAATTAATCAGATTCTAACGCGATCAAGGCATCGCGCTCTACCGCGCGCTCCTCTCACAATGCGCCGCAGTGCCCATCAGCGATGACAAGCGCGGCGCGCTGAGAAACATTGCCCGGAATAAATTCAGGGCCAACAGAGAGCATCACAGTACGCGACTGCTGAAGCTTGGCTTCCACGCTGGCTATGAGGTGCGCATCCCGCTTCATGTATAAGTCACGATCACAGACTGAGTAACGTACGATCCTCAGGCGCTCGACCTCCTCGATGCCTCCGCCTCCGGCGACACGGCCGCAACCACCAAGATAGATGCCCTCCTATCGAAGACGCCAGCCCGCCTGACACAGCCGCCGAAGAAGCCCGCTCCCAAGCCTCGAAAACCTGCACCCGATCACCTCCCTCCTGAGGCCAAAACCCTCGATGTCCGTCCTCGTCTCACCGTCTCCGGCATTCGTCGCATACCAAAGCTTGTCAATGCCGGCGGGGTGCCGATTCTTCGCTTCAAGAAACCGCAGCCCCCGGGCCTAAGCCGGCTGATCAAGGACAAGATAAAACAGCGACAGGATATGTTCGACAGGATCAACGCGATGCAGGATATCTGGATACCACTTGCAGAGGCGGAAGATACCTGGGATACCATAGTCAAAGAGCGTTTCGGTGTGACAGACACGCGGTCTCAGGGTCTGGATTCGGAAGAGCCGGGCTGGAGCGATGTGATGAGGGAGACCGTGGAGCAATCATTTGAGTGGTATGATGCACAGAAGGAGAAGGTCAGGAAAACGGCGATTAGGATGCAGGATATTATTGACCAGGAGACTGAGCTGGCAAGGCAAGAGAAAGCTGTCCGGGATGAGAAACGGAGGGGGGAGAAACTGGCCAGAAGAGCCGAGAAGCGGCGGCTCATGGCATCCCCACCGGAGAAGGCTTTGGAGGGTTACACTGTCAGCACACAAGCGAGGCACTGAGAAATTTGCGCCTCTGAAAACAACCTCAACTCACCAAGACCATGCAAAAAACGCTCTATACCTCAGTATCTATACAGTTCTGAGATCATGTTACTGCTGAACTAGCCCATGTTCTACTTCAAACACCGAATCTCTATCGAAGTAGCGACCAATGGCTGATATCGTGATAAGGACTCCAGGCCTCACACAGCCCACCTACGCTTCTATCTTCACCCTTTCCATCCCCTCCAGCCCATCCTCCCCTTCATCCTCCTCCTCCACCTTCCCAACCAACCCCCGTTCCCAAAGCTCCCGCCCCGTCAACTTCCTCTCCTCCTTGGCACCCCTCTTCTTCTTCTCATCTATCTCCCTCTCCTCCGTCCTCCTCCTCTCCTCCTCTTCCATCTCCCGCCGAAACCGCGCCCGCCACTCCATGAAGCTCTCCCTCGTGACCGCCGTCCCATGAAACTTGGCGTTCTCGGCCTCCTCCGCCTTCGCAGCCTCCACATCCCGCAGCGCCTGCGCCGCCTTCTGCCGCTCGGAGATGAGCAGCTCGGCGCTGTCCTTTAGAGTGCTGACGAGCGTGAAGACCATTGCCATCCCCAAATTTTCTTCGACTGTGGGCTCGAGAGCTTCAAGCAGGCGGGCCTTGTCATCTTGGATGCTGAGGTGCCGGTGCTTGGGCGCGTTGGGCGGGGCGGAGATGTCGAGGCGCGGCGCTTCGTCGGGGTAGGCGTCGGGGTATTGGACTGTGAGGATCAGGGTCGCTGTGGGGGGCGTGAGTAGAGAGTCGGAGGTCTGGTTTGTGGGAATGAAGGGGCCGCACGAGGTTCGGAGTCATCATCCTCAGCGTTTGTGACATCGAGAGCGATTGAGATTCGGTACTCTGTGTCGGAGATGTCTGGCTCGGCGCGTTAGCAACCGTTCTACGGGCTATTGCTGCTTGGGTGTTTCAAGCGGAGCGCATTAGTACGCGGTCGTACTGCGTACCTGTTATCTCATCCGGAAAGATCGAGTCCAGGACCTCCCTCTCCTCTCGCTGTTCGTCTCTGCCCATGGTGGTGATGGTCCAGCAGAATGACGGCAGCGGGGGCAGTTTTTGCCGAGCACCTCGAACTTTTTTGACGGGAGGCTCTCACCACAACGCTCCGGAGCACAACCACCAAGCACGGTCCTTCAGCTTCCAGGATTCGAAGCAGCGTGTATCCCAGGCGCTTGCAGCAGTAAAAACCCCAGCATTCAGCAACCGCTTCCAGCATGGCGAAAACAAAACCCCAAAACGGTTCCACCAAATCCCGCAACCGCAAAAAAGGCGCCCCGAACAGCTCCTCCAAGAAGCCCGCCCCGAGCCCCTCAACCCTCCTCGCCCAAGCCGCAGACTTGATCCAGCAAGGCCAACCCACAGACGCGCTTACCTTGGCGCAACGCGCCCTCTCCATCCTCCAACCGACCTCCACGCCCACACTAGCCGCCCTCCCCGCGCTGAATCTCCTAGGTGAGATCAACGTGGAGCTAGGCGACATACAAAGCGCGCGAGACTGCTTCACGCGCGCCGCGGAGCTTGATCCCGAAGGCGGCGTGCCCGAGGCAGCGGGGGGAGGCGCGGAGAAGTTTTTGTGGCTGGCGCAGTTGAGTGAGAAGGGCGGAGTGGAGAGTGTGGGATGGTTTGAGAAGGGGGTTGCGGTGCTGAGGCGAGAGATTGCGGGGTTGGTGGGGGAGATTGGGCAGGGTGGGAAGATGCAGGACGCGGGTGGGTTGCTGGGGGGGAAGATGGAACTGCTGGAGGAGAAGAGGAGGAAGCTCGCACACGCGCTGTGTGGGGTTGCGGAGATTTATATGACGGATTTGTCGTAAGTGGGGGGTGAAATCATTGTCGGGTTGCGACGTGGCTAATCTAGGGCAGGTGGGAGGAAGACGCTGAGCAAAGGTGTGAGGCGCTGGTCACTGAGGCTCTGCTCGTTGCGCCGGATAGTCCGGAACCGTTGCAGACGTTGGCTTCAATACGGATTTCACAGGAGAAGCCGGAGGATGCACGAGCAGCGTTATCACGAAGTATAGAGCTGTGGAAGGACCTTGACCCCGCAGATCCGAAGGTGCCGGACTTTCCGACGAGGATCAGTCTGGCGAGATTACTGATGGAAGCTGAGATGGAAGAAGAGGCACTCGAGGTACTTGAACGACTGATCACCGAGGACGACAGTAGCGTCGAGGCATGGTACCTTGGCGGGTGGTGTCTGCATCTCTTGGGCGGAAAACGGAACACAGCTAGCAGCAGTTCTCAGACAGCACGCGATGCTCCATCGGATGAGGGGGATACCGTCAGGGCACTCTTGAAAGCCAGCCGCGAATGGCTGCAGAACAGCCTCAGACTTTACCAGGTGCTTGAGTACGAGGACGAGAGGCTGCGAGATCATGCACTAGAGCTCGTCAAAGAGCTCGACGGCGTCTTGGGTCCGGCCACTGAAGACGACGAGGACGAGGACGGAGGGGATTGGGAAGATGCAGATGGGGCAGACGACGATGAAGAGGATGAGGAGATGAGAGGAGCTTGAAGGATGCGTAAAGCGTCTACCAGCTGCCCGTGCACTGGCGAGCGGCTTCCACAGGGTCTGTTGCCCGCCAGGGTTGGGAGGCAACAGGTCTTCAATGGCCTCCTTGCGACACTCTCTAAGATTTGGCAGTCCTGACCTTCGGACGTCCGAATCACTTTTCCATGTGGAAGGACTTTGCGAAAGATCGGAGACCATTCCACGAGGACCTGTTCAGCTTCATTGCAGGATGATGGCCTAAACTTCGATCGGAGAGGCGGCTGCAGAGGCTGAGGTTGTTGGACCGATCGCCGTTCCATGACGCTGCAGCAGGATCAGAACAAGGACCTCGAAGTGGAGGAAGCTGAGAGGCACTCTCCACTCGGGCCCGGTGTTAGAAGTAGGTATGGCTAGACGCATGACTGGGGGCTTCGCAGTAGTTATTTGTAGGGGGGGAGAGGCGAATTGGGAGCACAGAGGCCCAGATCAATCGGCTGCCTGCCTTCTCATGCGCAACATTGGAGTGTGCGAGAGAATCTGTGGCGCGGATAGTGTCCCGCTGGCTGAACCAGTGCCCCCTTGTAGAGGACTTAGGTAACAAAAAGAGGTTGGACAGCTAGGGTCAGCCACGAGCGGATCTGGAACTGCCCGTGCCAGGCGTTGAGTCCCTATCCAACGACGATGGCTCAATTCAAGCCACGGTATCTTTCGAGAACAAGCTACCCAAACGCCATCTTGAGTTTTCTGTCGCCTTGGAGTGTCCGTGCGCACATCTTTGAGCAGTCGGTCCGGATCTCAGCTGGGCGGGGTGGCGACAGAAATGTCGAGATGGCGATTGAATCCGGGACTACTTCAGCTGAAGCCCTGGAGCCCTGGAGCCCTGGCTCAGCGCGCACAAAAGGCGCCAAGCCGTGTGGTTGACCCCAAAAGCCCGCGCACCTGGCAGCCACAGATGTTGCGCGCATCCCCGACTGCCCGGGGAAACGTCGCGGGCAGCCCAAGAACCGCGGCGCTACGGTAGAACCCTGACCTTGACGCCCAAGATCAAGCATGGATGCTCAGCAACATCGGCGCTGGCTGCCTTTCTTCTACGCTTGTCGTGAGTCTTCATGTTCGGATCCCATGTCCCCATGTCCCCATCTCCTGCTCATCCTCGCCGCATCCTGCAGTCCTCTTGATCTCATGCCGCCCACAAGAGGCCGTCCTAGGAAGAAGAGGGGATGATTTGGTACGTGCCTGCGCCTTGTATTTGCGCCGCAACGAACATGCAATGCGCGCCGCCTGTCCAGGTTGCTCTTTCCGAGGCACGATTAATCTCCTGTGCTAACTCCTTCGCGACTCCAGGTACCTATTGTATCCCTTCCGAGGGTAAGGACGACTACCTTCCTGTCACGATGATCAAACCTGAACCGTGTCTACAGAACGGCAGAACCACCACAGCTAGCCCCCACTCACCCGATCCGGAAGGCTTTCTACCGTTATGGCATAACAACCGCGCGGCATTGGCTGCTTTCGATCCTCCTCTCTGTCGCGACAGCAGTCCTGCTCTGCTACCCAGTACTGTTCCTTTACGACAACCCTACAGCAGGGTCCTATCAGCTCCCGCATCATGTCTGGACGTCGGCCAGAGTATTCGAGGGCGGCGAAGAGACGCGCGCCGATGTGGCCATGCGGCAGGTCTGGGTGCACGGGGACTACATGGGTGCCCTGAACCACCGAGTGCTTGAGGATGCCCTTTCCATACAAGATTATCTTATCGGAGGCTCTTTTGGTCAGCAGAGTATTGAAGTGCCTGAGTTGAGGCCAAATGGGAGTACCGAGAAGATTGTCCTCAATTCCTGCGGGTCTTTCCGACCGGGGCAGAACAACTCTTGGGGGTTTCATTCACCTCTCATGTACTGGAACTGCTCGTCGGCGGCCATAAAAGCCGACACGGATCTGCTCAAGACTATTAACGAGCAACCCCACCGTCAATCCTTCCTCAACTTCACGCTGCGTCTGCCGTCCGTATTTGCTGGCAAGTCGTTCGAGAACAACAAACTACTGGCGGCTGATGCTCTCGTGATCACGCTGTTCGACAGGTCTGGGCTTGATATGGGCGATGAGTGGGATGCGCGCTCAGCAGCACTGGTGAGGAACGCCTCCGGGCGGTGGTCATTCTATCCAGAGAGCGGAAAGACAGCCCGGAGTCAGCTTTACGAGTTTCGCTTCCGCCCAGTAAGCTGGATCGATGACTTTATCATGGCGCTGGCGTACGGTCTTATGGCCTTTCATGTGGTCGTGAGCTTGAGGAAGCTTCGCGCTGTCAAGAGCTGGGTTGGCCTAGGTCTAACGGTCATCAGTCAAGTGCGCCTCCCGTTCCAATGCAGTTGAATCTCGCTCATGTCGTTCTCAGATTGCCATTTCGGTCATTGCCAGTTTTACTATATGTGGGATGCTCAGAATCAACTTGACGCAAATACCCCGAGAAGCATATCCCTTCGTGGTCTTTGCAATCGGTCTTGAAAACATGTTAGTCCTGCGCTCTGTCCGCGCATTTTCCGTCTCGTGCATCTTATCGCTGCGTCTTATCAAAAGTCCATCCCGTTGTTGTACCCCATCTGACGATGTTACGCAGGTTCCGGCTCATTAATGCTGTTCTCGCAAACCCGCCAGAAATGCCCACCATCAGTCGCGTCGGCAACGCTCTGGGTGACGTAGGCCATCTCTCCCTTGCAGCTGTCGCCCAGAATCTCGCCCTTCTGTGGCTCCTGTCTAGGGTCGTCTCGCCTGGTGTTGCGGCCTTTTGCGCTTTCGCAGCAGTCGCGCTGGTTTTCGACTTTGTGTTTCATCTGACGTTCTTTGTCCCTGTGCTTAGTGTTGATGTGCGAAGAACGGAGCTTCAGGACTTCCTGGATAAGGCCAATCTAGCGCAAGCCAAAGCAAAGACTCCAAAGCAAGAGCAGCAGACATGGATCCACGCTTTGCTTCAAGGCAAGCTTCCGGTCAGTACCAGGATCGCTGGCTCCGCTGCCATGATGTGCTTCGTTGTCGCGCTCAACTGGCACTTCTTTGATAGCGAGAACAGCGCCTTGTCAGTTCTACAGCTGTTCCGCCTCATGCGTGCGGCGAAGAAGCTACGCGCTCATCGAGACCCTCTGGCAATACCACCACCCATCAACCAAGCGCGGACGCCGGCTGCATGGTTGCGCATGCAAGATTACGACACTGCAAGGGAGTTTGTTCATTTTGTAAAGCCACACGGACACAGCTTCGTTGTCCGTCTATACGAGCCGCTCACAGTAGTCATGAAAGGTGCTAATCGGAGAGGCGCCATGGATGAGTCGAGTTCCTTCCTAGTTGCGCTCCGCAAAATAGCGGACGAGCATTTCTTTCCTATCGCTTTGGCAATCGTCTTCGCTATAGCCATCGTCACACTGTTGATGAACTACCTGCTCTGGAATGAGCTGTCAGAAGAGGAACCCGAGGTTGAGGATTACGTGGACCCTGTCATTTCAATTAATACTCTTCCGAAGTCGCATGCGCTCGACATTGTAAAACTCACAGCATGCAGAAGGGGCCATGTCGTTTCTGTAAGCTTGGATCGGTCGACGTCGATCTATCTTCTCGACGCCAGGTCCAAGGCGTATTCTCATATATCCCTGAAGACGGCAAGCATGTCTCCACCATTATGGCCGATCATCGCTACTGCCATCGACGAGACGGGACAGTGGCTTGCCCTATGTACAGATACTGGAAGGCTTGCCTTCTGGAACTTCGTTGAACGCCGCTTTTTGCACTCTGTTGCTATCTGCCTGAGAGGTCACCTGCCTCTAATGTTCTCCTTTGCGGCACTACAGTCTGACGATGCTGAAAGACTCAATCTCATCATCACCACTTCGGACGGCTGGATTACCGATGTAGAGCTTTACTCGAGTCACGTGGAGAAACACCAAATCCACGACAGCCATATCCTCTCCTCAAGCCTGTCGGGCTGCATCAAGGATCAGATCAACATCCTGAGCATTTCGAGAGGATCCCGAGTTTGGCTGACCACTCGGAGGCTCGACGGCGAATGGACATCTGAAATCCTGAGTTGTTTCGGACCACGACCTACAGTTGACAATAAAACTCCAAAGTACAAGTCAGCAATAGATGTCCTAGGGTTGTGCATGTTTGCGCTTACGGGGCCTTGCGCGATAGACCTGATCTGTCCTCGCTCCCGCACTCGTTTCTACACTCTGAGGACCGGCCATATGAAAGGTGGCTCTCTTCGCGTCTTGCCCTCACAGCGACAGACATGTCCAACATGCAGCGCGCCAGCAGTTCACTCCCTCTGCCTCGTATATACTGACTCGGAAGCGCAGGATTGTGTCATGCGCACCTACCAGATGGACGATGAGCCAAGCTCACTCATCTGTCTCCGCCCGCCTCTAGACGATGAATCCCGTGCCTGCCAGGGACTCGAAAGCGCGATGTCGTTGGAGCATCGGGTCGAGCAGCCTGGCGTGTGGGGAGCCACCCTCGCCCAGTCCATTATTGGTATCCGTCAGCGGTCCTTATCGCGTGTTCCATCACCGGCATCCACCACTTCGGACACCAAAGGCAACCTCTCATCGGCTCCTCCCAACGGCTATACCAACGGCGCCCTCAAACACCGCCACGCTTCTCCGCCCTCGAGCCCCGAGGCCCCCAAAGCGAACCACACGCGCCCACCAGCCGCATTATCGGACACCAACGTCTGGGAAGCCTGGACCCTCTCCGCGACCGGCGAATTCCACGCGACACCCCTACTCTCTTTAGAATCTCGCCGCGATGCCGAATCTTCTTACCCCGGCTTCGATGCCGCCGCGTCAGACCCGGACGCCGAAGAGCAGCTCTTCGTCGCCAACCCGGGCCCCATCGCGCGCCTGGGGAAGCGTAGTATTGCCATCGGCTTCGGGAACACGGTCAAAATCCTGAGTCTCGGGAACGAGCGGTTCGAGGAAGACGGGAATGCTCGACCGGGCCCGGCGTTGGCGAGTAGTAAGTGGAGGAAGAAGTGCTTCACCAGGAAGACGTTGTGAGGTGGGAGGGTGGTGTGTGTCGTTTTCGCTAGGCTTTTGGGATTACGCTGGGGGGCTACTGAGGCTGGGTGGGGTACAACCAAGGTTCTGCCTAGTGCGAACAGGGCCGATGAGAGGATTTAATGATGTTATGGCGCTTGGGAGGATGGGCCTTGGCGGGATATAAAGCGCCTCAGGGAAATTGAGGGTGGTCGGGGTCGCCCTAGGCAGCGTTTGCGACGTCACGACGTGAGACGTGGATGTCGTAATCAAAATGTATAAACTTATTAGGAAAGCTCTGATCTCATTATTGGTGAGGTTTGAAGACCTGGCTTGTGCCACCGAGCCCTGATTGTAACGTCTATAGCCGAAAGGACGGCCAAACGCTGGCCGAAAATATATGACTGCAAGACACGTCTTCACTGATCAAGCGTCACGACCATGGGGCGCCCTAGCGGGTGCATAACGTGTATGGACATCAGTATCACTACCCCGTAGTTCTTTATGGAGTACTTTCGAACGCTGACAACGAGATCGGGCACCATCTGAGAGTGAGTCCCCTAGTCGTGATGCCGTATGTGAAGCCACACGGATCGATGCCTGGAAGATTTTCAAGTCTTAAAACCGATTCTTGCCATTCTGCGTAGTACGAGTACAGCTCCAGTTTGACGGTGGACCTAGGTAGGTAGACCGAACCGGATGCTTCGACGAGTTTCTGAGGTCGGACGCTCGGTGTTGGTGTTCTGCTCGTCCCTGCCGGAATGACGCAGATCCTCCGCAGCTCTTCTGCAAGCTCAGTTTGCACACGACAGCCCAAAACACGGCCAGCACACTCGACGCGGTACTGGCTGAGTCGCCAAATGAAGCCTCATACAATTGCAGGCTCAGTCAAGTGTGGGCGTCAGTTAACTGGAAGCGCCGGTGATGGACGTTCATACTGATGATCAGCAACCTCGCCGCACTTCATCGCACGCCTCTACCTCTTCCAGTCGGAAGTCTAGCACGGTCCGATTGAAACCGCGAAAGCACGCCTCCAACGCCTCGCTGCATACTGCACCGACAGCTGAAGACAAAAGCTTTACCTCTTTCCCTTCGCTATCGCCCTCACCTGAAGCGTCTCCATCCCTGACGACCGCTCGCCCCGATCCTTTCAAGCCAACCACGAGCCACATCGGTCATAAGCCGGTGGATTCGAAAGCGCGGAAGATACCGAAGAACACACAGTCTCTGGTGGGGAGTCTTGTCACAAGATCACCCTCCGGAAAGGGCAGGTCAGCGCTCTTCGACGACAGTCCGCAAGATGCACGATACGTACCTGGCAATCTTCACCACGCGAGCGATGAGCATATCGAACATGTCTTGGCTCGGGCTGGCGCCGTGGCACTGGTCAGGCAGTTAGCCGAGGACTTAGCCCAGCGAGATGCTCAGATGACGAGCTTGAGGCGTAGGGCAGAAGAGCGGGAGAGCATTCTGAAGAAAATGCTGAGGGAGTGCGAAGTGTCGAGTTTGAATATCGAAACGCGACTGCGCGAATCGGAACGTGCCCTGGAGCAGTCTCTTAAGAATGGCAACAAAGAACCAATTAGACCCAGCCAACGAAGGAGTCGAGGTTCGTCAGCAGGCATGGGCGCCGCAGATACAATCGATTCAATCCTCATCCAAGCGTTACGTGACAAGCTACCGAGCGGCGCCGATATGGATGTGGACGACAATAGCCTTTTGCTTCCTGGCGATCCTTCTCCTAACGCTGACAGGATTTCAGTCAATTTAACCGCAAACTACCCTCCGAACGCCGGGGAGACGACGAAAGGCTGGAAAACCTACCTGTGGAACGGAAATGCCACGAGCAAGAAGGCTAGTAGAAGCCCAAGTGTTATAAGCAGAAACGAGGAGGACATGGTTCGCACGCGATTAAGGGCCGATAGTGCCGCACAACCTCGTAGGAAGGCCCTCAACAGTGATGTGTTTCGACCTCCAGCGCCAGGCATTCATAGAACGGTAAGCGGCTCTTCGAGCTTGCATCGTGTCCAAAGCGATGAACCGGACAATCGAGGAGACGCACGATCTCGGCGACCGTCTCTATCTGTTACCAACTGGGCGCTCAGATTGGTCGCTGGCAACAACCAGGCCAACCGTGACATCGACAAGCAGGGCATTTTACGAGGAAGGCCGGCCTCAATCAGTAATGAGACGGATTCAAACAAACGGGCACCCTCGATGGGTTCGACCAGAACTACCCAATCCGCAAAAGTTCCGTCAACCATTAATGGAGCTACTGCGAAGGCACCGGTCAAGCGAACTTCCCTTGGTCCTCATGGCACTTTGAAACGAACGCCAACCGACAGCTTGCGCAGTGCGCTGTCCACCCTAGGGCCGGTCAGCCCACCTGCGGTCCCTCGGCGCAACAGCAACCTGGGGCCGGTCGAGATGGATCAGATTCTGCCAGAGGAGACTCGACCACCAACCTTAATGCAGCTTCACAGCACCACAACAGGGAGCGCCGAGTATCTCCTTGACAGATTTGGATTCATTTACGACCAAAGACGCAAGAAGCGACAAAATGATGCGGCCGCGGCTCTGCAGAAGCACAGGCGGGTCGAGTCACTCGGGAACAATAGACATATACTCACCGCTGGGAACGTCGGGGAAGCAGAAACGACCCTTAGAGATTCTCCCAGCACATCTGAGCCTGCTACGCGGCCCGCTAGTATGTCATCGGCGGATCACCAGACCGAGCAGGAGCCGACAACGAGGTGGCATGACTTCCTCAAATTGGCAACCTTTCCAACAGAACTTCTCTCACATACACCTTCCGCTGCGCCCATCACGTCTATAGACTCTGTCGAGGTTGTCGACGACACCACATCCAAAACTTCTCACATCGTCGTGCAGAAACGAGGCTCAGTCCCGGCTCTCAGCACGAATCCAGAGCCTGCGCCCTCACGGGTCGTTTCAGGCAATGCAGAATTCGCTCACTCATCAGCCTCAGAGCCCACCACTCCCGCAGATCCGACAACCAAGCCACCTGACCCGGTCAAGGCGCTGCTGGAACAGCTCACGGAACTGCATGACTCGCTTCAACGCGAAAGGACGGTAAAATGGAACGAGTTCCTTCGAAGGGTGCGTGCCGAGCGCAAGCGGGAAGGACAGGCTGCTGGCAGCGCCGAAGGACGACCTAAGAATATTTCTGGGCCGGAAGCTTCGCTAGCGGATGGTGAAATGATCGGCGTCGCAGGACTCGGAAACAAGGGCAAAGTGGGGCGTGCGAAGTGGAATGAGTTTAAGCATCTTGTCCTCGGCGGTATCCCCGTCGCATATCGCGCGAAGATCTGGGCCGAATGCAGCGGAGCATCTGCTATGCGAGTGCCAGGTTATTACGAAGACCTGGTCAGCAGCAGTACCGATGATCCCGATATCGTCAGCCAAATCCAGATGGACATTCCACGGACGCTGACGGACAATATCTTCTTTCGTCGCGGACCCGGCAGAGACAAGCTCAACGAGGTGTTGCTGGCCTATTCGCGGCGCAACCCCGAGGTTGGCTACTGCCAAGGCATGAACCTCATTACAGCATGTCTGCTTCTGATCATGCCGACCGCAGAAGATGCGTTCTGGATTCTCGCCACCATGATCGAGAACATCCTTCCGCCTAACTACTACGACCACAGCCTCCTCACCTCGCGCGCGGACCAACAAGTCCTGCGTCAATACGTCGCAGAGATCCTTCCCAAGCTCTCCGCCCACCTCGACGACCTAGGCATCGAGCTCGAAGCCTTGACATTTCAATGGTTCCTCTCCGTCTTCACAGACTGCCTCTCTGCGGAGGCACTCTTCCGTGTCTGGGACGTCGTGCTCTGCATGCACGACGGCTCGACCTTCCTCTTTCAGGTGGCGCTGGCTCTGCTCAAACTCAACGAACGGAGCCTGATTGAATGCGACAATCCGGCCGCGGTATATCATTACATCAACCACCAGATGACAAACCATGCCATCAGCATCGACGGTTTAATTCAGGCGAGCGAGCTGCTGAAGAAAGTCGTCAAGCGCGCGGATATGGAGGAGCGGAGGGCAAGGGCTGTGGAGAAGGAGAGGGAGGCTATGAGAGTAAGGGAGGAAGCGCGCGCGGAACGGGCTGCGGCGAGGAAGGGGAAGGCGAGGGTCGTTGAGGTGCCTGAGCTGGGGGCGGGATCGAGTGGACCGAACGGTAGGGAGTCTCTCACGCCTACTCAGGCGATGCACGACGTGTCGAATGGTGTCAGGTATGGGCCTGAAACCTCTGAGAGTACGGTGAAGGTGTTGGAAGAGGTTGAGGATGCGTTTGCGGACTTGCAGGTCAAGACGCCTATGCCGATTGATGAGGAGGCGATGTGGCGGGCTTGATGCGGAGGATACTTCCCAACATTCTGAGTTCACATTAGTTCTCAGTCTAAAGCATTGTTCGCAAGCATCCTGGGTGCGGAATTTTCAGATCGTTTCAGCAGGAGATGGAGTTAAGGTAGCATTGATGGCGTCGTGAGAGCATAAAGAAGCATTGAATGCATTGAAGCGGCGTTGTAGAGCTGCTTTGCTGTTTGTGTGTCCTCTTTCACTCTACTTCGTACACTGCAAACGCGTTGCGGAATGATGGGACTGTACTTTTTGCTCTTGCTGTCTCGTGCACCGAAACCTTGTTTGCAGCCTTTCCTTCCCAATGAGTAAACAGTGAGACCTCGTCAATGCACCATATTCCGATTTTCACGCTCATCTGCATCTTGTAGCACCCTCGTCAGGGCCTCGGAGTCTCCATGGCGTCCAAGTTAAGTGAGGCGCGCCCGCTGTGATAGTGTACATGATGCTGATCTACACCAGAAACCAACAAAGGCACTCTTTGATGATGTAGCCTTGAGCGGAAACATATCCTGACTCGGTCGACTCGAAGACCTGAAGTCCGACACTCTGGCACCAGCCTTTCGGGCAGTTCCTTCCATTGGTAGCTGGGATAACATCTTCACGTTCACAATCCCGGTCTTAGTCGTCTCCACCTCCGATGCAAGTCGATTCGAGCTGGGTCGCCTATTGAAGCATGATACTGATGCTCTCTAGTGCCTGTATCGCTAACATCTTCCAGTCTTCAACATCCTTGAGTTACAAGTTTTGGTGTAAATCTACCATCAAGATAAATTCACCCTCGCTCCACCTTCAGGACTTCATCTCGCTCGTCCTTATAGTCTTCTCTTTCTTGCCGTTCGTCGCTCGTGCACTTCCTCTGGACCTGGATGCAGTTACGAACCCAGCCCTCTTTCCACTCGCCCACCTCTTCCAACACGCTAGTAGTGTTGCACAAGCAGCTTCCCCGAACAAGACTGTGTCACAGGAAGAGGTACCAGCTGAAGTAACCAAGCTCCGAGCGGAGGTCGCCGCCTTACGGAAGGCAGATACCCCGGAAGTAGCTCGCGGTGATGCGGAAGCATATTGGTGCGGCTTAGTACCTCTTTAGTACCCAGCAACATTCCACAGCCGTAGCAAATTACTCGTTCGTGTCACGACAGCAGCTGGAGCAATAGCCTCTCGGCAGCACCATTTGGCCAACGGCCTTCAGACCGGCGTGATCCAGCAACCCAGACCGATGGCGAGCCATACGGAGTCGTCGACATCGTGACCCAGCCGGGAGATCGCCTACAACCACCCTCTCTCGCCGCGCCACGCTCGCTCTCGCCATGCTCCACGCTGCCGCCCCGCACCTCCCGGCACTGTCGCTCCCTCCTCCCCGCCTCCCGCTCTCTCTCCGAGGTCGAGTAGCGAGCCCATGCAGCTTGGGGGGGCCTATCGTCGAAATGCCTTCTTGCGTTCGGTAAGCTGCCTAGTCCCTACTAAAACTCATCAGTAAAGGCTCCGGCGAATTGGTCGCACCTCTCCGCAGTGCCGGGGACCATTGGCCCATATGGGGGAGAAGCCTTAAGTTAGAGGTGAGTCTTGGGGAGTTCCACGTGCTTGTTGGTTTCGCTCTTACCAATGGCTCGGGGTTCGTTGGTCAGATGTCCAGCTCTCAACGTCCGGATTGGTGAGTCTCCATGGCTACATCGATGCGTTTTCCTCCCGTCCATTCAACGGCAAAGATGGACTCGTAGTCCTGGCGAAGCACGTGAAACCGTCTCAGCCACGTGTCGTGTGGCGTCCCTTCGCACTGATGGCTAAATCGGATCGGGCCCGCTTGTCAAATCTGCGCATTACCAAGCAACCAGATCTTCCACATATGCAGAAGAGGTTACGCCGGATAGTGGCTTCTGGGTATACAGTACGCTGGATGATGGGGTTTAGGCGGTCCTGGGAGTCCAAACGGCGCCAACCGCATGCGCATTCTCCGAGACTGCCCTTGGGCCTCGCCGCAAACCATGCAGCAGCGTCACCGTCAGTCCTGTTGATGTCTCAGCGGGGCAGTGCCTTTTCAATAAGTTGTCTGATCCCGCAACAGGCTGTATAATAACGGCGTGCTACATCTCTCGCTGATTGAGACGGCGAAGCACAGACAGTGGACGTGTCTTTAGCAGACATGCCTGGATGGTGTCGTTAGCCCTTCCACAGTTCCGGGTGTAGATGTCTCAAAGAGAGTGACGTTCTGAGCTTAGCGCTAGAGTAAGCTTCTCGTGTATCACGTGAATGACATGTACCCATATACCAGTTGCGCAAGATACGTATCCACAATCATTAAGCTATCGGTTTGAAGGCAAGAAGCTTAGTACCGTCTGCCATATTATCGCTGGTCCTTTACAGTCCCTGACTATCTTCTGATCGCTGGGTGTTCATCAGAAGGGGTCTACTTGAGTGACCTCAGAGTGCCAAGATCAAGGCATCTCAGTGGTGTACTCGTAAATGTTGAATGCTCGTCGCAACGTTAGAACTGGTCCTTGGAGAAATAGTAGAGTTGACAATCCTGTATTTCAGGATCGTACTTTCCTTTCACCTTGACATCATCGCGTGACTGGTGGTTGCAGTGTGTCGATTGAACCGCTCCATTGCGCCACTCTAAAGTAGCTTGGCGCTGGTGGTTACGTGATTGACTCTCTGGCAGGATAAGGAGACAACATATAGAAGCGGAACATCTTTTCGAACCGATAACAACTCACCTCAAGCCGTTGCGACCTTTCCAGCTGTTAACATATACTGTTCGGAGTCATGGAACACTTCGCGCCACACAAGTCCTCCGTCTTCGAGGGTTACTACTCCAAGTTTACCCTGCCGTCTGGGGCGTCCCTGGCGTTGATCATCTGCAGCGTGCCGAAAGCTCCCAAAAGGCCGCACATGGTATCATTTACATATGTACCCAAGGACGTTTCAAATATTTTCCAACGAGAGCTGTGGGTTGAGAGTATCGATCGGGTGCCCACGGGGCCAAATAACGCGTTCGAACTGCGCGTGCCTGGCCTGGGTTATATGAAATGTGCTCCAGACTCCACCACGGAGTACAAGCTAGAACACGAGGACTTCTCTCTCAAGGGTATCACTACGAACCGGATTCCATGGTCTGAGACAAGGGACACGCCGGAAGGAAACCTCGTCTACCTGCCGATTCCGTTGCACTGGCATGTTCAATCACTTGGATCAGAATGCAAGCTCAGTCTTAAGATTCCTTCAGGGGATGTGCCTCCCGCAGACGCAGAGGGCAAGGCAATGGTCCACCAGGAAAAGAACTGGGCCCAGAGCTTCCCAAGCGCACACATATGGATTCAAGCCCGGGAGGGCGCACGCGGCTTCTGCCTCGCCGGCGGACAGATTTTGGGCATGGAGGCTTACCTTCTGGCCTACCGCAGCGAAAAATGGAACATCAACTTCCGGCCACCATTCGCACTGAAAGCTCTGGGTCTCTCCCCTTTCATGTGCGTAACGCCCAATTGGGACAACCGGTCTTTCGAGCTCAGCGTTCAGAGCTTCCGGACGAAGATTGTCGCGCGCGCAAAGGCTCCTGCTGGCACGTTCTTCTCCTTGAGCTCGCCTTTCCCGGAAGGTCACCGGGAGAACTACTTGGGCCAGAGCTTTCAGGCCACGCTGGATGTTGAGGTCTATGAGAGTGGATGGCTTGGTCCCTGGAATCTGGTACACAGAGATCGCTTCGAGGGGGCAGCATTGGAGTTCGGAGGGGAGTACTATCCGCAACGCGGTACTGACAAGAAGATGAATTAGACTACTTCTCGTTCCGAACTTGTACAAGAATACCTAAGACATTAATGAGCTACAAGTTCGAGCTCCAAGGAACGAGCATTGCTACACTGGTGCCTTTTCTCAAGTTGTGTGCGAAAACCCTTTTCGCCACCTTCTCGATCCAGCCGAACTCTAGCAGTTAACCAAATTTCATCCTCTTCTTCACGAAATGAGTACCCTCCAGCCAAGCTGCCACTACTGTCTGTCCGAAGCGCCATTCGGCGGCTTCTTCAACCTTGGGTGTAGGCCCAGATGATCGTCGTCTACAGGAGGCTCAAAGTTGTGTTCTTCTCCAAGGGGCCACCGTGCTGTGCCGACCGGTTTGTCCTTCGTCAACCTTGGATCTAGCACAGTCTCTAGGAGCGGAGAGTCGGAAGCCTCGGCCCTCTCGAGCGCGCCTTGGATCCATTTCGGCTTGAGCGTTTCCCGTATCGCACTGACTGGTAATCCCTTTGGCGGATTCATCAATTTATCCGGCACTTTGGTCAGCGCGTCCCGTACCCAGTTTCTTCCGCGGTCAGAATGGTCGGATTCGGCAGACGGCTGGCGAACGGGTTCGTAAGGCTTGGTGGCGAGGACGTCCTGCAGCCAGCTTTGCACATAGTCTGGATTATCAATATTGAAGGGTGTCGTCGGTTCCGTGCGGTCGTTGGGGTTTTGAGCTCGAGCGTCGCCCAACCGGCCTCGTCCGTCTTCTAAGAAATCAACCTCGATTGTTGTCGACCCTGGCGTGGTTTCTTCCGGATACTGTGGCGCCTCAGGAAGAACCCCAGATTCGGGCTCGATGCTTTGGATGATGGTTCCTTCCGGGGCCTCTTCGATCGTGCTGTACGTGTCATCTTCCGACGATTCCGTACTCGCCGATGGAAGCGTCCGAAGCGATGGCGTTGAACCTGCAGACCGGACATCGGTATCAACGTTTCGTGGCCCAAAATACTCTGGGTGCTCTGCGTGAAGTAGCTCGATTGTGGCTTCTAGTTGTTCCAATAGCTCCCTATTCACTGGAGGACCCCCTGGTGTTGGTGGCGGGTGCCGGAAATCGACATCATCATCATCCTGGAACAGATTTCGTTGCGGTGACTCTGCGTAAGGGTCTGCGATCTGAACATCGTCCATGCTCATGTTCCTTGTCGGATCCAGCGGCGTCAGAGGCGAGAACCGGAAATTCGTGCCGGTATGTTGAAATGTACCGTACTGCGGAAACTCTGCAGAGGGCGCTACAAGCATGGCATCTGCGAAATTCATGTTCTGTGTTGGATCCCCCGGTGTTGAAGGCGGAAAGCGGACATCGATATCGGCATCTTGTGACTCGTTTCTTGCTGGCGAGTCCGGAAAGCGCACCCCCGCCGCGCTCATCTTCTGCAAGAGCTCTCGCTGTTTATTCAAGAAAGGCAAGGCGCGCCCGAGCGAGGTGCTAATGAAAGCCATCGTGGCTTCTTGGTCGGGTTCTGCGGCCTGGCTAGGATCGACTGCGTCCAGCTTCACGCCGGCTGAACCCGTCGACTCGCTCTCGTCCGTACTCGTCGGCTCGAAACCAAATACCTGCAGCCCCTCTTGTACCTCTGGCGGAATGGCATCGCGCTCGACAACCTCAAATGGAAAGTCTTTGTGAGATATGCGCCGCGAGCGGCTGCCTATTGCGGAATGAACGGCTCCTGAATCCTTGCGTGGTTCGATGATTTGCATCTTGCTAGGCTGGTGGGCTGTCTCTGGGTTTGAAGATGTGTGTTGCCTCTTCAAAGACGACGGCGTCTGATCCTGGTCCGCCATGTTGTTTGTTTACCAAGGCTTTCGGGGACCGCTTGATGGGTTGGTGGGCCGACTCCAAGTGCGATGAGTTTGATCTATGTGAGCAAGGCTACATGCAACTGTAATAAAACTGGCAGATAAACAAAAGCAAGGTTGATGCTATTGGGCGTAAAGCAGACGGCGCATGGACTGTTTAGAAACGCTGCGAGAGATGCCCGGTGAAGGAGATGTCGGTTGCAAACGCATAACGGTTGCCACTGCCATCCATGATGATGAAGCACAGCATCACTGATGAGGAAGGAATGCGCCCACTGCGAACCTTTTGGCCATGCGGCTAAGTCAACTACGACGTAGGTCGCCATTGCGCTTATCTGCGGAACCGTTCATCACAATTATGAGGTTGCTGCTGGATCTCGACGGCCCTGGGTCCATCAACACCTTCAGTGTTCATCCGGAAACAACGTTTTCTCTCGACAGCACACCACGGTTTTCTCGAAACAGCTCGTTTGTACTGGCGCGTCAACAATCGCGGAGGCACAAGAGAAACTGAAAGAACGATTCGCAGTTCAGGAAGCCAAAGGCCTTGAAAACATCTGAGGGAACCACACTCTACCACAAGGTTCATATGCCGAAAAGCTTAGCTCTCGCTGCCGCACTCCCACCCACTCATGATCCATCTCTCACACATAACCGCAAGTCATCACAGGCACTCGAGAACAGCGCTCCAGCACTCAGAAAGTCTGGAGACGACTCATCCGGCCACCCACAGGTGGGAGAGGTTCATGGTGTCAGCAGCGCACGCCGTAGGTGGTAGCGAGGACCTGAGATGGGCTTGTCGTCACCATTTCCCCACTGGGGAACCTAGATTCGGCGTGGCAATGAGGAGAGGCGGCATGGTTCCGCGACGGTGCAGTCGGGACGCGAATACGGGAGACGAACGTCTCCATGTTGAAGGAGAAGAGTTACGGGGAATGGCGCTGGTGGTTCTTGCTGAGCGGGTTGGCATGCAGATGAAGGCCAGCAGACAAGAGTGGTTTCTACGCCAGGTAATTTTTTGAGTCTCACATTTGATGGACACAACCGAAGCTGCAAGAGTGCATCAGGGAAAGACTCTGAAAGTGGCAAGATTTAAGAAGCATACAATGGAAATCGATAACCTAATTCTTGATTGAAGATACTTTATGCTCCGATAGCCCAGCCTCATACTGTCAGTGCTGCACAGCTGCGCTCGTTAACTCCCAATGTTTGCCGTTAGAGCACTGCCTCAAAACTTCCGTGGCTGTCGCCGGAAACTGAGAGGAGGCATGAGAATCGTGCCTCTTGCGTACTTCCCCCATTGAGCTGTGCCTCAAACAGTAACCGGAACCTCAACCTTGAGCGCTGGAGTAAACTCCGCTTCCTCGGCTTCCCGGTGCGAGGTTCTTCGGGGAGCAACCAACCTCTCCGCGGTCGCCGACGAGCGTTACGCAGTCGCCGTGGACAGCGTACGACGTAGGACAGATCTGGGAATCTCGCATGGCAGTTGGTTCGTGGGAATAGCACCCGGAGTATCTCCCTAGCTTCAGAGGCCGGATTCACCAGTCCCGGCTTCTCGGATCAAACAAACGAGCGGTGGTAAAGGGAACGCGTTCTTGGTCAGTCTTGTATGCACGACATCGACGCATCAAGGCCTGACTATTCAACTTGGAGGGCTGGGCTCATAGTTGGCCGGCTGCAGCGCCGATCTCATGGATTCTGTGCAGCACGAGTGTGGGCCCATCCAATCGTTGCGGCGGATGAAGGGGTTCAGCGCGACTGCTGCTGATAGGTCCAGCCGTCCAGTAGCAAGATGATTTGGGGCGATTAAGCTTGTACAGCTGCAGCCAGAGTAACGACGATGGAAGCCTGCCCTCTCGAACGGCGAGGTAGAAAGGACAGCGATCCGCCCTCGCTGAATCAGAAGTCTGCAAGGGCTGTCGTCCGCGCGACGACGATAATGAACGCCCAGGTGGAAAAAAGCAAGTGGAGAGATGCAGACAGGACGCGGGACGAAGCGGCAGCCGGGCAGCCACCCGGGCTCGTGCATGCATGGCATTGAAGGGTTCCCAGGTTGCGGCCTCTGCACACGCAAGCACGCCGTCTGTCGCGCAGATACCTTAGCGGAGCGGGCATCAACCTGGCTTCACAGAACCTGTGAACAGTAAAACACATGGGCTGTTTGGACCATGGGATGCTCGAAATCCAGTGCCAAGTCCAACTCAAACATGCTGGTTCTGGGAATCTGCGTCAATGTGGCCGAGGGTGTTTTGCACGGAGCTCACGAGGTTGATGATAGCTGCTTTGAATACTGGGGGCGCGTAACACTCGCCCATGGGCCAGTCCAGGCGCTCTAGACTACCAGTGGTGTATTGAGAGAACAGGCTGAACGAAGATATAGCCCTGCGACTTAGTCCGGCAGAAGACAAATGCACCAGCGTGAGCTAAGGTAGGGTAAGGATGCGTCCCGCTAAAGCTTGACCAGCACCCACAAACACAGCGTTGCACATGATGGGCGCAAAGCAGCAACATTGTAATCATCACCGTCTTTCATTTCTCGCGGTGGGTGTTGAGCAGCAGTACAGGATCCCTGTCACCGCTCTCCCAAAAGAGAACAGAGGTCGAACATGCATGGTTGGATCACTGCACCCTGCATCAACGCGTGGGGTGGGTGGCGCCGCTGCACCCGCAGAGCAGCGGAAGCGGGGTTCCGGTCCGCTCGACCCCAGCTTGCATTCGCTCCATCGTGATCCATGTACATGCGCAGTGGGATTAGAGACTACAGCCAGGACGCGCACCAGAGCAATACAAGCCTTGAGCAGACCCCTTGTTGCGGTAGAGACTTCCTGCTTGGTTGCCCGATTTCAGCCGTAAGGAGCCACAGCCGAAGCGAGGGCGATACGAGGAGCCCGCGAAGGCCGTCGATGCTAACCGGCTTGCCCGATGCGGCAGCAGGGTGTAGTAAGCAGTGCGCGGCGTTCTCGTGCAGCGATGCGTGGATCAGTCCACTGTAAAAGGCGGAGAAGCTGATGCAGTCGGACCAGATTGCGTGTAAAGATTTGGCGAAGTGTTTCTTGAGGTTGCGGACGCTGAGACGCGCGAGCGACCGCTGATCATGCCGGAGTTGCTCGTGCCATGGCCTGCGCAGAACTTGGTCTTGGAACAGCAGCAGACGCGACACGCGTCCCTTTGACTCGCCTCACCATATCTACAAGATGCATTACAGCTGCACACCCTCCTTCAGTCGTTCATCCACGCTGCCACCCTGCTTCCGCCGAACCTGGCTGCGAAGCGCAGACCGGTCGAGCCCATCGGAAAGTAGCTAACGAGATACCAAATGAGGCAGACGATTTGGACGATTGCCGAGAAAAGCGTTAGGATGGTGCTTTGAAGCTAGAATAAATCACGCGCGTCAAGCGTCAACACGAGTAACCGACGGAAAGCGCGCTAAAACGACGTGGGGCAGGCTTGCGGTGTGGCTGCGCCAACTCGAACAGGGATGATGGACATTTGGAGTGATCGAGGGCAAGGGTTAGATCACTTACACCGAGAGAGAAATACAGAGTCAATGCTATGCTGCCGAAATATGCAGCCGTAAACGGCAGCCGTGGGCCGGATAGCAGATGCTGCACTGTGCGGAGGGTCAGTCGTTTGATGAGCAAGCCGCTAATGCGAGACCGTTTGCTTACCGTACTGCATTGGGCCCATCATCACGGCCCATGCAGCCAGGAATAACACGGAGCCCATTGTCCATCTGATACGAAGCGTTAGTGTTAGCCTGATCCAGCATCGTCGAACCCTGGCAACGAATGCCTCAAACCAGGTTCTTGAGGCGAGTCGTTGAGATTAGGTATTGGACCCTGCTTTGCAGCATGCTATCGCTAGCTGCCGCCAGCCGCATGATCCACGATTGTGCATCTTCTGTCCCGAAACAGGTGTGGCTGAAGGTTAATGATGTAAGAGGACTCTGCAATGTGAGCGCAGGCTGCGCCCAGTGCCTGTCCAAGGCGTGAGAATAGAGAGTGGCAACACCTACAATATCGCGAATTTCCTTGGCTTGAGTACGAAGACGCCGGTGGGCATCAGAGCGAAGCAAGTGGCGAACATCGCCAAGGCTGCGAGGTTGAGACCGCCAAATACGAGTAGCCGATCCCAGCGGCTAACTGTGGGTGCACGATTAGCTGTGTGTAAAGCGCCTTCGAAGATCTTGTAAGTGCGGAACCGCGGGAGCATGCAAGCCTCATGCATGAACGGGAGATGCGAAGACGGCGTCTCTGCCATGGCCGCGCGAATTTCTGTCTGCCGCAAATGCAGCGTGTCAGGCAGTAAAAGACTTACGAGCAAACCAGCCCTCCTCTTCCTCTCTCCTGGAAGGCGCAGGAAGCGGAGCTCCCGGACTCTCATGCGTAGGCAGCCTAACGTAGCCACCTGCACCGAATGGGTTTAAGGACTGAAGCTTGCCGAGTATGGGCGTGGACGAAGAGGTGTTCACGGGCGAACCGGCATCTCTCCGACTCCAGCCAAGCGAGCTCATGGAATCCCTAAACGAAGCGGACGCCATTTTGGGGGACACCGGCGTGCCGATGAGCCGTGGATGGCTTGATTGCGTGGAGGGAGGCCTGCTTCCAAGAAGTTAATGGGGCGGCCACCAAAGACTCTGGCACGAAGCAGCTTGCCAGTCTTGACAATATTTGTGGATGTACGAGGAAAGTTAGATGTAGCTTCCATCCATAATTACACGGTAGCGACGCGTCTGCCTTGACTTACGTCTTCGACTGCGCCTCGAAGGCCAAGCTCCCGCTATGCAGACTGTACACCTGTACACCTGTACACCAGGTACCTCCGTCCAAAAGCTGATGCCTTGCGAGAGCTCGTCAAGGCTTGTAGGCGGCTAGAGCGTCGGCCGGCGGCGGAAAAGGCGCCTGGCGGGAGCGCCTCCGTTTGTCTCGGGATGCGGCTCGAGGACGACGGCGCAAGTATCAAAAGCGTCCAAGGAGAAGCAGCTGCGCGCCGCGGGAGGGGGATTTCGTGCAGATGATCTTCGCAGAGCGCAGTAGTTTCAGGCTGGAAAGGTCCAATGACGATAAGGGTGCGGACGAGGTCTTAGACAGATAGGGCAGCTGCAGGAGCTTGTGATTACCAGACCGTTAGGAAGGATGGGCGACAGCTGGTGCGGCACAGTCGGAGCTCTGTCAAAGAAACGTGCAGCTTTGTCGCGAAATAAGCAGGGATGGCGTTAGTGAGGCAGTGATTGGCGGAGCTTCGAAAGGGAGGGGGGTGCGGAGGCGCTGTGTCGAGCGGAGAGTGTGCTGCTGCTTTGAGGTCGAGTCGGGGTGCTCGAGGGGGTGTTGGAAGCAATAATGACACCCATGAAGCCAGCTTTTGGCGGCGGAGGGGTGGCTCCGGAAATGCGCCAGCTGCGCTCCCTCAACGTCGCCAACCGTGCCAACCGTCAGCACTCGGCACACGCCCGACGATGGTGAATGCGACAATTGCGATGGCTCGAGGATGCGGAAGCGTTCCATGAGTCACGCTGTGCCTTCCAACCCCCAAAAGGGAGGCCGGATGCGCGTCCTGTTTGATTCCTGATCTCTGATCTGAGACTTGAGCCAGGCCTGACCAAAAAGCCTCCCTGGGAGAGAGGGAACGAGCAGGCGAATGCCCCAGCGCGCCACCGAGCAAAGTACCATGAATAGAGGGCCACCACTCGAATATATGATGCGCCCTGTTCCCCCAGCTGCCCCCCCTCGTCCAACCATCTTTTGTGAACGCCCGTCCGAACTGCCCTTTGAACGCTAGCAGAGTACCGTTCATGAGCTGCCTCCGCCGCTCTCCCATTCGCCGATAGCTGTTCTCGCTATCAACGAATTAAAGTGACGTCGTGTTGCTGAACCCGCGGCCAGGCTGAGGCAAAGTAGGCATCTTCAAGACGCTCGGAAACACCTCAGCACGCTCAGGACTGCTTCACCACATCCGGATCTGAGGCGCGTCGACAGATCGACCCCCCGCGGAGCTCTTTGCGTTTGCGGATTTGGAGAGAGAGAGTGCGTCCTTGGTCCGCCGTGCCCGCAGCGCCCGAACCACGCTCAGCTCCCCGTGCTCGCTCCTCATTCGCCAGACATCCCACATTGCGCGCTCTCCTCCACCGCCTTTCTTTCTCCTGCGGACAGACGACTGGACGACTTACTCTACTACCACTGCCACTGCCACTGCCACCACCATCACCACTCCTCACGCCCGACGCCTTGCTTCTGGCCCACTCATCACCAGCCCAGTTTGAAAGTCGACGCCGAAACCACTTTTGCTCTCGTCACAAAGGCGATTCTAGAGCCAACCGCCTCGCACGCAGCCCACCAGAGCCCCTCCCCCACTATCGTCACATCTCGCGCTCCACAGTCCCACAAGCACCCTCGTCGCCGATTGTTCTCTCAGCGGCCACCGGGCCGGGCGTCGACACCTAACTTCCTCCAAGGCTATCGCTGGCTTGCCACGGCTCATACTTCTCGCGCACCGAGCCTGTAGTACAGCGCAGTGCACCTCAATCTAAATTTGCTGCTCCGACGACAAAACCTTCAACAAAACCCCCTCCGGTGAAGACACCCGTGCCATTCGAAGCGGATCCTGCTTTCTTTCGACGGAGCGCTCGGCTGCCTGCTTGCCCGCTGAAACCTCGATGTGAGTACACTGGCACTTTCCTCTAAGCCTCAGGGCTGCCTTGTCCCCAGCGGACAGATCACTGCCACTGCCACTGCCACTGCCAGGAGTGGAATTGGCCTCTAGTTTCTTAAAGCTTGAAGTTGGCTCGGCTCAGTGGGAGAACACCGGTTCGTGTAACCGGCTGCTACCATCTTTGGCATACATTCCCGTGGCAGGGCGAGCAAGGCGAGCAAGTCGAGTGAAGTGCGGCTGCCGCCCGCCTTTCTTTCCCCTTTGGGCCAACCCTCCTATCGTCCATTGTCTTCTTAGCCACTTCACTTTCGGGGGCCGAAGCCAAGCCTCGCACCATAGATTCCCCACAACTTCCTTCCAGATCACTGACATTTCAGTCTCGACTGCAGTCCGCATCCTACTCTACCGATCAGCCTTCTGATCGCGCGACCTTGTCGCACCCATTTATTGCACGACATTCTTACGGACGTCATTGCGCATTCGAAGCGCCGGACCTACCCTTTACACCGCTGGTCATCGCAGCGACACCTGGCCCAGCTTGCCGCGCATCTGGACACAACAGCATCGGAGCTGTATACTCGCATAAAGCTTATGTCGGGCATTCTGCAACGCATTGGCCGCTGATACAGAAGCTAGAACGGCACAGTAGCCTTGCCGTCTGAGGTGAGCTTATGCTCTTGCATACGCTGTGGGAAGCCTAGCTTATGCGGATCTGACCTCCTCTACGTAGAGCTCACTGCAAACTCAACGATAGCGCTAAAGCTTATCCAAGCTTTGCCAACGGCTGAACAAGCGGCTCAAGCGCGCTTAAGCTTAAATCCCCTGCGCCGCTCCCCGCAAATAAATTCACGACCACATAGGTCTAGCGATCTTGTGCCGCCGCTTTCTACGTCGACACGCCTCGTCGCGTAACTGGTTCTCCGTTCGGTCACGTTCTACAGCCTTAGTACCGCCAGAATAAAGGTTGTCTGAGGATACAGCAGAATTATCGCATCCAGCACGAACCTCGGCATTGTACCACACCGTTAATGCTTGTGTCCTGTAAGTACCATCTCGCTTGAGTGTCACAAATTACTTCCTCCCTAATTCCATTGCGGCGATGTAAATATCCGGTGGTTTCTGAGGGTAGCCGCTGCTGTTGTAGCGCCGTATGAACACCAAACGCAAACGGGCGCAGCTTTCCAGCATGTGCAACTCAACGCTACCGCTTACTTCCAATTCCGTCCAGGCGTTAGATTGTACAGGTTCATCCAAGTATCTGCTAACATACGCAATAGCCGAGACCGTCTTTACCGGCTACTCAGCTACGAGGAGCTCCATTGACAGTACGCTGACCGCTATCGATTCCGACAACGACATTGTGGGAGAGCATTTCAGCAGCCACAGAGTAGACAGCATGACCGGTACAGGCTCGCCAACCCCTTACATCAAGGACGAACCGGACGATCTACAGTACAACCCCCACCGCTTCATGAGTCACAACGGTTACGACATGGCGCAGCAGTTTGGCAACCAGCATTTTGGGACTTCGCATGGAGACATTGGTGGCGTCAACCCGTCTGACCTCACCATGAGCGGAAGCTTCATGGGCAACCAATACGGATCACATAACCTCTCGTCAAGTTTCATCATGGGGAACTCGAACATAGCGGACGATGAGCTTTTGGAGGGGCTTGTCGAGGTGGATGAGTCCAACCGGCAGCATGGCGGTTTCAACAGCGGCATGCAGAGCCGGAACGGATACATCCAAGAGCCGATGAACGGAGCTGGTGGACCAGCTCCACAGGCAGCCAACATTCACCAGATGTACTCAAACACCCCGGACGGTGCCCCAATACAGAGCCCCTTCGTACACGACTTCAACTACAATGTGTTCCGGAACGTTCACCCACAGCAGGGGTACCACCCGAACGTTCCCACGTCTGGCAGCATGCAAAACGGTGGCTTCGTGCGCACCGGTTTGGAGAGGCATGCATCGGATTCCCGGAGCCCACTTACTCCGAAGACTCCAGCACTAGGCGGCCTACATCTCGGCACACCAGATTCGGGGAGCTTCGGCTCGCAGCCCATCGCCGCGAATGCGATGAGCCATCGCCAGAAGCAGAGCATATCGAGTCAGTGGGAACACACGCCGAGAAGCGCGCAATCCTGGTACGATTCGCCTCTTGCATCACCTCATGGTGGCTCAATGCACCACCCGCAAATATCAGAGGTCCTAGGTTCGGGAAAGCATGCTTCATCGTTGCCAGCGAAAGTCGACCTCGGAGTGCAAGGTGCGCCAGGCATGCAGTCCCAGTCGCAGGAAGCCAAGCGGCGTCGACGGCGTGAATCGCACAACCTGGTGGAGCGTCGCCGAAGAGACAACATCAACGAGCGGATAACCGACCTGTCTCACCTGGTGCCTATGCATCGGCTGGAAGATGAGAAGGTGCGCAAGCACATCAACAACAATGGACCGCTTTCACCAAACTTGACAGCGACGGGCATGTCACCGCCCCAGGCTACGTCTCTGCTGGCAGGCGGGACGGGCAGACGTGCCGCTGGCAGCATCACGCAAGGCCTACCCATCGAGGATAAAGATAAAGGCCCAAACAAAGGCGACATTCTCAACGGTGCTGTGGGCTGGACTCGAGATCTCATGTGGATGCTCTACCGCAAGCTCCATCAGGAAGACGTTCTTCGGGACCAAATCCTTGCACTCGGTGGGGTCCCCGCTATTGACGAGACGGAAGAAGAGAAGCGCATGAAGACCGAACTTCTAGGTGCCATGGAGGTAAACGATGCGGCCAGCTTCTCCTACTCTCGATATGCTGGCAGTGGGCTTCGAGTTCCAAAGCACACGAACATCGCTGGCGAGCCGCTTGAGAGTTCCATATCTCCTCATGGCAAGAACCAAATGTCCCCTCAGAGCATCAGTCCGGCTCCCTTGAGCGGCAGCAGCGGTTCCAATTCAGGAGGCGCTGGCCAGCAAGCGTTCTGGATGAATCAACATGGCAACCAGGGCCCTTTCAATCATCTCAAAGAAGAAGATGAGTTTGGAATGGAGATGTAACCGAGCAGTGTGGGACACCACACCACTGCGTCTGAGCCACTTCCGAAGATATCCATATCGACGATCTCACGAATGCGCACATCACCTTGCACGCCATGTAGATGAGCTTATGTACACTCGGCATGCATAGACCGAGGCTATGATCCCTTTCGTGCGCTTGGGAGTGCGTTCAGATGCTCAGAGTTGAACTTGCTCCATCTTGGCAACTTTACCTCAAGGTCATATGGTTTCTGCTCTTTGATTCTTTGGCGAATCATGGCGTTCTCTTCAATCTTTGCTTTACTCTGCACATCAGCCTTGGTTTTCATATCATAACAAGGGAGTTGGCGGGCATATGCGGGCGTCCCTAATGCTGGCGTGATTTGATCTTCGGGTTCCAGGAGCTTTTACGGTTGGGTGGGCGGCAATCTTTTCCAGCGTGCTATTTTGCTTTACGGTCTGCTTGCTCTGCATCTCTCAGGCGTGCTATATCACCTTGCGTTTTTGCACACATCTGCACCTCTCCACTTTTCCTTCAGTCTGCGCCGGGTTCCGGTTCCTCGCTGCATCGCTAGCGCATATCTCTCGCTGGGCAACGCGCTTGATACGCTTCGGTGCATAGAGTAGACCAGACCTGCCTTATGTTTGTCTTTTCATGCGTTTGCTGGATGCAATCTACTGGCTTTTTCCTACTGGCCCGTCCGCTTGCGGAGGGGTTGAGAGTGGATTTGCTGCTAGCGAGCTAATGACACTCCTCGTTTGCAGCCCTTGCATAACGTACATATTGTGTTCCTGTGATGTTGTTGTCGTTGTTGTAGACCCTTCACTGACGCCGCCAAGCCTGCAGCATCCGCGTTCTCTGACGCGCAAAGGCAAGCTGGTCTTCTTCCCAAGCCCGAGTGCGTCTGATATGACATCCATCAACTCCAGAGGCCCACAGTCCACGGTGACCAGTTCCACACCCGGACGCTCGACCATGACTCTCTCCTTCCCTCCGCGCCCCCCCCATCAGCCCCGCGAGAGCCTCCCATCAGCCCCACGAGAGCCTCTCATCAGCTACGACACAGCCCACAGCCCTGTACCCCCAAATACACCATCACTATCACCATCACCGCTTATCCCCACCGCTAACACCCTCCTTCACCTCCGCCCCACCAGCAGGCTCATCCTCCGCGAACCCAAGATTCCGCATCTCGTCCGGCGCCATCAGGTTGTGCTGCATGCGGCACTGCAGGTACTGCTTCGAGAGCGCGCGACACTCTGGGTCGTTGGTGCCGCGGTGCTGCCGCAGACAGCGCAGGTAGGTCGTCATTACGGACTTGCATTCGCCGTCGTGGTCGAGGGGGAAGGAGCCGCGTTCGGGTCTGTAAGGGGGGGCGGTTTGTGGGGTTAGCTGGGCTTTGTTTGTTTGAGGGGAGGTGTTGGGGGGAAGGTGTGCTGGGGCTGATGGCGGATGTGCTGGAGGGAGCAGACTGAAGGACTCGGGAGGGGGGTTCGTAGCGGAGGAGCTTACGGCGTGGGTTTTTGGATCTGGACGCGGCCGCCGGGGCCGCCGAAGGCGCTCATCTTGCTCCTCTTGCGATTGAGGGGCTTCCTGAGATTATCTGGCTGGTTGCGAGGGATCTTGGCCAGAAGTGCAACAACGTGATTGACGTTTCACAACCTCTCAAGCCGAGGCCACGCGGTGGCGCCAGCGTTTCATGACGTGCGTTTCGGGGGAGATCTCGAAGATCTGGGGAAGGGACGTTCTATGCAGGGTCTTTGTCACTAGCGCCAGTGTTCTTCTGTCTAGGGCATATGAGCTTTGATGTACCTTACTCTTTTGCTCTGTTTCACTATCCAACGAGAATCGACTTCCGTGGCCAATAGTGCGCTATCAAATGCTAACCATCAATCGCATACGCCGGTTGGGAGACCTCCAAGAAGATGCTGATCCATGAAGCGGATCACATCACGACAGTTGTCAGAGATTCCGTCGCCAAACGTGACAACCCCCACGCCATCACCAATGCTTCACAATAACCAAGAGGCCCCTCTCCCTCAACTCTCTAACCGCATCCAGCACCCTCTTCCTCTTCATGCCTTCCCTCCCCGCAATCTCCTCCAGCGCATGGCGTCCATCGAGATACTTCACAAGCACCGGCCACAGCTCGCGCAGCTCCTCGTGCGGATCTCCCTTCTCGTCCACAAAGCCGTTGCCAATATGTTCCAGCCATCGCGCTTCCAGTGCATTGGCCCGTTGCGGGGACTTGACTATCGAAGCTGTACGGTTTGCAGACGACGAGGAGAGGGAACTCAGCGACTGGCCTGGCGTGGAGGGGTGGCTGTTGGCGCTTGCTGAGGCGAGGGAGCTGGCACGGCGGCTCTGCGTTGGAGACATTGGCGCGGGGGATTCGGTGGTAGTGGGAGTTCGGTGTTGGGGCGAAGCCTGGAGAGGGGTGTGGGTGGGTCGCGTCAGGAACGATGGTCCTAATGGACTGTTGATCGGTGTAACGGATTGGGGGCCGCTTGTGCTGCCCGTGTCATGCGGTGGAGCCGTCGCAGTAGCTGGAGAAGTCCTGAGTTCATCTGCTCCGTCGCCATCGGCGGGCAGCACGTGAGGTAATGGACTTGAGGGAGCCTTTTCGATTGCAGACTTTGGTCTGCTATCGCTACTGGCAACGTTCTTCGTAGACTCAGCGACGTGTTCGAGATTCCTTTCATCAATCCTCTGAGCCTGCTCTGCAGCTTCCGCTTCGGCCTTCTTTGCGTTCTCCTCGGCTTCATCTCTCGCCTCCCGATCGATAATCTCAAAAACCTCTCCCTTGACCTTAGCCGAGACTCTCACCCAGGCGAACGTTCTTAGTTGCGTCACCCAGCCTCCACGCATTAGCCAAGCGAGTATTTCCATATACGCGGACCGGTGATCCTTGCTTGGAATGAATGATCCGTATGGTCTCGGCGCGCCAGACAACCTCTCCAACATCTTCATCAGAGGCGGCAGGGTCGGAAAACGCGCAGCATAACCAACGATGGCGGACGGTAGGGCCCGCATACCAGCATTGGGAGACACGATGTACGTATCCCGGTGATTCAGAGGCGGAATGGCGCGAGCGCGCCGCCAGTATATCAGGTGATTAGCCAGCAGCTGGATATGCTGGATCTTGATCGAGAAAGCTGCGGCGAGCTTCTGGAGAGACTTTGTAGGGGTGGAGTTTCGGATGTAGAAAGCTAGCGGCGCTGAGCGCTCTTTGGCATCGCCCTCGATCTCCTTCAATAATGTCTCGGCGTCTTCCAGTAGGAGAAGTGCACAATGCGGGCTCAGGCCGGCTTCCGGATCTTCATCGTCCACAACACTTGCTGTAGTCAACCAGAGACCCGGTATCTGTGGCTGGGTTGTGGTTGGGACGTAGGGAGTCGAGATTGCCTGCGGGATCTGGAACGAGGTTTCAAACGCTGCGTCGAGATGAACGTGGGCAATCTTAGAGCTTGAGATCGAATCAAATATTATGGCGATTGACTTTGCAAGTGCGGATGAAGAGATAATTTGGTGCCACAAGGTTGACATCGGAGTTTCTATCAAACTGTCAGCCTGTGGTTGTCCAGCCTAAAGGGTACAGGACCTACTATTCTCCCTCGCTTTCTGCTTCATAGCCAGAATCTCCCGTGCCTCTTTCCAAACATAACTGGAACAAGCTTGCTCTTCCTTCAAAACCTTGGCGTACTTCCGCACCACGTTGTCGTACGTCTCTTTGACCCGTAACTGATATTCCAGCGCTGGAGGATTCAGCACAAACACCACGTTGAACATAGACATGTCGTTCTCGTGTCCGTTCGCCGAGCCCGCTTCGGAAGCACTACCAGAGACCAGATCATGGCCATAGCCAGGCTCAAATCCTGATACGAGAGCTGGATCGAATGGCTCTTCCCCACCGCGCATATTTACGCCCTCATCTTCATCGGAAGGACCGTCCGTCTGCGGTCGGCCGTCCGTTGCCTGCGCTGCCTCGTCCTGGTCGCAGGCCGCCTGATGATCTCGCCTCTCGCTATGCCTTCGCCTCTTCTTCTTCCACAACCCATCCGCCCTGACGAACATTGGGGCGCCCAGGAACACCAGTCCCTCAAGCCCAACCTCGAACCTCCTCTTGTTGAACCCGCGCGGAGGCGAGAGCAGTTTCTCCAGGCTCTCAATGTTAAACCCCAACACCCTTTCCCACTCCAAGACACCCTCAGCCTCCACGCTCTTGCCCTGCCCCTCCCTCTTCTGCCCTACGCTCCCAGTGCGCGAGAGCTCAAGCTGGTCCGCCCCCTCGGCCTCCTCCTCCTCCACCGCCTCCTCATCCCTCTCATCAATGCCCCCCAGCCCGCTCATCTGGCCCCTCGCGCGCGCACTCGCCTTCGCAGCACCCCCTCTGCTCCTCCCCCTCACCCCCTCCCCATTCTCCGCGCTCAGCACATCGGCGTCCTCCCCCGCCTCTCCCTCTTCAAGCGCATCGGCGCCCCAGTCCGAACTCGCGCCGCCGTCAGCAGTGCTCGACCAGCTTCCGTGACGGCCGGGAGCGTTTGGGCCCGAGGCCCGCGGATAGGGCGGGTAGTGGAAGACGAAACGCGGGCCGGTGTGCGATTTTACGACTAGGAAGATGGCAACGAGCGAGGGGTTGGGGGGGAGTGGTGGGTGGGGCATTTGTGGGTGCGCATTGGCGCGAGGTGAAGATATGATGGCTTATGGTGCCGCGCGATGGGGAGGGCGGGAGGGCGTCATGGGGTTGGGTGGACACTTCTGCAAGCCAAGGGCGAGGACTGGAGAAGTCTGCGGCTGGGGGAGCCATGGTTCTGCAAGGAAGCCATTGCTGCTTTGCGGAGTGAAGACGGCAAGCTCATTCATCCGTCGGCGTTTAGGTGTGTTTAACTCCGCTTGTCCTACTGTTTTACCGCGTAATAAATCAGATCACCGCCTGGCCTGTCTGTAATGACTTGGTTCTAGATTAGGCTTGATTAGGGCGGCGGATGCTACAGCTACACTACCTCTACCATACCAAGTCTATCTACGCGCGCAGTCGAAGCAGCCAGTCTATGTTCCGTAGACATGATATCTGTACATCAGGTATGTCGCCTGCACCCGTTCTCATCCCTCGCGCCCCTACTGATCACCCCTCCATTTCCGGAAGAAGTCCATGACGCCCGTGAAGACCACGAGCAGGATACCACCGCCCGGACCCAACCTTAGCACCTTCGGCAGGAAACCCTTGTACAGCGCACCGAAACCCTCCTCCCTCATGACCGTGCCAAGCGCCGGCCACGCCCAGTTGTACTTGGGAAGCTGTCCGGGAACCTTGGGCGAATTCTGAATACGCGACTTGACGACATCCATGGGCGTGTTCAGGATTGTTCCTACAGTCCCACCGATAGCACCGGACATGAGATCATTCATGACCTGACCCTTCTTGTCCTTCGCCGGCGGCAACAGCGCCCGGACCTGGAAGATGCAGCCGAAGTAGCCAGCGTTCCAGAGGATGTGCCGCCACATGGTGCTCTCCAGCCCTTGGTACAGTGTCATTGGCCCCTCGTTCTTGACAATCTTGGTCACGCAGTCTATCATGCCGTTGTACTTGTGCGATTGGGCCCTATCTTGCAGTCGGATCTTGACGAGCTCGAAGGGCACGACCACGAAGGCTTCGGTCGCGCCGGCTGTTGCGCCGGTGAGGACGGAGAGGGACTGGTTCATCTTGGCGACGCCGAACAGATTGCGGTAGAATTTGCCCCATTCGTCGTTGGCGGCGAACTTCGTTGCTCTGGGGTGGGTTAGGCGTAGTCATCCCCCTTAAATATCGGGCTGCTTACCGCTTAGGTGCCTCCATGAGAATTGGCGCGCTGATACCGCGATATAACCGCGAGAAGCTGTGTAGGCCTCTTATCAGCATCCTTGATCCTATTCATAGTCGCGCTGCCCGGTGGTGTACCCTTCATTCCTGATGATCTTCCTGAAGCAGTCTACCATGCCATTGTAGCTGTCTTCTCCGACTCCCTTCCCTGACTGTAATTGTCTGTGGTATCGGTGAGCGCGTGCTGCTGAGGGTGAGATCAAAGTCTCCATACACTCTGGTCTTGACCACATCCAACGGGTACCTGCAGCTCCTGGTTAGCCACTGCTTTCAAAGTTGCAGCGGACATCTTACATGACAAGAATCTAGCCACACTTCAGCATAAGCATCACGATCATACAGTCGGCCGTGTCACGCGCAGCTTACTTCAGATACACCGGCCACCGCACCTGTCGAAGGATTAGGATCGCGTGCTGGGTCGAAGCCAGGACGTGATAGACATACCCGCCGCGAACTGGTAGATGAAAGGAAGAGGCTTGTCCGTCGACATATTGGCTGGTTGTATCGGAGGCGCAAAAGAGACGTCGAGACAACGATGGGAGATGTTCCTTTCGGGTGAGAGATAGATGGGACTTTAGGGAAAGGCCAAGCCTTGCAGATCGACAGGGTCTAAGCTTCCTTCCGCGCGAGACGGGGGAGCGGGTAAGCAAATACACGGAGCCGAGTTCGAAAAGCGCAAAGGTGCACTGCGGCCGTTGGGGTAACTATGGGAGAAAAGACGTTGACCACCCGTGGCCCTCTAAGCACCAAGGACGCCGAGAACATCAACCTTTACTCTAATGAGCCGCATCGCTTCCAATGGCTTGTCGCGAGTGCAAGATTGATTTTTTTGGTGGAGCATGCCCAAAGTCTCGGCACTTTCCCCGGACTGCGTCTCGCCCGAAGAAACGGCGAAAGGGCGAAAGATACCGCCGACCAGGTCACGTGCAAGCATGGAAGCGCGACTTGCGTTTTCCACTACAACGCGTCCGCGGGGCCAGCAGCCAGCATCCTTCAATATCACCAGCCCATGCATGTAATTGATCAGGCACGTTTCGCCGTGTGAGCTGCCTGTATCTCCATGTCCACGCGCCAGAGGTCCTTCTTCGACAACACATCGAAACCAAAAGTATTCCGCCAGTCTCCAATATTCCATTCGTCCCGAACTGACCATCTATCAAGCCACGGTCATACTACAGTAGAACGCGTAGTGCCAACGATGTGCAACGGACAGACACTGCTCCGGCGAAAGACACCATGATCGTTCCTCCGATCAAAGCTTCAAGCCAGTCCAGGTCGAGACTGAAGGCTTTTCAATTCGTCCAAGGACGGCCGTCCAGCAAGCTTGACCTCGAGGGAGAAGATAAGGAGAATGAGTCCGTCTCGGCACCCAATGGCATTGATCCGGAGTGCCGCGACTCCGCTGCACGACTCGATGGCCAGCCTCCCGCTCTCGTGCAGTCGAAGACAGCTCCGCCTTCGACGCCTGCCCCGCGGCTCCCACTGGCGGATTTGATCGGCAACCTAGACAATGCCGCGAGACGGAACATTACAGCTGCGCGGTCGCCGGACGAAACGCTCAGCTGGAATCACGTACGGTCTCCCAGAAGCTCTCAGCGCACGGTTGGCGCTGCCACGTCGCAGCGGAGGAGATCCCGAAGCTCCTCGCCCGCTTCGTCACCATCTGAAGCAGCGTCCGCTTTCTTCCCGGGCGAAAAAGACGTTTTGGACTTGCAGCGCCTGTCGCACGCCCTGAAGACGCCGCAAGCGGATCCGGCCGTGGAGCTGTGGAACCGATACGCTGTACAAAACGCGACGGAAACATCGACCGGCAAGAAGGCCACCCAATTTGCCCACTTGATCGGGAATTCCTCGCCACATTCGGCTTCGGAAGTTGGGAGTGTAGGCGGGCTTCGGAGATGGGTCAGCTGTGGCGTGGAGTGGCCTACACCGAATTCCAAGCGGCGACGGACAACCGGCGGTTTCCGAGAGGAGGCTGGTAATGTGCTTCAAGTGGGCCATAGCAGCGCAAATGCAGTCCCGACCGGAGCGAAGGCGTCTAAGCTCTGCCTGCTGGTGGAGCGCATCCAGGAAACGCTACGAAACAGTCAGGAGGATACCCCTCGAGCGCCGTCAAGCTCGTCACCATTGCCCGAGACGCGGGATTTTTATATCGAGCAGACCGCGCCGATCGCCTCTCCCTCACAAAGACTTTCACCTATAGAGGAACGCATCGATGAAGCACCGACAAAGTCGTCTCAGCCAGAGGCCGTTGATCAGCTGGGGAGCGATCATGAGAAATGCAGCGATAAGAGCTTTTCAGAATTTGGTGATGCGGACATCGACACCGACATGCTGGAAGCCATCAATGTCGCAAGCGGTACCGTTGCTCCTGCACATCAGGTTGTGGAGCAGCCACTTACCGTAATGCCCCTGGAGGCAGATGCACCGAAAGATGAGCAACTCATGCCACCTCTACCCGTGGTCACAGCGCAGGCACAAGAAGCACAGCAACAGCCGGCAGCGATCTCTCACGTCGATGATGATGAGTTCGATGAATTTGATGATGGCGATGACGTTTTTGCTGCAGACTTGGAGAAACTGACTTCGATCTATAATGCATGCAGAACGACTGAACAGCCGACTGAGAAAGAGAGGATCGTAACTCCACCTAGCGTTCCATCTGTTGTAGCGGTTGCACAAGATCATAGCGGCGTTCTCTCTGATGATGACAATGAATTTGGCGGTGACGATATAGATGTTGAGCATCTTGCAGCTGCAGAAGCCGTAGCCACGCAGGCGTTCAAGGCCGGCGAGTCTACTCAGTCACCTGTACGTATCCATCGCATCTTATAGATAAGCAATTGATCGGCTAAGTATGTGAAGAGAGACCGCGATGCTCGAGCCATACAGCGCTACCTCATTGCCAGTGTCTTCGAAGGCGACTACCAAGATGAGCGAGGCCGAACCCGCCCTGAGAAGGTTTATGAAGCCCCTACACGTGCTCCAGTGCTTCGCTGACAACCCTCCTAGATCCTCCTTGTTGACGATGAGAAGTCCAAATGCACCAAAGCCATTACTCTCCGCGAGGCCTGGTTTGACACGCCGTGCACCAAAGGCTCGTACGTTCACGTTATCGGGGAGTTCTCCGCGACCGGCCAGTGCCACATCACCAACGCGAGCAATATGTTGATCCTGCATCCGGACCATCTGATTTCTGCGACTGTTGTTGCGGACTCCTTCAGCTGCATGAGACGCGCTGTTCTGCAAGACCGTATCAAGGCGACCAGCGCTGCTAGCATACCATCCTTGTACGGGACCATGCTGCATCAGCTCTTCCAACAGGCGCTCTCAGCGAACCGGTGGGACACGGAGTTCCTCTATCAACTCATTGATGAGCTCATACCAAAGCACTATGAGACTCTCGCCGAGCTAAACCTGCAAGTTGCTGGCGTGACCGAGGACATGAGGAGCAAGTTGCCCGAAATGCAGTCGTGGGCAGGAATATTCATGAAGGCAAGACCGGGAGTAAGTCTTTGAAGAAATCGTGCAGTACTGGGATTAGTGCTAACGTTCCGCCAGCCAGATGCAGTCGTCAAGGACCGGAACAACAAGCAAGTGCTGATGAGCGTCAACAAGCTTCTTGATGTTGAGGAGCATGTGTGGTCACCGACGCATGGCTTGAAAGGCAACATTGATGCCACTGTACAGGTCCATATGCAGGATGAGCAAGGCGATAGAACGCTCACGGTTCCTTTCGAAATCAAGTCAGGCAAGAATAACGGAGCTACCGCACATCGAGCGCAGACGGCGCTATATACCTTACTTCTATCAGATCGCTATGGTGAGCCTATTCTCTGTGAAAATTAGTGCGCACGACTAACATCAAACTCAGATATAGAAGCTACGTACGGCATTCTGTACTATATGGAGTCCTCCGAGATAAGCCGCATCCCTGCACTCCGACACGAGCTTGTGCACATGGTAATGCAGCGGAACCTCTTGGCATGCTACGTGCGCGAGCGACTCGAGCTTCCATCGATGCTGTCGGACTCTTTCCTCTGCAAGAATTGTTACGCTAAGGACCCGTGTCTGCTTTACCATAAACTCGCTGAGAACGGTACCGGCAGTGAACTGCGCTCTAAAGATTACTTTGACCAGCTGGTGAAGCATTTGAAGCCTAAAGATCAAGACTTCTTCAGAAAGTGGGACATGCTGCTAACGAAAGAAGAGTCCGAGATGATGAAGTTTCGCCGGGAACTATGGTCTATGCTGAGCTTGGAGCGAGAGAAGCTCGGGAGGTGCTTCGCCAATGTCATCATCGAGCCTGGTTCAGCTTCTGAGCACCCAGAAGAGGGAAAAATTCATCGCTTTCGTTACAACCTGATCAAACAGAATGCAGCTCCGGGTTTCTCTTTCAACGAATCACAGATTACCGTGGGAGAACCCATAGTGATCTCCGACGAGAAAGGTCACTTCGCTCTCGCGAACGGGTTTGTCACGAACGTCCGCAAACGACGCATTGCCGTTGCTGTTGATAAGCGGCTGAACAACGCTCGGGCGCGCCGACAAGGCTTTCATCCGGAGAACAATCAGACCTTCATTGGTATTATGGATGTTTCAGGGCAAGGCCAAGCAAAGCGTGCTTCACAGTCTCAAGACGACGAGCAGCCAGTACTGTACCGCCTCGACAAGGACGAATTCAGCAACGGCATGGCAATGGTCCGAAACAACCTGATCCAGATCATGGACGACAACGTTTTCAAAGCTCGTGAGCTCAGGCAGCTGATCATCGATGGTATCGCGCCTGCCTTTAACCCTACTCCTACCGCCTACAAGCTGCCGACGCAGTTATCGCAAATGGCGATCAACTCGGACCAGAACGCGGCCATCGAGAAGGTCATGTCTGCACAGCATTGTGCCCTTGTTCTCGGCATGCCGGGAACCGGTAAGACAACCACGATTGCGCACATCATACGCGCCCTAGTCGCCAAGGGGAAGAGCGTCCTCCTTACCTCCTACACCCATACCGCTGTGGATAATATCTTGTTGAAGATCCGGAACGACAAGATCGGCATCCTCCGCCTAGGCGCCGTCGTTCGCGTCCATCCGGAAGTCCAAGAGTTCGCCGAGCTAGCCGCAAAGCCCAAAAAGAGTTTGGATGAATTGAAAGATTCTTGGGAAAAGTCTCCTGTAGTCGCGACCACCTGCCTTGGCATCTCACATCCAATCTTCAGCCGTAGAATCTTCGACTACTGCATTGTTGATGAGGCCTCCCAGATCACTCTGCCCGTTTGCTTAGGCCCGGTTCGCATGGCGCGGAAGTTTATTCTCGTGGGCGACCACTTCCAACTGCCTCCCTTGGTACAAAACAAAGAGGCATCAGAAGGCGGGCTGGACGTCAGCTTGTTCAAGCTACTCTCCGAGCGCCATCCCGAGGCTGTCGTCAATCTGGAGCACCAGTACCGGATGTGCGCAGATGTCATGCACCTATCCAACACTTTGATATACTCCGGACGCCTGAAGTGCGGCAATGAAGCCGTAGCCCACCGTTCCCTGACCATTTCGAACCCAGACGCACTCCGCCAGCACCACTACACCACGTCCAGCAACAGGGCCCTAAGCAGCAGCAGCATCCCACCATCAATCTGTCCCGGCCCCACCGCCCCAACATGCTACCTCTCCCAGGTCCTCTCGCCCACCAACAAAGTCCTCTTCCTCAACACCGACGCCCTCCCCGGCTCCACCGAATCCCTCTCCGGGACGCGCATGATAAACAGCCTCGAAGCAACTCTAACAACGCACCTCGTGGCCGCCTTCCTCGCCGCCGGCACCCCGGCCCCGGACATGGGCGTCATAACCTTCTACCGCAGCCAGCTGGCGCTTTTGCGGCAATCCCTCCGCAGCAACGCGCACCGCGACGCGGCAGCCGTGGAGATGCACACGGCGGACAAGTTCCAGGGCCGCGACAAGGAGGTCGTGCTCGTGTCGTGCGTGCGGAGCAACCCGGCGCTGCAGGTTGGGGAGCTGTTGAAGGACTGGCGGAGGGTCAATGTCGCGGTTACGAGGGCGAGGAGTAAGCTCGTCATCTTGGGCTCTGCGAAGACGCTCGCGGGGAACGAGCTGCTTGGGGATTTGGTTGAGATGTGTAGGGATAAGGGCTGGCTGTACGACTTGCCGGCGAACGCGGTCGAGGGTCATGTGTTTGATGAGATGGGGATGGGCACGCAGGTTACGCCGCTGGGGAAGAGGGGGGAGCCTGTGGTGGAGGGGTTGCCTGTGGGGAAGACGTCGGCGATGGAGATGAGTCCAACGAGGGCACCTGCGCTGGGTATCGCGAAGAGGGGCGGGAAGGCGTTGAGCCCGTTGAAGGGCGCGCAGGTGAATGCGAGGATCAATCCGCTCAGGAAGCCGTTCAAGGTGCCGGAGAAGGTCGGGAGAGTTGGGAAGAAGGGGATTGTAGGATCGAGGCCGGTGCTGAGGGATATTGTTAACGATGCCTTGGCGGATGCGTTCTCGCAGTGAAGAGATTTGGGAAGCAATGCATTTGGGAGGGGGGCTCTTCAGGTCTGCTGGAAGAAGTGAGAGTGTTGGATATCCATCTTTGTTCATTTCTGGAAGCGGGTGGCTGTCCAGAACTCTGGACACTTGGGAAGGAAGAGATATTGAGGTTCATGCTCCTGCTTGATAACGTTGGTATGTGACAGAAAATCCTCAAAAAGGGCCAGACCAGGGAATTCGGCACACATCGAAGCGGACTCAAGTTGCCCTTCAAAGTAGCGTTGATCACGAACAATTTCACGTTGTGACGCATTTGAGACATCTGCAGCATCAGCTTAAACAGCGACCGGAAGATCTGAAGCAGAAAATAGTCAGCATCGAACTACGACTGCGAGGAGAAATCACCGGAATCCGGCCAGATCAACCTGTTCCCTGCCTGAGGCATGGAACAGGTCCCGTTACGAGGTCGGTTCGCCGGGTGATAGGACACGGCTTGACCGGTAACGTGATCAATCAACTTAATACAACAGTGACATTAATTTGGTTCAAATTAAGCCAAACAGTAGAAGGGATTCTTTCTTGATCGTGAAAGACGCTATTGTGGTTGTAATTTTATGCCCTTTTTGACCGGGGCTAAATTCCCTAACAATAGTCCACGGCGTAACTTATACTAGAATCGGTCAATTTACAAAGCTACATCCATAATCTTAGGTGGCAAGAGGGATATTACAAATGATTTCCACACATGACTATCCGTGGTTAAGTAAGAGCGTAGAAAGAGTGACAAAATAGCGTTGACGTTCCGCTTGTTCATGTGCCAAGATGTCAAGATGCAATACCCGGCGGACTAACCTCGTATTCCTCTTCCACCCAACGACCTGAAAAATCCCAAGCGCTAACAATCTTCCACATACGAAGCCGAGGTGCCATGAGCCATTCCCCCCAGCATCGAACCGGCCACAACCGCTGTGCAGCGTTGCGAGCACCCACAATGCGGCTGATTATATCTGCGCCAGCCTGTGTTGCACCCGTCGGGGATATTGTCCACCTCCGTCGGCCATATCGTCCGCCTCCGCGACGTGCCAAGATGAGCCCTGCATGGGTGAGAGCTGCCGCAATGACATGGTTCGGGTGTTCGGGTATGCGGGGATCGTTGATCCCATTCCCGCGGGTGCGGGAGAAGGGGACCGGGGGGCGATTTTGGGTCGCCGTGGGGGATGTCGACGAAGGTCAACATTGCTGTTCTACTCGTAGTGTTCCAAGCCTGTGGATGTTCACACGTGGCGCCCTTGGGCGCGAGCCGACTGCATCCGATCACTATCCAGAAACACTGGCAAATGATAGCCCGGAACTGAGCAGAATTTTGGAGCGTCGAACTTTGTTCACCTGCCCGCTGCGCAGCTTATTGTTCAACAATCATCAGATTCTGAAAAGGCTCTGTATGTTACTGGATAAGCAGAGTAGTAAGCTGTGTTCTGAACTACAAGCTGTCCTGATACGCGATTATGAGACCTTGTCATACTCTAGACAAGCGAATTCCGCTGCAATTTGGAGATGCACAACGCGTGACTGCGCGGTGATTGATAGCTCGCGATTGTGAGATCATGTCCGTGTTACAAAGATCACCTGAAATAGGATGCGAGGATCTTGTGAGCGTCTCTAAAAGAAAGGAAATTGCAACTGTTGGAATCGGCTGAAACTGCATGAAGATTCTACAAGGGGCCGCTAGATGCTTCTTCTGCTACGGATCCCACGCAACCTTCCCCAGTGGAGTCGTCTGTCACCCAAGGTTCTTTGAGGCTGGAGATCACTGAAGCACGGAAGAGATGAAAGCCGATGTAGGACAACGCGGAATGTACATATGTTTTTCTACTGTCGTGTTGCCCCAACTCTTTCCATACACGTTGCCCTTGGTGGTCGAGGAACGTCAGAGCCACGTGTCGGAGTAAACTCCAAGGATTAGCATGACGATAGCCCGCAGTCCGCTCCCCCACCGCCTGCAACGCTGCACGTTTTTTAGTGGGGATTTGAAATAGCGTGCCGTCGGAACTTTTATGGCATCGCAAACATCGTCAGCTGGCTAAATCTGTTAGCCAGATATGGAAGGTCATCGTCAGGAATGGCTGATTCTGCGCGATCACGGAATAAAGTAGAGAGCGGTTCAACTCGATTCTATCGGTTTTCTCGATCCCGAACGAGGAGAACCAAGAAGGATTTCCCGGCGCGGCGCTCTCTTTCTAGCAGTGTCCCGAGAGAGGCCGGCGTTTGCAGCTGTTCCAGACATAAGCATCTCCGTTTACGGATGGGAATTCGATCATGCCTTCCAGTCTCTCGGGCACACGACGTCCAGGGAACTGAGCACTGCTGCAATGCGCTGCTTAGCGCAGATGCGCTTGATTTGATAGCGGGCTTGCAACCAATATTTTTACGCCAGAGAGATAACGAATGGCTGGACTCCAGAAACGTCGTAACCATTTCGGATAAGGTTAGCGCTAGCGGGTTGACTAAGCGCGAGTCCGATCTCGATCAACCACGTCTAACGGGCAAACCGCTGGCTACCCTCACCCCTGGACACACGGCCTTAGAAAAGTCGATAACGAAGCAACATCAGACAAAGGGAAAAGCATTTCTGTCCCGTATTCTGACCGACTTGCTCGGGAGCACCAATTCTCCATTGATATGAAGCGCACAGACCCCATCGTGGGATCGGAGATCTGCATGGGGACAAGAAAGCGGACGCGGCTATCAGGGCCAGCCCGGGCTGCTGCGCGGGTGGAAGCGTCGTGATAGTCTCTATTGCGTGGAAAGCGCTTACGGTAACTGCAAGACGCGTCCAAGACTTAACGATCGCGAAACAATTCTCAGCGACAGAGTTGTTGAAGCGAAGCTAGCGGGCCGAGGACTGAGGTGAGTTGCAACAACGAAGGGTACAGTGAGGTGCTGCTACGTTGCACGGCATCGGAAGCCACAGGCGTCGTAGATGAAGCGGGTATAAAGGTGTGCTGTGGCGAGTGGCGCGTGGCGCGTGAGCGGTGGGGCCAAGCGTGCCTCGGAAAGCGATGGGCGATCCAGCCAACCAGACGCCGGGAGGAGATGTCTCCGAAGTTTCCCTCGATCGTAGGCAATTCACATTGACGTTCCGCTCAAACCGTAACCAGCTCCCATCGAAGACCTGCCGTTCCCTCCTGCCGCCACTATTCGCCACTACAGGCATTGAATCTCCGCTTCGAGGCGACATGCGAAATCCGCCAATAGCTGTGCCAAGGTGTCGTCGGAGTATGAACCACTTGCAGATCTGACGCAGTCTTGGGTCATTCTGCCCCCAGACGCATTTCCCCATAAGACACTCGGGGAGACGGAGCCTTCGCAGACTGACCAGATGCTCGGCTTTCAATTCCAACAAGCAAAAGAGTCAACGGAATAAGATGAACCTCCCCAGCCCTGCCGGCTACGGCAAGCGCACTCTACTGCCCGCCCCCACAGCAGACGATGAGGTTCAGGCGAGGAATGAAGAGGCCACCACGCCAGGCCAGCCATCGAAGACACTTCCCAAGCGAATGCAGATAACGGCCGTGGCCTGTCAGCCTTGTCAACAGCGCAAGAGCAAGGTCGGTTGCGACACCCTTCAACAAGCTGCCCGGCGCGACGAGACTGACGTGAGTGCTGTACAGTGCGACGGTATTCGGCCGATATGCTCGTCCTGTGTTGCCAAACGGAGAACAGACTGCGCTTACGATGCTGCCGGCGACCAGAGGCGAACGGCGGCGCTCAAGCAGCGCATTCGGGCCTTGGAGAAACAGGCCGTAGACCTTAAAGCCATCATTAGCGGCATTTGCCTGTCTACCGACAAAGACGCGGCAATACTGGTTGCGCTGCAACTGCAAGCCGACCAGTTTCGGAGTCTTGATCAGGCCGCTTCGACACTGCGAATTCAGGGCTTCGAAGATGGCAGTGTGGACCAAAGCTATCGTCTGGACGCAGGCCTGTCGTCAGCCAACCAAGGGGATCAGACATATGCACTTCCACCACTGTACACGTGGAACATCGATCCGGCCTTAGCACAGGATCTGTCCTTTCCCCTAGAACAGAGCTCTTCCTGGGCTTCGAGTATGCCACCGAGAAGGGCCGGCCCTGGTTCAGTATGGCCTGGAATGATTCCTTCAGGCAGCATGGTCAATGCGTCGCGAATGGCCGCGCCCTTGTCGCCAGCGAACCTGCGTGGTGCATCGCAGTGGGCGGGAATGGAGAGCCCCGTGGAGGTAAGAAGGCAGTCCGATTTGTCTTGCTGGATGCGTCAGTTTGTATCCGATGCGGAGTTGTGATGGATGGCAAGCTGTTATTAGGCGCTACCAAATCGGCGAAAGCGCTTCGTGCACGGACGTTTCAGCCGAGCGTCTAGTCGGATACGATAGCGTCTAGCAACACCTCCATCAGCGCAACTATGGGCTATCCCAGGCATTCGAGGTTCTGGCCACGCACTCGTAGTCAGTCTTCTGTGGCGTGGACGAGATCTTGAATGGACAGGTCGAGATATCGAGCCGAGCTGTGCAAGTTCTCGTTGACCTCTCGACGACCTACAATCGCTGCTGAGCATTCAGGGCGCATGAACAGAAGTATTTCTGTCGCCGTGCGTCCTGAGTTGCGTGCGAAGACTGACTGCGAGTAAGTGGCCCGTGCTGTGGAGTGTTCACGCTGTCGGCACCTTCGGCCCATTTATGCTGTGAAGAGTATTCTAACGTCGAGCAGGCGTCAGATAGTGACTGGCAAAGTATCGCGAGATCCAGCGCGTATCCGCGGTCGCTATTCGATCAAGGCCAAGCTCCAGACCCGGTGCACCGTAAAGGCTCGTTCCAGTTATCTTCGCCAGCCCACAGTCCGGCCCTGACGCACAGCGTACGGTGAGCTTTGCGTCTCTCCTTCATTCCACTTCAGCCAGAGCTGATGCGGTTACAGGGAGGAGCCGTTGACCACTGCGCTGGGCGACGATACGCGGCAGAGTCGTTATCGGCGGTACTGGTACAAGGCGCCGAGGCATGCGATGCACATCAACATGTGTGCTAGCGCTGCTGGGCTGTCCGTAAACACACGCGAGGACAATATCCAGCTTGATGATACTCCAGTACCAGTCCACGCACTGCAGCCAAACAATGAACCGGATGACCGTGTGGAGAGTCGAATATATACCGACTTCATCCACATCAAAAGACGATTGGTCGAGCAAGGATGGCCGATCGACGATGCGCTTGGCAACAGTATCGTCAATCCAGAGGCCTTTCTGGACAGATCTAATTCGCGTGAAACCGGCAATCCTCAGAAATCGATCTGTGACTGGGCGTCCGATGCTGTACATTTGATCGAAGGGATGCAAACGCCGGAGAAGCTTGCGACAATGATAGTCATCGTGCGGCTCATGCGGGTAAGTTGCGGGCTCTTGGAACAGTTAGGTGCTCAGACGCTGAATCTTCCAGTGGCGAATAATACCAACTCTTGAGCACTACGAAAACGTGCCAGAATGCATGCGACCAACACCGGTACAGATCCTTGTACCTCATCCGGCCTGGATCGACTTTTTACCTTGGTAAGTCAAGCAAGCTGTGAAACGATTGGAACGGCCGCTAACGGTCGAAGGCCTGAAGTACGGGACGTTTTCATAACGAACCCAGAGATCATAACTGCTGGTGATCCCTTGAAAGTTTTGTCGGCATGTACCAGCGTAAACTGGCCGTGGTCGACGGCTGAGGCGATTTACGCCCCACATCTTGGAACTAAAGATGTCTGCATAAGCCCGCAATTCGAACGATATATCGAGGACATCAACAACTGGTCCCTCTCGCCGGATTGCTTGGCCATATTCCCTGACCTGGCCGATAAGGCATGGATCCGTGGGGTTGATGGCGAGGACGAAGAGATAGGACGTCCGGATGAGAAGTAGATGTTTGACAACGGTGCCCACGTCCAGGTTGACCACGAGGGGTGCGTTCAGCGGCGGAGACGTTTCCTCTGTGGACGGCCTTTAGCTTTTTAGCGAATGTCCGTTATTGATGGGAGAGCATCTTTAACTCGTACGTCTTCTTGGCTTCCAACCCCTGAAAAGTTGGTCATCGCAATGCGAGAGTCAACCTCCACCGAGATTCATATTGCGACCGAGGTGGGGGTTGGTTGCGCATGCCCGGCGGGAACGGCGTGAGAGATGTAGCATGTCAACCGCAGCGTTGATTTTACGGCGCTCGAGTAGTTTGCTGCGGTTTGGAGACCAGTTTCTGGGGCCGTGAAGGCGCTTTATTGCTGAGAGACGATCGAAGCTGCACGTAGAGAGATGGCAGCTGCATCAGGCCTCAATATCAAGCCTGCCTACGTAGCATGGGGTCATCCCCCGTTTCGAGACCCTACAAGCCCTCGCTTCCTCCATCATCCACCAATCATCCTGAAGCCAGAGCCCGGACGCACTTCCTGCGGACCCTGTCGATCCCAGCTTCACGGCGGAGCCGCGGGACCGTCCGAGTCGCGTGGGCCCTATCGTCGGAGCCAACTCCCACGCCACGTCTCTTCAGCCCCGCGCGTTCTCGTATGAATGTCTAGAACGAGATTTATAAGGTACCCAGGCTTTCCCCCAACCTCGCAGACGTTGGAATGTACATACGCTTACGCCGGACGTGTCTGCCGCAGTCGGTAGCACGAATGACATGACGTCTCAGCCGCAGCCAACATCACATCCTAGCCTAATCCGGTCGAGAGTTAGTGGTGTCTGTGTTAGCTAGACGAATAACCTTGATGAAACCTCCAAGATGTCTCACCGAGAAGACGGATCATTGCGAGGTGCTGAAGCATGCGACATCCGTCACTCGGCGTGAAGATTAGGATTGACCTGGTAGCAGAGCTAAACGGTGACCTTGCAGGAGCTGCAATCGAACCACTCAAAGACATCCGCGCCGTGCATGTAAGATCATTCACAGAGGTCGATAGGCGGCGAAACAGCATTCCTTGAGCGGTTACTGGCAAAGGTTCATTGATCAAGTTTCATATATGCGACTGTCATGGTTTAATGCCCTGCTGTCTCCAATAGGGACAAAGGCCGTAAGCCCACTCTAAAGATTCTCGCCTGCAATAGATATTGAGACCGGTATTTGCGCTTTTGCGTCATGTACGTGCTGATTGCGACTACAATATGTATATCTGCAACTGGACCTCTATGTACTCTCTACTTGTAATGAACCTCCATGTAGTGTATATAGCCGTTAGCTGGAGTACCTCCCCATTGTCTTCAGCTTCCGCTGTATTTCGCCTGGGATGGACTAAGGTCCCGCAAGCCAGAAACGCCGCCCGCCAAGGCCTCAGCTCTCCAATTTCAACAATCCCCGTTCTTCCAGATACGTCACGATCTGCTTGACCGCGTCCTCCACGCTCGTCTTGACGGTCTCTATCCTGATCTCCGCATTCTCCGGCTCCTCATACGGCGCGCTGATGCCCGTGAACTCGGGGATCTTGCCCTCCCGTGCCTTCTTGTACAGGCCCTTTGGATCTCGCTTCTCGGCCTCTTCGACGGGAATGTCGACGAAGACCTCGATGAAGGGGAGGGGCTCGTCGTCGGGATGGGCGGGCGAGGGCGTGGCGTGCAGCTCGCGCGCTGTCTGGCGGTCTTTTCGGTAGGGCGAGATGAAGGAGGTTAGGGCGATGGTGGAGGAGTCGGCGAAGAGCTTGGCGACCTGCGTCGGATTGCATTAGCGCGCTGTGCAACCAGCATAACGGTGCGCCCAAGACTAGTCCGTACCTCTGCTATCCGTCTGATGTTCTCGTTCCGGTCTCTTTCTGAGAAGCCTAGGTCCTTGTTCAAGCCGAATCGTACGTTGTCGCCGTCGAGCCGGTATGCGGCGAAACCGAGGTGCAGTAGATGCTGTTCGAGTGCGGTCGCGATGGTCGATTTACCAGATGCTGACAAGCCGGTGAACCATATCGTCATTCCACGCTGTTTGCGGTATGTGTTGCGCTCAGCGCGAGAGAGACCCTCGTGCCATGTAATATTGCTGTCGTTGATCCGTCAGTCTTTTTGTGCAACGGTGGGGCACAGAGGCACAAGGAGCAAACTCACGTTGCCATTGTGTTTGTTAAGAATTACAGTTTCTAAAATAGAGCGACCTTGAAGCAATTGAAGCGACTGAGTGTGTATATTCAAACTTTATGTACCCGCGACAAAAAAGTTGTGATATTGGACCCTGACGATGACGTGCTTTTCGGGGTGCGCCATTCGGTATTCGTCCCCTTGCAGCGCTGCAGCCGATGGCGTTTTGACCCCCACAAGGCTGAAAGCAAATCTCTTTGCCCGGCCGCCTGTCCGCCGAAGGCGACCTGTCCCTGCCATCTTTCCCGCCTGCGAGGAGCGGAGCGGAGCGACGTCAGCTGGTGCCTGTACACGTCTGGCCCTGCTCTTGTCTTCACGGCACGGTAAAACCATCGCAAATTGTTCTAGTCGATGTTGGAAAAGCATCGCCTTATTACACTTATGACTCTATGGAATGCACGACCCTTGGATGAGTATCTGCGACTTCCCGTCCTACCACCTTATCCATGGTCAAACGCCGTTGATATCCAATGTACCTGCGAGAGGACTTATCGTGGTCGATATATACGACGCACCATAACGACGGCAAGATGACTTTGGGAGACAAAAGTTGAACATACCTTCACAATACCCCACCCTCTCATCACGACACTGGAAGCGTCTCCGCTTCGGAAAAGAGATGACATGTTCAAGGGGAATCCCACTTCAGACCCTTGATTATTCGAGTTGATATTCGGGATATCTGGCTGAAGGGGACAAAAGTTTAGCAGCAAGAAGATACCACTGGCCAGGATCTGAGCGCCGGACGGGCTATCAAGATAGGAAGGGGCGTTGACAGCTACGACAAGGCTTCACAAAGCGGAATACGGCTCATGTAAGGCCAGGCAATTGCCATTGACGCGTGTTGCAGCTCGTGTGGCGTGGAGTGGTACCGTCGTTGGGTGTGTTTGCCGCGGCTCAGTAGTTTGGGTTGTAGAGCAAAGGTTTGTCCGTTCTGCGCTGGCTAATCACCATAGCAGGAAGGCTATAAGAAGCTGCGAAATTCCAGCAAGCACATGGCTTGCAGTATAAGTACGAGTATCTCAGAAGCCGACAGTTAGGTATACGGCTCGTTAAAGCCACACTGATAACGCTCACGTTCAGCAGGTCTTTGGTACAGTGATTGGGAGATGGTGCGTTTGGCTGTGCGCGGACGGGCGAAGTTTCGCACCTCGACGAGGTTATCACTTCAATTGGGCCAACTGATATCTTCTCAAAGTCTAGCGTACTATGATGCCGCGTGATTTCACTTGGTTTTGTGAGCTTTTGGAGAGGTTGGGAGTGTACGGGTTGGGCTGCGATCCCTGGGTCTGGTTTTGATATTTCCGCACTGTGGGGGTAGCGCGAAGTGAATATCAACTGTCGCCCGTCCGTCTCTCTTCTCTCCACCACACACCAGTTGTCTTCACTCTTGACAACACAAGCGCGCTCACCAGAACTCTGTACCGTCAAAAGCTCTGTACCACCAAAAGCTCTGTACTCATCATAATTTCTGTATCACCATCACGCCTTCCGAAACTACATCCTCCTCTCAACGCAACTGCTAGATTGTCTGTCCCAGCAAGAACGTCCAAGATGTTCAGCGTACTCTTCAGCACACTCTTCAACACCATCTTCGGAGACCGCGCCATCAAATTGTGCGCTGGCACTGGCCGCAACCGCAAGCCATGCACTGCAGTCGATCAAGCTCAAATCCTCGCAAAGGCTGTTATCAAGCAGTCCGCTCAGAAGGCCGAGCCCATGCAGGATCAACCTTCAATGCGTCTCCCAGTCACGACTCAGTGCGCCGACTCTCCTCTTCCGCAAAGCACCATCCGCCATGGCTTCTCACCCCGTGTCGAGCGCGCTCACACAGCGGCGTTCCCTCGCGTCGTCGCTCCTCTGCTCATCCTCGAGGAGATGTCTTCTTCACTACCAGCGGCGGAAAGCTCCGGTTGCATCTTCCCTCACATGAAAGCTCCAATTCTCCTTCACACAACCTCATCTCCCGACGCAAAATCATCTCATCCTCATCGCAAAGACAGCGTCGTATCAACAACTTCGACAACACCATCGAGCAGCTCAACCCTCACGCTCATCGAGAAGGCCTCTGGCGCACAGTCAAGCCTCTCTCACTCGCACACAGAAAGTGCCACCATCGGCGTTGGACGATATCGTCACCCGGCCAATGCAACATGCGAATGGCTCGAACGCCGCAAGAGTCAGGAAGAACAGATGCTGGGCTGCCAAAGGCTCTTTGGACAGCCAGGTTTCGAGAAGATCCTCGGGCCTCACCCATTCGACGAAGAGATCGCGCAACTCGCGCCTCTCTCAAGAGTCAACAGCAACGACTCCAATTCATCATCATCCTCCGGCAAAACCACTTCCTCCAGAAGCGAAAGCATTTATGACGAAAATACCGGCACGCTCATCACACGCGGCTTCGACTCTTCACCTATCACCTCTATCGAAAGTGCCCAGTACTGGCTCCAAGGCGTCGGCAGATCTCACGTCAGAGTAAAGCGCATCAGAATCATTCCAGAAACCGAGGAGGAGAAGCTCCGACGGCTGCAGAAACGAGGTGGCTACGAGATGATTCGTGGCGGCAATAACACGCCTCGCAAACCAATCACCAAGCCTACACAGTACGCCAGCGTCGTGGAGCCCAACATGGGTTACTCACCGTCGTGCCTCCACAGTACGCCAGGCCTGAGAATCGATGCTTCAATCGTTCCACCGTGGTCCCAAGCCGGCGTATTACGTTTTCCGACACAGCTGGAGACAGTGATGACGCCATTATGAGCGTTTCCTTTTAGGTCTGCCTCTCTTGTGGTTGTTCGGTGGATACCCTGGGGGCGTTTTCCGCAGTTTTTTATTGCACTTTCTTGCTGTGTGATTCCACGGAATACCCAGCGCGGCGTTGGCGGCGTTTTGGTTGCACTCTCTTTTGCAGCCTGTTTCTGAAGAGATACCCTGGGCGGCGTTTCTGTACTTCATCAGCTTCCTTGGATAAGGATTGGGATTGGGATTGGGATCAGGATTGGACTAGCAGATCTGGTCTGGATCCAAGAGCGTCTGGTCATAGCTACTTTCACTTAATAGTAATTCATTCACCTTTAATCTATCTCCCAGTATCAAATAAGTGACGTCTAGGCAAGCCGTGACACTGCTGATATGTACCTCACACGCGGCCGGCTGCCTTGATCACTTTGCTCCAGCTGCTATTCCCATTCCCCAAACCCCAAGGCCCACTCACACTTCAGGATACACATCTGTCCGCCTCAACAACGGCATCTCTCTCCTCACCTTCTCCAAATACCCCAGATCAATCTCCGCCACCGCAATCAACGGCTCAGAAGCCCCCTCGACACCGCCGGCCCCCTTCCCCTCAACCATCCCATCCTCATCCACGCCCCCTAGCTCCGCCAAAATTCGCCCCCACGGGTCAATGATCATACTATGCCCGTACGACACCCTCTGCTCATTGTGCCTTCCGCACTGTGCAGCGGCCACAACGTAGCTCTGCGTCTCGATCGCGCGGGCCCGCAGCAGAGGCTCCCAGTGCGCGCGGCCAGTCGGTACCGTAAATGCGGAGGGGTACGTCAAGATCTGCGCGCCCTGCCGCCGCAGCGCTAGCGACGGCTCCGGGAAGCGCAGATCGAAGCAGATGAGCGCGCCCACATTCCCCACTGGCGTCTCGAAGGGCGGGAGCAGAGAGGATCCTGGCTCGACGCTCGCGCTTTCTTGGAGCACGGGCCCGTTCGCGATGGAGACGTCGAAGAGGTGCAGTTTTTGATAGCGCTGCGCGACATCGCCGGTCGAGGAGATCCAGAGGAGCGTGTTGGCCACTTTGGCGCCCCTGGTCGCGGGCTCGTGGATCCCGACGTGGATGGGGAGGGCGTGCTCACGTGCGGAGGATTGGAGGCCCTGCACGAAGGGGCTGGTGGTGGCGGCTTGGACGAGGGAGAGGCTTTGGCCGGCGGAGGTGGCGATATAGTCGGAGGCTTCGGGGAGGAAGAGCGCCTTCGATAGTTAGGTGGTGGGATCCGCGAACCGGCAAGGGAGGGTTACAGCCGTACCTGGGCACCGGCTTCAGCGGCTTTCTGGACGAGCGTCTGACACTGGGATAGGTTGTGGGCTATGTCTGCTGTTGAGCAGATTTGCCCTATTGCCTGTCCCGCGTCAATATCGGTCCAGGGGCATCGTGAGTCTTGAATAGGGGCGAGTAAGAACACAATGTCAGGGGTTCATCCTAGCTTGTGTACATCAATGCTAGAAAATGGGAACAAGATATGACATTCCGCTCGTGGATCCAAAAAGACCTGTCATGGAAACGGAACAACGAGCGATGCTTATTCTCTTGATGTGGCGCCCAGCTCTCCGCACAGCATGGAATTGCATTGAAAACATCATCACTGAGAGAATATGTATATGGTGAAGGATTGGAAGTTGCATGATTGCGGCTCTGAGGAGAAAATAAGAGGTCAAAGGGAAGCCATTTGTACCTACTACTCTAGCCATGTCAATCGCACAGGGTTTATGTGATCAAACTACACTACGGAGGCCGTCAAGATGAGGCGATAAGGCGTTCGATATCACGTGACCTCCTGACAGGTCCAGCTCAGCCTTACCGCCCGTGCCGCGTTTCGCGATTGAAGGAATCCGTCGTCATTGTCCATTTGAGTAAACACCCACCTACCCCAGAGACAGCCCGGCCATCTTCTTTTCCCTACAGTATGGATTCCCAGAACAAAGACAGATACGAGATCCACGAAGCCGCCCGAGAGGGCAAAAGTACGAAGTCTCCCTAAAAGCCCCAAAAACCCCAAAACTACTCTCAAATCGCAGCAATCAGGCTAACACTGTCCTTCAGCAAGCGTAGTGGAGTCGCTTCTCAATGTGAGCCTCAGTCCACCCCAAAGTAAAGCCCGTGTGGTAGCTGAGTTTCATCATCCCTAGGCCAACCCGCGCCTCTCCTCCCGCCGCGACGAAGATGACCGACTGCCACTCCACTGGGCCGTCTCCTACAACCGGCCCGAAATCGTGCAGCTACTCATGCAGAGCAAGAACTTTGACGTAGACGCGCAAGTATGTGCATATCCCCCCACACCACCCAGAACGCACCCCCAAGCACTACAACAGACAGCTAACCCCCCGTTTCCCACCCCAGGACGGCCTAGGCTGGACGCCCCTAATGATGGCCTCCTCCCTCAGAGCCGGCGACGGCGACGCCCTGATCGACACGCTCCTCTCCGCGGGCGCAGACGTCAACGCCAAGAACAACAACGGGCAGACCGCGCTCCACTTCGCGGCGTCCAAGAACAACATCGATACGGCGCGCAAGCTGACCGCGCACAAGGCCTCCGCGCGGGTGAAGGACAAGCGCGGCCAGCTGGCGCTGCATCGCGCCGCGGCGGTCGGGAGCGTGCCAATGATGAAGCTGCTGCTGGAGAATAAGAGTCCGGTTAATGCGACGGATGTGGATGGGATGACGGCGTTGCATCATGGTAAGTTTGGGTTGGGATGGCATACTTCGAGACGGTGAGAAGGAGTGTTGACTTATGGGCAGCCATTTCGGAGGGTCACGGTGACGCGGCGATGATGCTGCTCAAGGCTGGTGCGGAGACGGACAAGAGAGATACGGATGGACATCTGGCAATACAGCTGGCACCGGATGCCAAGGTCGGTAGACTATCTGTGTACGGGGGACACGTGGTTGGACTGACAGCTGGCAGATCAGAGACTTTATCCTCCAGAGCGCTGAGCGAGAAGGTATAGATCTGGAACAGTAGGAGTCTTCTCGGGTCACTGAACCACGTGAGGGTCTCTCGTGACGATGCCAGCGGGTGGATCAGTTCAGCGCCATGGAAATGCATTGGAGAAGGCGCCATATCAATGCTGTCAGAACCTGCTTCGCCCCAGGCATATCAAAAGATGCAGGGATGCACAGCGAGCCACGCTCACCGCCCGACCTTCTCCTCGACCAGCTCCCGATACATGTTCTTCAAATCAGCAACATCGTTCATCAACTCCTCGACTCTCTCGCTCTTTTCGCCCAGCATCTCCAGCGTAGTCTCATACCGCTGCTCCATCTCCCTGATCCTCTTCTCCGCCTCCCGCGCCTTGACGTCCGCGGCCCTCTTCACCTCGACCTCCCGCATCAGCGCCACGACCTCCTCGCGAGCGCCATCCCGCTGCGCAGCCAGCCGCGCCATCTCCTCCTTCGTGGCCGCTTTCTCGGACTCGAGCCGGCGTACCGCGGCGCTCATGCGCTCGACGAGCTGGACGGACGGTCCTGCGCCGACGGTGCTGACGGAGAGGATGTCGTTCACTGTGAGATGCGGCGATGAGCCCGTGTCGAGCTGCTCATCGTGGTCGTATGCCTGGATCGAGGGCGGCGTTTGCGAGTAGCCACCGCCGTTGAGCTGCGAGAGCGAGGGCGTCGAATCCTGTCTGCGCGGCGTGCCTGCATCGGGCGTCCGCAGAGGCTGCGTGGAAAGCCGGCGGCTGCTGCTAGGAGGGCGGTCGTGCTCGAGTGGGAGGAGGGGGGAATCGGTGGATGCGGTGCGGTTCATGGTCCTGCGGGCATGCAGGCCGAGGAGGTCGGGGGTTGAGTGTTTCCTCAGGCTGCTGGTTGCTGTTGGGCTCTCTGCGCCTAGGAATCGAGCGTCGGCTAAAGTGGGCGGATGGCTGCTGTGGCTGCTGCTGGCGTGCTCGGCGCGCCATTTGACCTTCTCTTCTGCTATCCGTTGCTGAAGCTCCGTATCCCACATCTTGCGATCGCGCTCGAATTGCTGCCGTGCGTCTTCGAGAGCGCCTTCAGCCTGTCGCAGCCTCGTCTGGAGTTTCCGGATCGCGTCCCTCTGCTCCTGGACGTCTTGCTCGAACGTCTTGGCGCGGTCGTTGACGCTGTCAAGCTCCTGTTCAAGGCGACGCGATTTTGCATTAACATCTCGTGCTTTGCGGCGGACGTCTGCCTCGCGCTTGGCTGCATCGTCGCGCTCCTTCTCCAGCGCAGCAACGCGTGCAGTTAGCGTGCCCTCGATCCCCTGCCAATTTTCGGATGCGAGGGCGTACTGAGTCTGCAACGTCTCGATTTGGCGGAGGAGCTTAGTCTGCGTCGAGTTCGTTGGGTCGGATGTCGCTTCTTCTGTCCTCGCTCGTAGGAGTTCGAGCTTTGCTTCGAGATTCTGGTCTGATCAGTATGCCATGTAACGAAGGTTGCCAACCGGAGTTATTAGTGGAAATAGCTTACAGCAACTTCGCCTCTCAGCTCCATCTCCTTTGCGCTTGCATTCTCTGCCTGTTTGTTTGTCTCCGCTTTGGCCTCTCTCACCTCCGCTCTTGCCCTGTCTTCTACAATCTTCTTCTCGATCCGCAGATCCTCAATCTCATCTCTCAACTCCCGACCGGCCTTCATCTCAGCCTCCAGCGCGCCGACAGGTGCGCTCTTCTCCGCTTGTTCGGCCCTCGCTTCTGCCTCTTCCAAGCGTCGCCTCAACTCCTCAATTGTCCTCACCGCACCCTCTCGCTCGACCTTCAGGGCATCGACCTCACGCTCAATCCGCGCAAGCGCTCTCATCCCCTCACTCGCCGCCTTTTCCGCACCTTCCGCCCGCTTAGCCCACTCCCTTGCCTCCTCGCGCTCGCTCTCCGCCTTCGCTAACCGCTGCCTCAACGCCGTACTCGCCTTCTCTTCTTCTACACGACTGGCCCGCAGTTTCTTGATCGTGCTCAGCTGCGCCAGCTCCCGCTTGCTAAGGGCCTGGCCCTCGTCGAGCAACTCCGCGATCTGCGCGTCCTTTTCTGCTATTCTACGGTCTAAACTCCCGGTTGGAAGGGTGGAGGCGGTGGTGGATGCGGTCTCGGCGGCTTGCCGGGCGAGATAGGAGAGCTTAGCTTGGAGGGCGTCGGTGCGCTCGAGGTGGGCATGCAGCTCGGTGCGGTGGTCTTCGCGTAGGCGGGCGATTTCGTCAGCGTGGGGGGAGAGGGGTGAGGGTGAAGCTCCTGGAGGCTCGGTGGGGGATAGAACGGCGGGTGTGGGGGCGTCTGGTGAGGGGCGGGATGATGTGGTGGACTCAAAGGAGGGACGGGGAGACGGCTTGTCTTGGATGCCGAGAAGGCTAGAGACAGAGGTGGGCTGGGAGGGGGGTAGCGCGGTGACGAGCGTTGATGGTGCCGATGGCTCTTGCCCTGCATTTTCCAATATTTTCTCTTCATCTTGTGATGCTTCTGCACCTGGTCGTGTTGGAGCGGGCTCGGAAACAGTGTCCGATGTCTTGGAACCTAAGCTCGATGGTGCAATATCGGCGTCTAGTGATGGACTGGCTGTCCGCGACGGTTCTGTAGTCGGCGGTCGACTGCCAGGTCTCGACGTTTCACCGCCCTTGACCACGGCCTTTGCCAATCTATCTTGAAGCCGGCCGTTTGGTCTGCTTCGTGAGGAAGTTCGCGATACTCCTTGAATCCTAGGTCAATCAACGACGTCGGCCACGCCCATGGTATCAGGCATACCTTGCTCAGACTGCACCCCCTTCGCCTGCTGTGCCGCTTCTTGTCTAGCCTTCTCGGCAGCCCTACTCCGCGCGGAAGCCTGATCATCTTCCGCTAATATGGTATCCAGCTTTGATTCGATGCCGGCCACGGCGCCAGAGAGAAGAGAGCCCCATCGCGAGGTTTGTTTGGGTTTGGAAGCTTGGGCGCTCATCCTACGGGGTCTACTACAGATCCGGGATCAGGCAGGAGATTGCGGTGCTGTTCTTCGGCGTTTGGGGGATTTCATTGCTCGGTAATGCCGTTGGTGGAGGGTCGCGCGGAACGAGACTGTCTCGCCGCAAGCTGCTTGGCCCTTTCAACGTCAAGTCTGCCGCCGCGGCGGGAAGAAGTATGGCAGATGTCAGTCTCTGGGGATGGTTGCTCATAGCACGAAGGGGCACCTTGGGCACAGCGACGGGAGGTGACGCCGCAGGGCTGATCTCCCGCAGCCGTTGCGTGTCACACTCTGGAAACGCCGATCCTCCGGCTTCCACAGATCTGCCTCCACGGTAGAGTAAAGTCATTCTGTTCTTGAATGGAGCCATTCCACCCTGCCCATCCTCCCTAACCAGCCCAGACTGCTTAGGCAGCAGGTAAGCACTGCTTCAACAGAGATGCCCTGACAGTTCGACCGTGAGAAACCCATCTGCAACCCACTCTATACCGCGATCCTGGGGAGAAGCCGGCCACCGACGGCAGCAACAATAAGTCAGAGAGCTAAGGTGCCCAAGCAAGTCCCACTGAGGGTAGCGGGCATAGGTTTGGTGCCGTTGGAAGGCGTTGTGTAGCACTATGAGACTGTTGTATTTGGTTGAAATGTTAAGAGAGGAAGATTCCTGACCAGGTAGAATCCCGTGGTATGCTGCACCAGCAGATTGAGCCGCATCATCTGCATACTAGAATACTCGTCCGATGCTGAAGTAAACAAGTATCAAGGCTTCGTTCTCATACTGTAGGAACTCGCATCCAAATCTCCCGAGGATGCTGGCATGGCGGGGCAGTTTTCACCGCGGGGCATCCTCTCCACCGGACAATTTGTCCTGGGACCAGAAGAGTCACCAGCAGCAAAAATATAAGTTTAGTTATCCTTGATCCTCAGTCACAGGCAGAGCCATTCTCATCTCTCCAATTGCATTGTCCTTGCTGCGCTTTCGTAGTTCGCTTTCTTCCTTCGCCTTCAACATGAGCAAACCGAAAGTCCTTTTGTTGGGTGAAATCGAGCAGTAAGTAGCGCTACATTACCTCCGTACGTATCTGTTTAATCGTGACCTTTCTGCTTTCCGTGTTGTTTCCAATTAGTTCATACATTGCCAGCCCAAGATAAATTTGATCCCATTTCAAAACGTAGCCAATGTGCCGATGATTCAACTATCCCTTCATCCGCTCTTCATCACAAATCTGACATCCACCAGCGCTCACGAAGCATGGGATGCCCTATCCTCCCTAGCAGAGCTCATTACGCCATCCTCCCGCAACCGCTCTGAGTTCCTCGAAGAATGCAAAAGCGGGAAGCTCGACGGCGTCCTCGTGGCCTACCGGACGTTCGCTTCCGTCTCAATCACCGGCATGGTCGACGAGGAACTTGTCCAAGCGTTGCCAGAAAGCCTGAAGTTTATCTGTAATTGCGGGGCCGGCTACGACCAAGTCGACGTGCACGCCTGCACCGCCCGCGGGATCTGTGTGTCGAATGTGCCGACGGCTGTCGATGACGCGACGGCGGATGTGAATATGTTTCTTATCCTTGGAGCTCTACGCGGCTTTAACACCTCAATGATTGCGCTGAGGGAAGGCAAGTGGAGGGGCCACCCTCCGCCGCCTCTGGGACATGATCCCAAAGGAAAGGTGTTGGGAATTCTGGGAATGGGCGGCATAGGGAGGAACCTGAAGAAGAAGGCGGAGGCGTTTGGGATGAGGGTCATCTACCATAACCGAAGTAAACTCAGCGAAGAGTTGGCCGGGGGCGCCGATTATGTTTCATTTGATGAACTCCTCGGCACGAGCGATGTCATTAGCCTGAATCTACCGCTAAATGTAAAGTGTTTACCGGTTTTCGCCGCAGAAAGAAGCTAACATTGAGCAGAAGCACACTCGCCATATAATCTCGACGAGGGAGTTCGAGAAGATGAAGAAGGGGGTTGTGATAGTGAATACCGCACGGGGCGCCGTCATTGACGAGGATGCTCTTGTGAGGGCGCTGGACAGCGGGCTCGTATGGTCTTGCGGTCTCGATGTTTACGAAGAGGAGCCAGAAGTGCATCCGGGCCTGGTTGCGAATCCTCACGTCATGCTCGTGCCGCACATGGGGACGTGGACAGTTGAGGTAGGTCTACGTGCTCTACATACCCTCCATCTTAATCTATTGGTGCGCGGTCAGGCACTGACATCAGACTAGACGCAAACGGCGATGGAAGAATGGAACATTGGGAATGTGAGGGCCGTATTAGAAAAGGGAGAGCTGAACAACGTCGTGCCTGAGCAGGCGGATATGTGAGCGTTCGGAACTTCATCAGTCGTCGTTTCGTTTTAGACAGGAGGAGCGTATAGACTTAGCAAGAAGAAAGACGCCTCGGTAGAGATGCGTTTCGACGCCGCGTATATTGGGATGATTCACGAGAAAGAGATCTAGAGAAACAGGCGTCGATTAACGCCCGATACTGAAAGGCAAGGACGTGCACTTTCTCTGTTGCTGTTCAGAACATCATATACTGGCATTGCAGTGAGCCCTGGCGCCAGGCATCCGAATATGTGGGCACAGCTCGAGTGGACGTCGTTCCGTCGCCTGCTTGGAGACTCTGTGCAACGAGACACATGCTGCTTAGCCGTCCTGTCCGCAACGACTTGACGCGTCTTTCGTGAAAAATCTCCTACTATCAGGAACCATCTGAAAGTCGCGGGTAAGCTGCAAAGACCAGGAGTTGCCAGGCAAGATTCACTCCAACTCATCATGCAACCCAATATCGAGAATTGGCATAGATGCAAACAGTGTGAGCAAGGGTTTATCGGGGTACAAGGCAGAGAGGATGCAAGCGGCGGCGTATACACAATCTCAAATGTATCCTTTGCCAAATCTCGCAGTGCTGTACCTTACACATATCCCTCTTGCTGCTACTTTTACGCCGGAATGGATTACGGTCGTACCCAGCACGTGTTGTCTAGCATCCACGGAAACGGGTTTTGCCGTAAGCAGAGTCACAATGTCGATTGGAGGTGAAGATGTTGGATTGGCTAGTGGAAATCTCACGCTGTAGTCACAGCGAAACAACCTTTCAAGATGTACAAGTTTGTGCTCTCATCCGGAAGGTAAATAGTAGAGGTGGCGTGGTGAAAGAGATAGAGACAGCGACCGAGTGGAAGACTTTGCCAAAGGCGGTATAGTCGGTAACCTCGAATCAAAATTCTTCAGCCGCTCGAGACCTCGAGATGCATCTCACCTCCTCTCCGCCACATCAACAACCTCATCCGCCTGCAGCGTTTGCGTTGTCTTGCGTCGCAAGCAGGTCAGCATCAACGATACTGTTGCTTGATCGCTTCGGTAGTCGAGCTTCCCCTAACTTACACCTCGCTTCCTCAAGCGAGCGGGAGACTAACACGTAAAGGTACGTGCGAAACACCATCTACTAGCCCATCAGAGTTGTATGCATACAGGCCAAGAGACGTGGACCCTCTGCCCTTCCCTTCCCTTCCCTTCCTTCACTGCGAGCAACCGACAAGACGGCTCGGGATACAGCCGCCAGCTACATCTTTGCTGCGATGCAGTTCGGCAGCGATCGGGTACTTCAGGTGCCAACATTCGAAAGTGGCCGACGGGACTCCCATCGTGTCACAGCCACAGTCCTGAACCCGGGCTAGTTGTTGCTTTCCTTCCAGGTTAGGCTGGCGTTGAGCCTCTACCCCCAATAGCAGTTCTCCTTAGGCATGTCACGCATGCAGTATGCACGATGCGCCGGCCAGCTTTCCATGCGCTCTCTGGCCATTTCTGTCCCCGCAAGCCGCGGGGAGGCAGCCAGCAATGCTGCTGCGTTGCGTCTATTCACTGCGCACTGGCGCCGAGGCAGACCTCGCTGACCTTGCTCGCTGTTGTAGAGAGTCTTACCCATGCCGCAAGCTCCCGTCGACACTCTCGACAACCGTGCCTAGCCCCTCTTCGACCCCCCTGACGGAGGCTGGAAGCCCCTGGCCTGGCGGTTGCAGCGCCTGACGTGGGCCTGGTCACGTTTTCCTCGCCCCCAACGTGCGGGCGCTCTCTTTCGAGTTCCATCTCGCCTACGCGGACCGCTGTTGGCGTCGAGCTCTCCCCGGACTCGGCTGTTCAAGTAGGTATGTTTCATGCGACCCTACCCAGCTCTGGCGCGCTTCATTACCATTTTACCATGTCAACACGCAACACGAGGCGCTTTGCAGAGTGACATGGAGCGCGCCAGTGTCGGGTTGAATAAGGCTGACCTTCCGAGATAGGTCCGGGCGTTGCAAGCCAGGAAGCGCATCTGTCAAAGATCGAAGAACCTGCGTCGCAAAGACCCGAAACCACCATGGCCGAGCAGAACGGTGCACAAGCGCGCCAGCAGCATCCACCATATCATTCTCCACATTCCTATCCATCGCCTTCAACGCAGCCGACGTACACCTACCCTCCGCCGCAAGGGCCGCCGACCGCTGAGCCATATCGCGCATCGCCAACAGCCTCGAGCATACCACTGCAGTCGCTGAATCTTCCTCCCATACGCCAAACTGACGGACAGCCACAGCCGCAGCCGCAAGCGCAGCAGCCGTCGCAGCCGTCGCAGCAGCCGATGGGTTCACCTTTGCCCCCGCCTCCAGCCCCGATAAACGCCTACTATGCGCATTCCATGCCGCCTCCAGGCCAGCCGATGCACATCACATCTCAACCACACAGCTCGATGATGCGGTATCAGCTACCGGCGCAAGGACCGGATCAGAGGATAATGTCGGGAGGGCGGCACAAGAAGGAGATCAAGCGGCGGACGAAAACTGGGTGTTTGACGTGTCGGAAGCGGCGCATAAAGGTAAGCGCGTTGTGCGAGTGTCGAAGAGGATCTGGTTTCTTCTGGTTTCGATGTTTGTAGATGATGCAGGGACAGAAGGCGCGGAATCGCTTGTTCCCCACGGTCGCTTATATTAGCGAGAGCGCTTCAACTTCAACACTAGCGATACACCGTTCCGTGCTGACCTCAGCTTTCTTCACCAGTGCGACGAGGCCCATCCAACGTGTCGAAACTGCCAGAAGAGCAAGCGTGAGTGCTTGGGTTACGATCCGATCTTCAAGCAGCAGCCTGGCCCTCCGCAAATACAGCCTGCACCAAGCGCTGCACCCCTCTCGGCCTCGACACCCGCAATCTCTGCCCCTCCACAGGCTGCATATTCGAACGTCCCGCAGGGGTACGCACCAGCTGCAAGCGCAGGCTACGCGCCAGGCTTGGGTGCGCCCGTCTATCCTCCAGCTCCAGCAGCGGATCCATCGTACGAGATCGGCCCCGCCATCGATCCAGCGCTTGCTGCAGCAGGACCTGCCGCCATAGCAATCCCACCGATCTCCTACACAAACCAACAGGACATGAGCGCACCTATCAAGAGCGAAGCTCCGCACCCTGCCGGCCAGCCGGTCCCGATCGAAGATCTATTCGTCATCGGCGGCCATGCTCCTGCTCCGATACCACCCAACAACGGACCAGTAGCTTCGTCAGTCATTGAGGAGATCAGAGTTCTATACACCAGGGACTATGCTCCAGGGTTGGACAGATGGCTCGAAACGAGCTGGTACTCGACGAAAGGGTTCTCTCGACTGATGGCTGATGCGCGGGTCCTCGAGATGTTCGCCCACCTGCTGGAGCAGTTTCGCGCCGTTCAGAACGACTATGAGGGATTGAGGCGTCTCCCAAGTCTCGAGGCGAGGCTTGTGTGGAACTTGTTCTGCTTATGTCGTCCTCCAGCAGCCACGATGAACGGTGCAAACGGCGCGACTGCTGGTGGAGTTGATCTGCAAACACACGAGGTCACGAAGCGGCTAGAAGTCTTTGAATATCTTGTGACGAATCGAACGGTGGAGACGAACCCTGCCGAGCAAGTCGCCTACCCCGTACGACTTGAGTATTGGAAGGATCTGGAAGTGAAGTTCTGGAAAAACCTGGGTACGGTGGTCTCGAGGCGTCCACAAGATCCGGATGGCATCCGAGCCATCCAGCACTCGCTCGGTGAGTGCCGTAACCTACTCGGTCAGCTCGAAAACCGCGATGTCATCTATTCCATGGCCATTGCTCGCCATATCGGTCCTCGCATCCCGGATTTCCCTAATAACTTGCATCACGTGTACAACAACGATGATGCTGACGAGAGGACGAAGTTGTTCATTGCGAAGAGGTTCATCGAAGATGAGGCGCAGGGCAAAGGAACCACACAGGTTATCCAAAGGCTGTGCGACATGGCTATCAAGTCATGGCAGGCGCTGCGATAGTCACATTCAGCTTTGGTGTTTTTGTCTCTGCGGCATTTAGCGTTGGCGGGTCGTTGCTTTTCCGGCTCATTTCGGCTACTACAAGTGCTTGTACTTGCAGATTCGCAGCTGAGTTTTGGGACATGTCCTACAGGAGGTCGTCGTGCCGCATTTCGAGTCTTGGCTGGGTAGGCTGTTGTTGGCATCTTGCGAAGCAAGCTGGACCACTACCGGCCTTTTGCTCACCTTTGCGCTTGTCCGAGCATTGCACGGACTTTGTGCCGTTCTTTTAGCGTCGAACCTATCTGTATACCATTGCTTAGAAGAAGCCGGCCAAGGAGGTTAAAGTGGAAATAAACCGTTGACGAGTCAGCGAAGGACGTTCAGTACAGTATTTCCATCAGACCCCAGCTCAGTATTCCGTGAAGCAGTAACCTGACAGGCGGACAGAAGACTTGGATGAAGTTTAATGCATTTTGCGATGACTGCTATGTCCCAACATATGAAACCAATGAAAGGAAAGCAAAGCAAGAATCTCAGTCTTACAGCCCAGACGCTCAGCTCAAACGCTCAACTGACCCTCTGCAGCGTGGTGCATGAGGCTTTACGAGGTTTCTACTGCTTCACTGACTCATCTGCTTCCTGCGTCCAGATACAAAGGTAGAACTGCACGAAAATGAACCGGCTAAACCATCGGACTCGATTATGACAAGACAGACAGATGATCGGAACCTCGCAGTCATAGCGCATTTTCATACCCTTCTGCCGGTAAAAGTGTAGGTAGTGGAGTTGTGCTGTGTTATGCGCCGCGATCTGACGCCCGTGTCTTCGCGTCGAACCTCGGACCCTGGGCACGTCCAAGACGTCACTGCGCTCAGCAAAAGCTGCATCTGCCAGCAGACAAACGCATGAGCCCTCCAGCTCTCGCCCACTTCTTGAGAGCGCAGTAACCCTCGTATCTTCTACACCATGCTGCCGCATCCATTGCGCGAGATTTGAACGCAAGCACGGCAATGTCAGATGGCGGCTCTAAATCCCGCCAGTCGTCCGCCTGTAAGCCGTACCTGCAGAGAGCTAATCGATTGAACATTCCACAACGCAGCTGTGGACTGTCCGCTTCAACATACTGACATCGACCGCTCTAATAGCCTTCCACTTCGTCGCCGGTCTCGGCAGTGGCATTATAAGTGCCGTCCTCCTCCAGCCCGCCGACCTCCTCAAAACCCGCGTACAGCAGTCGCACTCCACGACCCTCTGGTCAACAATCCGGACCATCGCCTCCGGACCGCAGCCCATCCGCAGCTTCTGGCGCGGCACGGCGCCCTCGACCCTGCGCACCGGCCTCGGCAGCGGCCTCTACTTCTACACACTCAACGCGCTACGCCAACGCGTCGCCCGCAGCAATGTCCTGGCTCACAGCAGCAGCAGCAGCAGCAGCAGCAGCGGGAGCGGGAGCGGGAGCGCAGGCGCCCACTCCTCCAGCCTCCCCAAGCTAAGCAACACCGCGAACCTCATAACCGGGTCGTTCGCCCGGGCGAGCGCAGGCTTCCTCATGATGCCCATCACGGTCATCAAGGTCCGCTATGAGAGCACGTTCTACAACTACACTTCCATCTGGGGCGCCGGGAAAGACATCCTCCGCACCAACGGCCTGCGCGGCTTCTTCGCCGGGTTCGGCGCCACAGCCGTCAGGGACGCGCCCTATGCGGGGCTCTACGTGCTGTTCTACGAGCAGGCGAAGAAGCGGCTGAGCGCGCTCAGCACGGTTGTCGGAAAGACGCAGAACGAAGGCTCGAGAGCGCTCAGCAGCGGGTCCTCGGCCGGCATCAATTTCGCGTCCGGGGTGCTGGCTGCGGGGTTTGGAACCGCGATCACAAATCCGTTCGATGCGATTAAGACGAGGCTGCAGCTTATGCCGGAGAAGTATAAGAACATGGTGCAGGCTTCGAAGCTCATGCTCAGGGAAGAGGGACTGAGGTGCTTGTTTGATGGGCTGGGCATCAGGATGGCGAGGAAGGCGGTTAGTTCTGCGTTGGCGTGGACGGTGTATGAGGAGATTATCAGACGGGCGGAGGTGAGGTGGAGAGAAGGTGCTGCGATGTAAGGGCTTGGTCTGCTACCCAGGTGTACAGGCGGTGTTTCTGGAGTCGTGGATACTGGGCAAGGACAAAACTCCGGCGTGGACAACACTACTCCATCTTAGATTAAGCACAGACCATTGAAACATACGCAATCATTCTTGTTGCCCATCCAATGAAACAGAGTTGGCTTCGAGAGCTTGTGGTACCGAAGCGTGAGGCGCGGAAGCTATTATAACTGAGCGGAAATGCTACAGATACTCGCTATATGGGATTATGCGGAGCGGCATCACTACGGCATAGTAAAAGTAGCGACAGCCGCAAAACAACGGAAAACATACCAGTTTTGTAAGTAATGGTGAAGAGATACCCCCTACTTCGGAGTCTCAGGAAAACAGCGTTGCAATGCCGAACCTCTTCGGCGAGCTACGTCTTCGTCGCCCATTCGGAGACGGTGTGGCCTTTCGGCGCACCCAGGCGTACTCCGGCTTATTCGGATTCCGTTGCTCGATGAGGAGTTGACTCGTCCCGCGATGCCGCAGACTCTTTGTGTGTTCGAAGAGAAGATCGGTATCTCGCCGATCCAGTTCGCGAAGAATGATGATATAATGACTGTCGTCCTGTTCAAGTTTTAGCATTTTAATCTCAGTCGGTCGCTGCTTGCACTTACCCTGTCATATTCCCACGGCAGGCCGTAGTAAGTCAATGTGTCGATGGAGAGGTGGTCTCTGTGGACTTTGATATATGTCGGCTGTCTTGCCAGCTGGAGAGGGTTTGCTGGTGATTGGCCTTGCTGGAGCTCCCTCGTCTTCTTGGGATCTAGATACAGTCAGCTTTCTGAACCATGGAGCCGCCCGTGAGATAGAAAAAGTGTTGACTCACCAATCATAGCCTGAATCTGATTCTCGACGAAACCGAACTGCGCCAAGCGGTCGTGCATCTCTCTGGCCATCTCCTGCTCCTTCGCCTTCTTCTTCGCTGCTTCTTCGTCCGCTTTCTCTTTCTGCTTCCGAAGAAACTCTCTGTATTCCGCCTCCTCCTTCGCTTTGTTTTCCTCCGCTCGCTTCTTGAGCTTCGCGATAAGAGCGTCCTCCATTTCCTTCTGCTTCTTGGCGTCATCTACTTTCTTCTTCTCATATTCATCGATGATCCGTTGTCGCTCTTCTTTCGCTTCTTTTTCCTCCTTTGCCCTCTTCTTCTCGTACTCATCAATCGCCCGCTGTTTGGCATCCTTGGCATCATTCTCTGCCTTTTGGAGCTTGATAGTGTTTTCAAGAAGGATCTGCTTCTTGAGATTCTCACCGTCCTCCTCTGCCTGCCGGAGCTTTGCAGTGTTCTCGAGGATGATTCGCTTCTTGAGGTCGTCGGCGTCTCTCGCCGCCTGTTCCCGCTTCCGAGCGTCCTGCTCTTGCTTGAGCTCGAACTCCCTCTTTAGCTTCTCCTTCTCAGCCTTGAGCAGCGCCTCCTCCTCTTCACGCTCTTGCTGCTGCTTGAGCATCTTCAGCTCCATTTCCTTCTTCACTTTCTCAGCTTCGGCCTTCAACCGCTCACGCTCCGCGTCTTGTTCCTGCTTCTCCCTCATGAATTTCACTCTCAGTTTCTCCTTGTATCTCTCCTCGTCAGCCCTAATGCGCGCCTCTTCGGCGTCGCGCTCGGCCTTATCCTTCATATACTGAAGCTCTACCCTTCGCCTTATCAGCTCCTCTTCCTGTTCCCTCTGCCAGCGCGCTTCAGCATCTTTTGCCCTCTGTTGCGCAAGCTCCAGCTGCATATCGTATCGCGGCGACGGTGCCCTCCACTGCCCCTCGTGGTGATGGTGATAGGCCGCATCGGACCGCCCTCTCGAGCGCGAGCGCGCAAGCGCCCGTCTTGTCAGCTCCAGCTCATCTATAAGCTCCTCGCCAGCTATGCGCACCGGACGGCCGCGAGGACTTGGTGCGGGGCTAACTTGCTCCATGCGCGGACCTTCTTGGTGCTGGTCCATATAATTGTGGACATGTATATTGGGCACAGGCGTTCCGCCTGTGGATCGCGCGCGGGTCCGACCACCGGCAGCGTAATGGCCGCCTGGAGAGAGGTAGTTCTCGCTGGGTCGTCGGTCGGCATAGTAGGCGGGACGCCGAGGTGGCCGAAAGTATGGCGGCTGAGTGTAGCGGACTCCCCGGGCAGGATCCAGGCCGGAGTACCACTCGTCTACTTCATAGTCATAAGACATGATAGCGGCAGCTCAGGATGGTAAGGAAGATCCAAACAGTTATAGACGATGGTATGGAAGTAGAGTAATCACTGATTGTGGACTAGAAGAGGCACAAAAAGCGGGAGGACAAGAGCTGACAGCCGCTGACACGGCGGGGCAATATTAGTCAACAGCAGGCAGAAAGGAAGCACAATGAGAGCGCACGGGAGGAAAGAGAAGCGTGATCACTGCAGCTGAGACGAGACAAGAGAGAGTCTTTGAAACCTGCGGCGTGACGCAGCTGACTGGGCGGTCAGCAGCGCAGAATACAGGCTGAAGCACGCTTTTATGTGCGGCAAAGGCAGCATTCGGGATCTCTGGTTTGAGATTAGCCATGCTTCAGCTGCGGCGGTCGTGCATACATAGTGCATGCATCAAAGAGGGCTGACAGGGTGGCCGGCAACAGTTGCGCCGGGCGTCTTTCCACCCCTCCCTCTCTGCTTTTTCGAGCTCGCCTGCGAGCCCATCATTTGCTCAGCCTCTCCCGCCTGCCCGCGAGAGTGTCACCATCAGCCCAGGTACCTGCTCTCTGGAGATGGGGGCCTCTGGGAATGCCTGTTACACGGCCTTGACCAGCGGCACGATCCGCACCTCGGAGGGGTTTCGCAATCTATTTCCGTCACCGAGCGCTAGGGAAATGAGGAAGGAGCCGGCCAGGGACGTGGGGGCTGAACGCACCACGAACGGCAGCGCTTGATTCCGGTCTCAAGGTGGACGCAATGTAGAAATTTACTCAAGTGTGTTGTTATGCATCTGTCCGAATCGATCGTGTCCAGGAAGTCAATCCGCGCCGTGGGATTGCGTAGCTGCATCTGTCCACCTTTCGCCTACCTAAGTGCATGTAAACATGTAAACCAGTTACTTTTTCCGCCCTGGCGGCTACAGACGCGTTCGCTCCTATTTTAGTATTTCCTAATCTTCATCACCACGGTTTCACCGTTTTAGTAGAGCATGCCGCTAGATAACTTGGGTCCGCAAGAGCTGCGTATGGAAGGGGCACATGGAGACGCTGTCGTAAAGTGCGACAAAGCCTGATGCTGATAGACATCGACAATCTGAGGCCGGTGCTAATACCGCTGCTTGTCTTCCAAGCCAGGTAAGGGCTCGCAAAAGTCCATCGCTGGAGGTAGGATAATTGTAGAAGAATCGACACCGTGATGGTCTTGGCCCAATCGGAACGCGGATGGCGGAACAATCGAGCCGTGATCCCCGGAAGATGCTGATCTGATGCCTTTCCGCCGCTCTATCGTCTGTCACCCTCATCATGTCCACTTGTGATCCATATCGTACTTCTTCCGGTCAGCAAATTGCTGGCCCGGCCGAAGCGTCTACACAGGCTGGCCAGAAACGGAAGCGGTTACCAAGAGCATCACTGGCGTGTGATTCGTGCCGCGTACGCAAGGCAAAAGTATTGTCTCCGTCACTCCTGCCACAGCTCAATTGGGCTGAAGCATTGTTCCATAGTGTGATCAGTCTGAGCCGTGCTCCAACTGTGTGCGTACGTATCGTCCGTCGTCAGTCTTACTTTGCTCCCTCGACACTTATATTCTCAATCAGGACACTCGCTAGAATGCACATACAGACCAGCAGAAGCCGCAAGGCGGGGCGTGCCAACTGGACCGCCGGCTTTGTCGACTCCTGCTAACGGACAACACCGGTTTGTACATCTTGTCTGAATTGTGGACGATCGACTGAAAATCCGTATCCAGCCCGGCACACCAGCAGAGACCTGCAAGTAAGCCTATACAGCAGAGCCGAGGTGCCTCGACCGCGCAGGCCGGCCGTACATCAACACTCGTGCAAATAGCGGCGCATCCAGGGCCGCATTTCCCGAATGCACCGGCTGGTGAGCAACCGGCTCATGCCTCAAGCGAGACGCCGACGCCATCAGCTACTCCTGATGTCGAGCGCCGAGGACGAACTCACTCAACCCATGACAGACAAGCCGACTGCCTGGCAGAACTGACTCCGGTCGTTTCGAATCAGTCCACAGAAGCAGGTCCTGATAGCTTTGGCGAGGTAAACACTCATACTCAAGGCACCGAATTTTATGGACCGACCGGCATCTTCTCTTTCCTCTTAAGGCTTCGCTCAAGAGCACGCTCATACAGCGTTCGAGCTAAAGAGCAGGCTCATCCGGAGCTTCTAAACACCAGGAATTTACAGAACCTATCCATTGTGAATTTCCTGCACAGCTCAGATTATCCTGTAACAACGGCGAATGATCACAATCGCCGTTCAACCGTTCCGGATGCTGCATCGTTCCCCTCCAGGCTCAACTCAAGTCGACTGATCAACGTAGATAGTCGATTGCCGCATACACCTCAAAAACAGACAGATTCCCGAAAAACAGGCCAAACTTTGAAGCCGTCCCATCAGCCTCACATTGCTTCACATGACACTGAGACTCGGTTTCACGGACCACTATTAACAGCTGCGGGCTTGAGCGGTGGGCATGTCACCGCATCCCATCGCTCATTATCTGATGCCGACATTGAGAGGGAGTGTGCCCGCCTGTATTTCCAAAATCTTCATCTTATTCATCCAATACTTGACCAGGCAAGCTTCATCTCGCACTGCGAGAGGGAGATCTGGGGCAGAACCGCATCTTCGGAGAACCCCAATCTGCATGGTCGTCCTGTCTTTCTCGCCCTCTTCAACGCGGTGCTAGCCCTCGGCGCAATAACGGCTGGTGAGGATGCGTTCTTCATGCAAGGCGCTCCCTCAGGGCACTCTCCTACGGCAGATATCCTGAGGAGAGATCCAAACGGGGATGCGCCGATTTATCCGCCGTTGAAACTTGCAAAACTCTTCTTTGAAAGAGCAAAGGAAAATCTCAGCGATCCTTTCGAGGCTTGTTCGTTTGAGAGCACCCAAACATTGTTTCTCATGGTTCGTTGGCATATGCCGAACTCTCACCTCAATCCATAGCTGAATATTGATTTGAACAGGCCGTCTTCTGCCAGAATGCACTAAAGCCGCACAGCTGCTACATGTATAGTGGCATGGCTGCAAGGACTGCACTTGCAATTGGAATTCCAAGTTGCGTCGATCACGGGTCTACTCAAGCGAGCAGTCTCTGGTGGTGAGCAATCTCGAGTGGTCGGGTGTTATGAATCGGTGCTGACAGTGGTTAGGGGACTGTATTCTCACGAAATGTACGTGCCTCATCATTCTCTCACGGAGGCTTTCTAAATGCCGCAGTGAAATGTGTGCTTCCGTGGGGCGCGAATCGGCCTTAAGGGAGCCGCATCACTACCAAGTTCCACTACCGCAAATCTTGGTAGGTTAATGCACTCCGGGTGCTGGACAGATGTGGCTAACAGGCCAGCCTCTTGAGAGTTCATGTCAAGCTCTCATCGGCTGTATGGTTGCTCTGGCGCAACTATTGAGGGAACTCTCGCATGAGGTCTACCAATCAAACAGCACCCTCACCTTAACGGAGAGGTCGGCCAGATCCCTTAGCCTTGACAAGCGTCTCATGGTCTGGAAGGATCAACTACCGCCCACCTTGAACCTGGAAAAGACGTCTCTAGTGGAGCCGGAATGGGTCTCAAAACAGAAGATTGTGCTCAGGCTTCGTCAGTTCTGGCTATCTTGACTCACCTGCATCTCTTTTGTTAACATTAGCAGGCTTCTTCAACGCCAGAATCCTATTCCACCGCCCGTTCCTCATTGCAGCAGCAACCGAAGAAAACCCCGAGCCATATTTGACTCATGTCCAGTTGTGCGTGGAAGTATCCAGAAAGACGATCGAATTGCTGTACGATGCGTACGTACATCGACCATATTTCCGTACATGGTGAACAGAGCTTTCCCACTCAACTATATGACGGCACCAATCACTGACTTCTGCGGCAAGGTGGTACAACGCCACGTATACCCTCTATGCTACTATGATCCTCCTCTACGTAGTGCTTTCTAACATACAACCGGGGCCTGAGGATGATCTTCTCCAGGATGTTGAGAAGAGTCTCGAAATTTTCAATGCCATGAATATGATCGTTGTGGCGCGGAGATGCGCCGAGATCACGACGGAGATATTGGAAATCACAAGAAAGCTTGTTCAAGAACGTCGCGAGAAAGAACGACCCCCACGACAACAGGAATCCACAGCTGGCGATATTACAGGAGATGTTCTGCCAACAGTATCCGATCCTACTGTGCATACGTTGCCTGGCTTTGGGTTTGACATAACGCATGAGAATCTGTTCGATATTACGCGAGAAGATCTTTTCGCCAGCCTTGTCGACTGTAATTTGATGGACGGGTTTACCGACTATGGGAGCGGCTTTGTGGATGGGCCAGATACGGATTCGGCGGCTGCGTCTCGAAACATTCCCGTTATCAACCAAGGTGAAGGTAACTTCCAAACCTATCGTATGGGCAATGACGGGGTACTGGGAGGCGCCATCTTAAGGCTTGACGAGACGGCACAGGACTCTTACCAAAGGCTCACTTGGTAGTAGTATTGACAATTGGATATTTAGTTATTGGTGCACTGGATTTTCGGTCATATGTCAATTTAAGTGACGATGCCGAGTAATCATGAGGAGGTTGGGAGTTGGACAGGGGAGTATTACCGACTGTTACGGCTGTCAGACCTGGGGTAAGCATTTCTGCCACCAGTCTTTACCCCGCATTATCCTTTGGATCTAGTCTAGCCTGCGCCGGGGCATGCGATGGCTGCCGAAACAGTGCTTTCATGATCTTCTCTCTGTGTTCTCCAATTGGTGCCTCCTTCCGCAACACAGCTTCCGATTGGTCACAGCCTCTTCCGCCCATGTTTTCCTTTCGTTGCTAAGGACAGGACATCCGTAAGGGTTCATTCAGCGTATATACGTGTATCAGGTCCTAGATAAAAGATGGTGTTCCGAGACTATGAGCTGGATAGGTCTCCAGTCGTCCAACTGTCTTTTATTCTCACGGTTCTCAACTTGCTCCTTCAATGGCCTACCACACTACTACCGCTGAGTCAGGTGATGAAATCGCCGCCGTCTTCCAAGCAGCCCCTGGGACTGAGATTCTCTATGATACCGGGACTGAACATGGTGCAACCTCCCAGCATCTACATACTCTACAACATGCGAGGAAAGGAGATTCGCATATCCTCTTGGTTCCTCAACCATCACTTACCAACCCAAACGATCCTCTTTGTTGGCCGGAGCTGAAGAAGTGGGTGACACTAGCAAACGGCGTGTGGTACTCGTTCAACGGAGCTGTCACAGGACCGATAATGGCTGCTGGTAAGCCGACTTCAAGATTCCGAAGATGAGCTGCAAAATGTTAAGCTGGCAATGATCCCAAACAGGGATGATACCACTCTCCGAGCATTTTGGTCAATCCCTCCAGAAGTTGACATATTCCAATGGCGCTACGCTGATCTGTCAAGGAGTTGCGACTACGGTGTGGATGTAGGTGTTCCTTCGGGTGTGGTGCTTGACACTAAGCTAACTTATCAGGCCTTTCGCAGTCAAATACGGCAGAAGACCTGTCTACCTTCTCTCCAACCTTCTCATGGGGGTTGCTTGTATCTGGCTCGGTGTTGCATCCACCAAGACGTATACGCCTTTTCTCATCGGAAGAGCTTTTCTTGGGATCTTCGAAGCTCCGATTGAGTCTATAGTTCCCAGTACAATCACCGACGTCTTCTTCCTCCATGATCGAGGTGAAAAGGTGTCCATCTACGGCTTGTCGGTCTTGGGAGGTAATGAGATCGGTCCGATGCTTTCGGCATTCATCATCCAGTCTCTGGGTATGAACTGGGCCTTCTACATAGTGGCCATGGTCATTGCGACAAACCTGCTCACCATGTTCTTCTTCATGCCGGAGACCAAGTTTACTGGTGCACGTCCACCGATCCTACCTGCCTCTTCTGAACAGAACCTGGAAAAGGCTGGATCAACAAAGCACATCGAGAGTCTGGAGATCTCCAAAGCCGCTGGCGTCACTGATGATCCGCAAGAGATGGTCAGACAGGGGAGCTACGTACAAAGTCTCGCCTTCTGGGGCCGCAATGATCCCGAAGTCAGCCTGATTAAGACCTTCCTGCGGCCGTTCGTTCTCCTTGCATACCCTACGGTTTTGTGGTCCTGCGTGATCTACGGACTCGCATTGGGTTGGAATGTGATCTTGGGATCAACCATTGCACAGCTTTTTGCCCCTCCGTAAGCCCGCGCTTCGTTTTGTAGATTTTTATGTTAACCGGTATCTAGTCCCTATCTCTTCAGCGAATCCGCTCAAGGCCTCATTTTCCTTTCTCCGTTCGTCGGATCCCTCGTCGGCACCTACCTATGCGGCCCATTTGCAGACTTCGTTGCAGACTGGTACACGAAGCGGAACCACGGTATCCGTGAGCCGGAGATGCGCCTGCCCACCTGTTTCATAGCGGCCGCGCTCACCTTCCTCGGCGCGCTGATGTCCGGCCTCTCATACCACTACAAAACACACTGGTCTGCCCCAGTCGTCGGCTTCGGCGTGTTGTCTACCGGAGGTCAGATGGGTGCCACCCTTGCTATGAGCTATGCATTGGATTGCCACAAAGAAGTAAGTGCCTCGAATCCCCGTTGAGATGTGTGTGCTGACCCGTGTGCGGCTTAGCTTTCCGTGGAGTTGATGGTTACAATCGCTTCGCTAAAATCGGTAATCGCTTGGATCTGGACTTGGGTAATCAATGACTGGGTGATCAAGGATGGAGCTCTGACTGTATTCATGGTGGTGGCAACGGTCAATGTTGTCGCTTACATGTCTACCTTTTACTTCTACTACAGGGGCAAAGCTATCCGCGTTTGGCTCCATCAGGCGGATTTTCTTGGGAGAGCTGGGGTTCGTTGATAGTTTGTCGTCGCGTACTCTTGTCGCAGTAGCAAGTCTAAGTGCTGTCGAGTTCCAAATTCTAAACAACCGCAAAATCATGCGAGAGTAGAGCAATCAACCTTCGGAAGTTGGCTCGTCAGGTATCTTTCTGTAGCAAGGAGTGTCTGGGAAGTAAGATTCTTGTGGTAGATGCGTTTCCTGATCTCCCGCGGACTGTGCCCAGTGCATACTCGTCCCAATGCCTCATCGCCTAGCTCAGGAATCGGTCCAGAACGGCGAGGGACATGACAAAACTAGGGAGTTCCAGGTCTGGTTCATGGAGACCCCCATGAAAGTCCCGCATACGTCACGCTTATTGGGGTATATGCTTAAATGATTGGCTATATGCGACGATGTCACCCGAGTGACGATAATGGCCGGACCCGAACGATCACGAACAGGTAGAGCGCTGCGCCGGCTATCAATTAGAGGCTTTGTCAAATCTGATAACAAAGTTAGATTGTGGGGCTGGGCAAAAGGCGGCGCAATACAATCTCTCGAAGCGTGTTGCAGCCACGAACGAAGGGGAACGGTCAGTCTAAAGATGTTTGTAAACATGACGAACTTCTTAAGATTTGGTAATTTGCGAGTCCGGTGATTTCTGTCATCCGCGTGGATGATACACGAATGCAACATCGGAGCTTTCAAAGGACTTGCAGCTTCCAGTATCCCACATATTTCGCCATCAATCCCAAGACTCAAGCCTCTACTACAACCCCAGATGCCGGCTCAACGCAACCTGCAGATCCTCAACTGAAACATCAGCTGTAAGTTCCAGTAGGATGTGCTGATCCGGCCTGACCAGCAACCCGCCTCCTGTGCTCAGATGCGCACCATCGTCGAAGAGGTCACGATGATCGTGGAACATGAAATCGAAATCCGTATCTGCAGCATAGAGACGGAGCTTGATGGCCCACTGCACCGTGGCCGCCTTAAGAGCATCGAACCGCGCAGCCCATTCCTCATGGGATCCCACAACAACGGTGAATCCGTCGAGTGCGCAAAGATCCAGAGACGAAAATCGACGGGCGTGCACCTCATCTGGCGAAAACTCCGTCACGTATGAGACGTCTAGAGGTTGAATTGGCGGGGCAGAGTTCTGATTGCGGAAGCTGATCCACGCGTGGGGAAGCCGAGCGCCTTGTTGGAACTTCGGCTTGTAATGTGAAGCATGCGAAGGAGTTTCTGTGCTGCCATACACACTGCCGATATGGAGCTCCAGCTTTGTGACGGTCATTAGCAGGGTGCTACACTCAAGTTGGAAAGAGCTACTCAGCGTACGTTGTCGAAGTGTTCCCTTTGCCCCTCTACTTGATCCCTTATCATGCTTTTTTTGGACGGGTCGCGTATAGACTTGAAGAGGTTCTTGCGTGCCTCTTCTACATCGGCAATCCCGGCTGCACCGAGCGTTTTCAGGAAGGAGAATATTTTCTTCCCGTTCTTGACGCTTTGCTTCGAGTTGATCTCTGCAACCTGTCTCCGTTCCGATCCGTATGACTGCAAGAGTGCTTTGCTCCCCCAGCCCTGGTGTACAGCGGCGATTTTGTAAGCAATGTTGTGAACGTCTGCGATACCGGAATTGAGGCCCAAGCCACCAGTTGGCGGAAATGAGTGGGCTGCGTCGCCCGCCCTACGGAGCGGTTAGCCATAGGCTTGCGAACAAACGATCTCAGCGGCTTACAGGAATACGTTGCCACTATGATATTTTTTCGCCACCTTACGACTGAGAATCCATGGTCTGTAACTAAGGACATCGAACAGCACCTCTCGTCCGATAGCAGCAGTGACTACTTTATGGCATAGGCCCTCGGTCCAGGTGTCGACTGGATGTTTATCCGACTGAGATGATATCAGTAACCGTTAGATCTAGACCCAGCTGGGGTGCGGACATCGAAGTTACTTATGAGGACCTGATTTCCGGACAAATCATAGCCGATGATAAACCCCGATGCCGCAGGATCCATAATCCAGTGCAACATGCCGACGCGATCCTGTACTACAGGACGAAGGTCGGCGTTAAAATGAATGGTCATCATAGTCTCATCTACGATAGACGTTAGCTTGCCCCAAGGGTCAAGGGCCGCCCGAAAAGACGGTTGCCGCTTCTCGGCTGGTGGTTTTGTCAAAAGATGTCCAGCGGTTTAGCTCTTTGATGCATCGATCATAGAAGGTGCTTTCGATTTGTGGACTATCCTCTTCACTTTCCACCTTCAAGACTAAGAGAGCTTTCAATGCAGCAACGAACGTTTCGGATGGCCCTTGGGTTTCACAACCGAGGAATGAACGTACAGGAATCCTCTCCTTCACTCTCGATACCCAGCTGTGATCTGACTTGGCTCCTTGCACCATCACAAGCAATGACATGTTCCGAGCGTATGCGGAACTGGTTCCTTGTAGCACGCTCCTCGACAGTCGTTATGACCTCGTTTTCGTTCTGCGAACCAAGTCAGCCAAAAGGATGGGCAGAGGTGTTCTTTTGGAGATATACATACTTGTGTACATGAGACGAACGCAACACCCTTCCGTATCTCCACTTGAGGATCGTTGGATAGTACATGGGCTACGAATTGCTCAAAGCTAGGTTGCGGGATGTTGTGAATCATCTAAAGCAGTGCTGGTCAGCAACACGAGTCGTTGCCGCGTTCTTTGATCCAGCTTATTCAATACTGCATCCACAATCAAACTGGATCCATGGTCTTATCGATGATAAAGCAGCTACACCGATATCATGCGATAGAGAGCAAAAGATGCTCAGCACTTTAGCTCTTTGATAGATCGTCGCCTTAGGCGTCTTTAATCCTGTGAACATGCTTAGGCTATCCACCTCTAGGACTCCGGGTAGCTTTCAATGCGGCGCCGAGCGCCTCAGACAGCCCTTGGCCGCATACTGAAGGATCATTCAAGGGGCTGATTTCGTCGGAGGTCGGCTTACCTCAGGCGTAGACTCGAGAACAGCGGGATCCATGCGCTCGTATGGAAGGATCCCAATACGCTCACCACTGAGGTTCGTCACGAAGTTGACCCAGAAGGCGTCCGCTCGCTTGGTGCCCAAGTTGCGTATCGCCTTGGTGTCGAGTCCAAATTGACGACATATCTCTAGGCTCCTTGGCGAGAGAGCGTGAGCTTTCGGGGCCCCTAATCTCTCTGGGTATTTTTCCACGAGTAGTGAGCGGACTGCAGGCGCATTAGTATTAACGTTGCTCGACGTTTGAGCGTGGTAATAATTTCACTCACCCCCAAGCTTGGAAAGCAGATGGGCGAGGAGGAGTCCGGTTGGTCCGCCGCCGACAACGAGCACCGGGACATCGATGGCAATGTTATCCTCGATACCGGAGGGAACATCTTTTCCATTTACCCCGTTTGGGTATGTTCCGTTGACGGCATCAGTGAGACCAGGCATGATGGGATCTAAAGTAAGTTCGTGCGGAGTGTTTGGCGGCTGTGCTCTTCACGGGCAGTTGGATAGAACAGGCCATCATCTAGGCGCTGCAGAGTTCATATACGTGTATGCGACACAACGGATGGGTGTGCCTTTTCCAAACACACCGCGGGAATTCTTGCCAGCAAAGGCTTTCCAACAGCTCGGCAGCCCAACCGGAAGGACACTGACGACGGAGCTGATCTCGCCGCATGTTTGCCAGTCAGGTCTACTGGGTTTTGCATGCCGTTTGTGCCGCGTTCGATGCCGGTGTAAGTTGAAGTCGTTGATTCCGGAATGAAAGAGGCGGATGGGATGTAACGCAATCCGCACTGATGGTTCCGATTGGACAGGCGGCACGTTCAGCTTCCATTGGAGATATTTGCCCACTCACCCTCGAGTCAACATCACCGCTTCCGCACGCTCGCACTCGATGATCGCCAGATACCTACCATGCCAGTCCGACAATGCCTCGGCCTGTTTCATCGCGGAATTCGTGTTCGTGAAAACTACCCCCAAGATGCTGACCAGTTAGGTGGCCGGGGACGTCAAAACCAATACACGATTCAAAGTCAATACTAAGCTTCTTGCCCTTCCAAGTCGCTTTCATGCCTGATAACAAACAGCTTTGGATGACGTGGCCACAGTAGCTGGGCATTGAGGCCGAATATGCTTTTAGTGCACCCCTTCGTAGAAGTACGCTGTAGGAAATGAATCCTAAAATTCTTGTCTCCATGATCTGAGCCGTCTATCCGCTTCCGATTGGCTGATAACAGGGTGCTCTGAATCTCCGACAGGACATCGGTGTCAATGCGAGGTGAGGGCGGATGAGGAAGCAAACATATATATCAAGCATGCTCTCTGTCCGTGCCGGAGTAGTATACAAGCTACCAATAATATGTAACTCGTAGTCCAGCATGTCTTCACCGGCACCCACTCCCAGCTTCGCCACTACGCCCGAGCCACTGCTCCTCAAAGATGTCAGACTTCTGCTTGAGCATGAGTATCTCCCTTTTGAAGCCGGCTACGCCATTAACGCGGATGGCATGCATCACATCGCCGCTTCAACGTACATGACGGGTTGCACCGGCCGCATGATAGACTGGTGGTTTGGGTGGATACATCATACCAAGCAGTACAAGCTGTGGCATCCCCGTGATCATGTCTTTTCAGACTGGGAAGGGCCCCGGGAGAATAATTCCACTTACATCGGCGGCCATCACCTCGTTCAAGAGTACATCGGTGGCCACCTTGGGAAGCTGAAGATCTCCTTCCTCGACCCAACTGAGTATTTCGGCGAAGGATGGAAGGATGCATTTGCGAAAGACGGTTACTCGACGGCTGTGTGTGGCAGAGTGGGAGACTGGAACCCCGATGATGGGAGCGTGGTATACATGGGGCACCTTATTCACCTCATTAAGGACGAGCCGGACGGATGCCGTATGCGGAGCAGATTCTGGCTAGGAGATGTGGACGGTGTGACGGACCCAAGGAAAAGAGCAGAGGCTGTGCCGTCGTTCTTTGTCAAGGGCTTGTGCAAACATGCCACGGAGGAAATGGCCATCCTAGCAACGATCTTGCCAGAACTGTATAGGAAGGATGCGCAGATTATTTGAGTAATAGATCTGGACACGTTTGACACCGGCTTTGGCAGCGTATCTCCTCAACTTGCACTCAAGTTTGCGCCGTCCGTGTTTACATTTGCTACTTATGAGCCAGACATTCGATTATTGTACAAGACATTACCATTTGTTATACTGATAGCACCCCAGTTGAACTAGCTCACACTGCTGAGTTTCATGAAACGGCTCCTTGAGGAACATCCCAGTGTGCGATGCTAGCTCAGAACCCGTAGCCGCAACAAAGCTGTGTTATGCGCTGAACAGATTAGGTGCCAGTCTGTGGGGCGTTGAGCCGTTGCCCCAGCTTCGTTCATGGGTGTTTCTACCACTTCGGCTGGGGCAACGGATTGCATCAAACGCACTGGACCAGGAAGAGCGGCTGTCCTGACCTACGGATCTCAAACTTCTCTTTGATGATCCTGGATGACACATCAGGTCGAAGCGTTCATCCTCCTCGTGATTGGAACAGTTGCTCCATGCTGGCTCTGCTGTTCTTGTACGTGGTCTCGAGATAATGCAGCTTCTTGTCCAAATTCGCCATCTCCGACTTCAGCTCTTGAGACTCTTTAGACAGCCTCTGCTTCACGTCTTCAGTGGGCGTGAGCACAAACCTGATGGCATCCTGTCAGACGGAAGGCTCGACTGAAAAATCGAGAACTCTGAGCTCACATCTTTCCGACGCCCTCATAGACGTGAGTATCCTTCGGCAGGGAGCTGACTTCGCTTGAGGTCAACTGGAGCATCCGACTCTCGCGGGTCTTCGCAGCCATCTGTGCCTTCACTATGCCGATCTGCTGTTGCGAGAATGCTGCCTTCTGCTCAATCTCCTGCAGAAGCTGATTGCGCCCCAAGTCACATCAGGAATGGTTCTCTGGAGGAAGACGGGTTCCACTGCTCACCTTCTGCAGTGCCTCCGGTGGGATCGACATGCTGCTCCTGGGGGCTGTGCTGTGGCCGTGATGCTTGGTCCTGTCTGTTCCTGTCTGTTCCTGTTTTTGACAAAGACGAGGGAAGGCTGACGGCCCGAAAGCGGCATGCATGTGATTTCACTCGCTACTTTCCGCAGGGGCCCGCGCTAAGAGTGACGCTGCTTCGACCTTGACACGCGGCTGGCGAGCTTCCGGCAAACAAGCCCGCTGTGCAAACTTTATACCCACTTATAAGGTATACAACAGCGGTTCCTGCCTCAACTCTCAAGGCTCGCAATACGGACGCGGTACCATGAAGGTGCCATACGGACAGTCAACTTCCTCAACATAGACCCGTAGCTTTCCGAGCTTCCATTATACTCCTCCGTGTACCTGTTTCACGCGTCAAGCTCTTGCATTCGCACCTGTACCAGTAATACTCTACACAAGAGTCTACAAACAGCATGCCGTCTTGGCTCCCGTCCATACCGTATCCGCCCTCTCAGGATGGATACTGGTCTCCAGTGACTTCCACCTTGAACTGGTGCGAAGAGGTACATTTCCTCTCTTGCCTCGTCAAAGCCTTCCCGCTGATTCGTTGACAGGACTACTATGCCACTGTGTACTCGGCAGAAATCGTTAACACGCTCACAAACCTTCTCTTTGTATACCTGGCTATCAAGGGCATTGCGAATTGCCTCAGGAACGGGCACGATGGAATATTCCTTGTTACATTCATCGGGTACCTCTTGGTGGGAGTTGGAAGCTTCCTCTTCCACTCTACGTTGAAGTGTAAGTCAGGGGTTTCAGTACCTGTACAGAGTCAAAGGAACCTGCTTTTGACGCTCGGCGACGGTGCTTAGACCCCATGCAGCTGGTAGACGAGCTGTCGATGATCTACACAACGTGCCTCATGTTCTACGCAACCTTCTCCTACGGCAAGACCAGGCAATACGCCTTCTTCCTCGGCCTTTTCCTCGTCTCGCTAGCCGCCTTCATTACTGGCTACTACCATTACCTCCAAGACCCAGTGTTCCACCAGAACATGTACGCGCTGCTCACCGCCATCGTCCTCTTCCGAGCCATGTACGTGATGGAGGTCAGCATCCGACCCTCGTTGAGGCATACGGGCAGGTCTGTAGCGATCGAAAAGATGGATGGGGCCGCTGGTGCTACAGAGAGGGTTGAGCAGGACAGAGAGGACCGCCGGGACGAGGATATCCTGCGACACATGTGGATCATGATCGCGTGTGGGCTGAGTATATTTCTCGGCGGCTTCGCCATCTGGACGCTGGACAACGAGTTCTGTCCGACTCTCCGGAGCTGGAGGAGGCAGATTGGCCTGCCTTGGGGGATATTGCTTGAGGGCCATGGCTGGTGGTAAGTCGCTTCAATCTCACATGCCCGGCAACCGCTAACACTGCCGCATAGGCATCTCATGACTGGGACAGGAGCATACTTCTACATTACATGGGGCATATGGCTCCGGCATTGTCTGAACAGGCGGCAGGACGAGTACGACCTCGTCTGGCCGCAGGTCATAGGAACATTGCCCATGATTGAAAGGCGACGGATAGACAGCAATGGGAGCCTGCAGAACGGGACGACGAAGAAGAAGTTGTGATGACATTCCTATCCGTTGGCATGTTTCTGGCGTTCGATACCCTCAAGAGACGGACAATCACTACATGGAACAGGCACTGGGCGGCCTGGCGGCAGGACTAGAACCCCATAGAGCAGGCATTATCACATTAATAGAAACGCGTCGCCAGGTGGCCGGTATGAGCGCTACCAGTGGCAGGTGAATCCAACGCGGCTGGTTTGACGAAATACGGAATTAGATTAGACAACAAGCATGGGAAAACCGTCCAGAAGATGTTACTCGACAATTCTTTTCTGGTGGCATAGGTACCTACCTAGGTAGAGTTCGTCTACAGGCAAGCATCTGGGGTGAGTGCCCCTGCGCCTGCCCCC